>NC_044917.1:15804668-15912957 GCF_003576645.1 Ipomoea triloba
CTTAAATTCTCTTTTTAGAGAATTAATATATTTATATATATTTTTATTTTGTAAACAATCCCTACGATGTACTGCTGAGTTCTAATTTTTCCAATTCGAGGATTATGGAAGTTTGATTCTACAAGACCAGTAATCTATATATCTTCTGTTATATTCATATATATGAATTAATGCTTGGTTAATTGTTGCAGCCCATTGTTCAATTATCAAGTTATTAAATTGCTAGTCAGAACCTTGAATCCGTAATTGTTTAAGTGTTTTGATGTTAGTAGCAAATAGCACAATTTGATTATAACTGATTTTTAGTTTGTGTTATGAAGATATATAGTCTAGCTTAAATGAACTGAGCTTATGAGTTTGTTGGCTAGGATTGGTAGTCTTTCTAATTCGATAATGCTGGTAGTAAATTAAATTCTAAGAGCTTATTTAGGGTTGTTTATTAGCTAGAGTAATTAAAGAGCTTGTTTTAATTACCGACGAAGTAAGGAAAGACAGGTTCTTAGAGCTTGTTAATAACCATAACCAATCTAGTAAAGAGTGAAGTTAGTTTGGCTTGCATATCAATATCTGTCTTGTTAGAATTAAATCGATATTATTCCTTGGGTTGGATACCATTTGCCATTGACATTTACTTGATAATTATTTGCTGTTTGATATTATTTTTCATTTTCCATTTTATTGTTGCTATTTAAGTTTCGATTCTCATTTCATTATTTATTAAATTTATTGATAAAGATAAGTCTAACTAGTCTCTGTGGATACGACCTTACTCATCGCTATTACAATTCATAAGAGTAAGTATTTATTATTTGTTGGTTTCGACACCCATCATAGAGTGTGGTACTTACTTTTGAATAATATACTCTAACATATTCGGAGTATAAGTTCAATAATTATGCCAACTTTGATTGTGATGAGGTTTGAACATAAGACCTTACTTATAGAAATTAATGGCTAAGTTAAAAGTTAACAGATGGAAAAGATAATATTTAACGGAAAACTTAACGGATAATTATACAATTAAGGATAAATTAGGAAATCTCAAGAAAAAAAATATAAATCTAAACAATCTGAACCATCCATTTGATTTAATAATTTGACCGCCATTTTTTCTACCCATTATAGGCCTAACTTTCTTTGGCTCTTATTAGTATATATATATATATATATATATATATATATATATATATATATATATATATATATATATATATATGGGGTGGGGCCCCCATTGTGGCTCCGCCACTCCCTAGAACATCGTTTTGTGATATATGATAAGCGCTAATTCTTATAACTTTTATGTGCATAATTGACACCAATTACTCATAATTTTATGTTAATTGGAAGTTATGTATGTCCTTCGAATTATTCCAAATCCGACTCCCTATGAGAGTTGTATAATGACATTCTTGATTTTAACCGGTCAACTATCGATAATCTAAGCTTTACTTCATTATGGTTCTATGCCGATTAATTAAGGTCACAAGGCAACTATCATCGATCAGGGTGTTTAATGCCCTATAATTAACAACCATAATTATTTCAAGATATTGATGAGACCATTTTTTATCTACATTGTCATTTTTTTCAAAATAATCAGTATACATGGACTGACAGTTAATGAGTTAAAGTTAATTTAGCAAGACATTATTGTACTCGAATTAATATACGAAATTTAAACCAAACACAACACTTAACATAAGAACATAGAAAACATTTGCAGCTTGTTCCCCATGATACAACAAAAGAAGAATCCAAGAAAAAGTTTACATCAAAAGAAATTTAGAGCACCATATATTACGTGAATTGAAAAAACAAGCTTTAATTTTCTTAATTGCTAGCTAGCTCACCCATGGAAATATTGTGTGTAACAAGACATGCTTGCTTACTTTTATGCAAAGAAGGCCTTCTTAATCTTGTGCAATTCTCTCTTACTTCATTCATATGCATGTGATCCATTGGTGATCTTGAAGCACAAGTGAGCCCAATTCTAAAGATGGAGAGGAAGAAGTTATGCACCTTGCTCTCTTCAATTTCCAACTCTACATGGAGTTATTCCATGATTGCTTTCTAGGCATGCTGAAAGCGACAGGTCTACTATCTTCATCACATGCTTAGGCAAAGCCATCTTTACATACTCACAAAGGCTGCTGCATCCACTGTTGAATAAATTATCCATGAGTCTTTTAGCTGTGAACATTTCTAACAAAAGGATTCTAAAGTTATACTCATCTCCAAAAGTAGATGCTTTTGCTCATATCCCGTACTCTAAATTCAAATTATTTGTGAAGACAAACAACGCAAATGAAAAAAAATAAATTAATTTAGCATTTTAATTTCATAACTTGGGAAACAACTTCAATATAAGATATGATATACGAAAATGACCTTTTCTGTTAAGGTAGTTATGGAAACATGTGGTAATTAAAGATTAATTTTATTGACAATATTCTTACCTGGTGGAACATAACCAATTGAGTCCTTTAAATCAATGGTACTAGTTTGTTCATCAATTGGATCTCCAAATGTACATGAATAAAGCTTTGATATCCCAAAGTCTTCTACATGAGCGGTTAAATCTTTATCAAGCAGAATGTTACTTGGTTTTAGATCACAATGAACAACTGTTGGCTCACAGTCATCATGGAGATAATATAATGCAACGCAGAAGCTACATCAATTGCATCCGGTGTCCCCGTTAACACTCCCACATAGATGATGAGAGTGGGTTCGAGCCTCAGTGGAGGCAATTGTTGACTCTTTGTGCTTCAGTAGGTTGAGAAAGTAGCTATGAACAGATACTACATTGTAACAGAGTCAGTTAGTACTCAAAAAAAAAAAAAGCTACATCAATTGCAATGTTTAACCTTTGAAGAACACTTACAACGTAACAATAGTCCTTCATTAGTTGAATGTGTATGCAACCACATATCTAGATCTCCATTTCCGATAAATTCATAAACTAATAAAGCTTTGAAGTCATTACCAGCAAAATCACAACTCGAGCAGTAAGTCAAAATAGGAACAAGATTTCGGTGGCGTCAAAATAGGAACAAGATTTCGATGGCGTACGTTCCTCAGCACTTTACTTTCTGCAAGAAAGCTCTTTGAAGCTCCATTTTTTAGTAGGTCAAGTATCTTTACTGCAATTGTTTGTTCTTGACCTTGCTCAAATCTTCCTTTGTAAATAGAGCCAAAACTTAACCAATCAAATTTGTCCCAGAGAAGCCTTCAGTTGCTAGGTGCAAATCATGTAAGAGATTCTGGAAAGCTTTTCAACTTTTGATAGCTTATCAAGCTTCATCCTCTTTTCTTTCCTCCAACACAATGCTAGAAGAGCAATTAATGACGCAAAAACCAGAGCCAAGCAGATACATGTGAAGATAACAATTAGAAGCTTCAAATGTTTCTTATGTTTTGTTTTAATTTCTTCACAGCCACCTCTATCCCCTGTGATTCACAGGGGATAGAGGTAGCTTTAGCACAGGTATACCACCACAATGTTTTTTTTTTCCAATAAATGGTACACATTGTTTGCCTTGGCAAAAACTCCACTTGTTGGCACCTCACCCTCTAGATCATTGAAAGAAAGGTTTAAGTATTGCAAGAAAGGAAGCTTTTGGAGATCTCTCGATATTTCTCCAATCAACTTGTTGTTTGAGATATCCAAATACTTAATGTTTTTCAAGGAAATCAAAGAAGGTGGGATTTTTCCTTCAAAGAGATTAGCGTGCAAATCAATATATTCAAAGCTGAAACAATCCCCAATTGCTTCTGGAATTTTGCCTGATAATTTGTTTCCAGGGATGTCTAACACATTTGTTTTCAATTTACCTACGGCAGGAGATAAAAGGCCAGTGAATGAACTACTAGAAAGGTCAAGGTACGTAGACAAAGAAGGCAAGTCAAAAACTTGTTGAGGAATGGTGCTAATAAGTCTGTTACTCGACAAGACCAATTCATTCAAATTCCAAAACGTTCCCACACTCGAAGGTATATTGCCATCTAAATTGTTGTTGTCCATATACAGTGAAGATAGAGAAGTGAGGTTAAAAAGTAATGGTGGTATTTTTCCAGAAAATTGGTTTACACCTAAGTTCAATTTTTGTAGTTTTTGCAACTCACCTATCTCACCAGGATTAACATTCGATAAAAGATTTTCTCCAAAATGTAAACCCGTTAAGCCAACTAGATTTTTTATTCCTACTTTTATTGTTCAAGATAATTTATTCCATCCTAGAAATAATAAAGAGGGCTTGGATGAGAGATTAGCTATGGTGTCTGGCAATTTAGCTTCAAATCTATTTCTATGAATTGAAAATATATTCAAATTGCTACAATTTGACAGAGAGGCTATAAAAGCCAAGTCAGTGAGGGGATCATTGCCACCAAGCAAATTGAGCTCAAGGTTCAAACATTGAAGATCTTTCAACATTCCAAGATTACCAGGAACCTTGCCTACAAAATAGTTTTGTGATAACTCAAGATTTTAAAGTTTGGAGGCATTGGGGAATTCCAGGAGTTAAGTAATACTCCGTGCGAATCATAAGAAATCTGGTGTTTAAAATCTAAAAGGGCAATTCTATCGGTTTCATTTGAGAGTGGAATTATTATTGTGGATACAGTGAAAGTGGGAAGGATAAGACTGTTAGAATAATTATCATTGTTATTATATTATTCATTATTATTTTTCTATGGCTCATAAATATTTATGTATATTTAATAATGATAATAATTCTTTTATTGGTTAGATAATATAAGGAGCAGTTTTAACTGCTCAATAACCATCTCACGTTGATAGAACTGTGAGATGGTTTATCAACTTCTCAGGACTCTGGTCCTCTCCCCAACCTTCTGAAAAACACTAAGATCCTCTCTCCATCAGAGTTCTTAGGGTAAGGGAAAGCTCAAGGTCTGAAGGGAGAAACCAAGTCTTCATTGAAGCATCTGCAAAACCATGGAGCCAGGTATGTTGTTTAAACGCTAATTAAGTATATATGAAAATCATATGTTCCTAAGGTCCTGTATGCTCAAGATTTGACTTACATTTGGTATCATGAGCCAGGTTGTAGAACATTCGTTTTTCCATATATTATGTTGAAAAGCCATCATCATTCAAACAGTATAATTACGTATACTCATGAATTACATTTACATATGTATTGTTTGTATGCTCATGTTTTTCTATACGTTTGTCTAATTTGTATGAATTGCGTAGAATATATGACTTTACATTGTTAATGATGATGACTGTATAAATTTATTCCCATGCTTATATATACCCATGTTTGTATGAATTGAGTATATGAATTGCAATTACATTAATATATATAATGATGATATACTGTTAATGGTGACTTTTCATATATATACAATGCAAACAATTACGTTTTCATGATGGAACCAAGAACATAATGATGATTGCGTATTCCCAGGTTCCATTTCTATATTGTTTGTTTATGGTTTACGGCATATTTATATGTATACTGCATTTGTTTATACGGATTGCATTTGCAATATTTAATGGATTACAAAGCATAGATTTCACGGCATTTGCAATATTCAATATATTCCGCTTCTTCGTTTGCGCATTTTACTGCATATATTATTAATATGCTGTAATTTAAATATTAAATATTCATTATGTGTTAGTATTGTCTATTAGAATCATTATTCTATTAGAATTACATTACGTATTTTCTTTTAATATATTATTCCGCATTAATTTTCTGATATTATTTATTATGATATATTTGTTTGATATCTAATTATGATTATTTGTTAGTCATCAAAGTGACCAAATTATAAAGTTTCATAGATATCAAATTTAAATAAATTAATTCAATTACCCATGATTATGTGATGCTTATAATGAAATGACATGATTTTATTTTTCTATTATATTGGGCAAATTGAAGTTTAATAATTATGAAATATTTAAGAGTCGCCCAAAGGTTGATCAATTGTTTCATAATTATAAAGAGTTAATTACCGATTTGGTCCCTCGACTATTGGGATTTCACCACTTTGGTCCTCTTTTTCTTGCCCAATTAAGTCATCGACTTTGAAAAAATTAACCAATTTGGTCCTCCGTTTATTTTGGTGTTAAACAACCGTTAAATCAGGACCAAATTGGTGAAATCTAAATAGTCAAGAGATCATTTCGGTAGTTAATTTTGACTGAAATGGTCCCTTGACTATAGTGAAATTACCAATTTGGTCCCGATTTAACGGATATCAAATGGTAAAATAAACGGGAGGACTAAATTGGTTAATTTTTTCAAAGTCAATGACTTAATTAGGCAAGAAAAATTGTCGAGAACAAAAGTGGTGAAATCCCAATAGTCGAGGGACCAAATCGGTAATTAACTCTAATTATAAACATAATAGCGGTTAATTATTTATATTTGATTGGGTTGTTTAGTATATCCAAAGATAGCAAACAAGTCTAGTCATAATATAATTAATAGCCAATTACGTGAAAATTGCAATAATTGAGCATCGTTATGTTTTATGTTATATGTTGTTGGATCACCCAAAGGAGACCTTCAATGTATTTAATTGTTTACGAGTATGTTAGTTAAATGTATTTACTTTGTGTTAATGTAGAATTAATGTCTAAGTATTTTATATGTATTGCAACATTAAGTTGTGTTTCAATGCTTTCGCAAGTTGCGTCTATTGTAAAGTTTAATGGGCTGAATTTTGCTGAGTGGCATGAACAAATTCAGTTTCACCTCGGTGTTCTGGATCTTGATCTAGCACTCTTGACTGACAAGCCCGCTGCTATTGATGATAATAGCAGTGCTGATGATGTAGCCTTCCATCAAGCATGGGAAAGGTTAAATAGACTCAGCATAATGCTTATGCAAATGACACTTGAAAGCAACATCAAGTCAACAATTCCCAAATTTGACAGTGCTAAGGATTTGTTGAAACATGTGGAGAAAAATTCACTTTCTGAATGTGTTGATAAGGCCCTAGCAGGCACACTTATGGGTAAACTGACCATCATGAAATTTGATGGTTCGCGTTCCATGCATGAGCATGTTACTGAGATGTTAACCTTAGTAGCAAAATTAAGGTACATGGAAATGGAAGTGAGTGATACTTTCCTTGTTCAATTTATTTTAAACTCTTTGCCTCACGAGTATGAGACATTCCAAGTGAATTATAATTCCATTAAAGATAAGTGGAATGTGCTCGAATTGCATAAAATGCTAAATCAAGAGGAAAGAAGGCTTAAGGGACAGGGGATTCACTCAGTTCATCTCATGAGTCAGTCAAGGACTGGTAAAAAGTTTGAAAAGAAGAATCAGAAGGGTAAGAAAGGACCAATGAAGACTAATGAGTCCTCTTCTCAAATCCACAAAAAGGAACATAAGAATGACAAGTGTCATTTCTGCAAGAAATTTGGACATTTTCAGAAAGATTGCCTTAAGCGTAAGACATGGTTCGAAAAGAAATGTATAAATTTTATATCAATATGTTTCGAATCAAATTTAACTGAAGTTCCTTATAATACTTGGTGGACTGATTCTGGTTCCACTACTCATGTTTCAAATACTATGCAGGGATTCCTTATGACCCAAATCATAAAGCCAAATGAAAGATTTGTGTTCATGGGAAACAGAGTTAAAGCTCCAGTAGAAGCCATTGGAACTTATCATTTAATTTTAGATACTTACATCATTTAGATTTGTTTGAGACTATTTATGTTCCTTCAGTTTCTAGGAATTTAATTTCTTTGTCAAAACTGGACTCTTATGGTTTTTCCTTAAAGTTTGGAAATGGATGTTTTAGTTTGTTCAAACAAAATCACTTTATTGGTTCTGGTATACTTTCTGATGGTTTGTACAAATTAAATCTTGACAGTCTTTTTGCTGAAACTCTTTTAACCCTGCATCATAGTATTGGAACTAAACGAAGTTTAGTTGATGAAAGATCAGCTTACTTGTGGCATAAACGTTTGGGTCACATATCCAAGGAAAGGATTCAAAGACTTGTAAAGAATGAAATTCTTCCTGAATTGGATTTTACTGATCTCGGTATTTGTGTGGATTGTATTAAAGGAAAACATTCAAATTACAGAATGCAGCCACAAGAAGTACACAACTCCTTGAAATAATACACACTGATATATGTGGACCTTTTGATGTTCCAACTTTCGGAAAAGAAAAATATTTCATCACATTTATTGATGACTTTTCACGTTATGGTTATGTCTATTTGTTGAATGAAAAATCTCAATCAATAAATGCCTTAGAGGTATTTGTGGAAGAGGTTGAAAGACAATTAGACAAAAAGGTGAAAATTATAAGGTCTGATAGGGGTGGTGAGTATTATGGGAAATATAATGAAAGTGGACAATGTCCTGGTCCATTTGCTAAATTTCTTGAAAAACGTGGTATTTGTGCCCAATACACAATGCCCGGAACACCGCAACAAAATGGTGTTGCAGAAAGGCGTAATCGAGCCTTAATGAAAATGGTTAGGAGCATGATGAGTTATTCTTCTTTACCCTTGTCACTATGGACATATGCTTTAAAAACCGTCGCTTATTTATTAAACAGGGTTCCTAGCAAGGCGGTTTCAAAAACACCTTTTGAATTGTGGACTGGAAGGAAACTCAGTTTAAGGCACCTTCATGTTTGGGGATGCCCGGCAGAGATACGCATTTATAATCCACATGAAAAGAAACTGGACTTAAGAACAACTGGTGGATTTTTCATTGGTTATCCAGATAATTCTAAGGGGTATAGATTTTATTGTCCTAGCCATACTACAAGAATTGTTGAAACTGGAAATGCCAAGTTCATTGAGAATGATAACATAAGTGGGAGTGCTGAACCACGAAAGGTGGAACTTAAAGAAGTTACGGTACAAGATTCTCCAATAACTTCTTCTCAATTTGTTGTTCTTGTGCGTCAAATTACTTTACCTGGAGTTACTCAGATTGTTCATCCTGCAACGAATGAACAATCTAATGACTTACCTGAACAACAAATTAATGATCAACCACTCCATGATGAAGTTATCAGTGAACCCACGAATGATATTCCTACAGAAGTAGCATTAAGAAAATCTCAAAGACAAAGGAGATCTGCTATATCTGATGATTATATGGTTTATCTTCAAGAATCAGATTTCGATATTGGAATTGATAAAGATCCAGTTTTATCTTCACAGGCTATAAATAGTCCTAATTCTTCTAAATGGGTCGAAGCCATGAAAGATGAGTTAAAATCAATGGAACATAATGAAGTATGGGATCTTGTTGAATTGCCTGAAGGTTGTAAGCCAGTTGGCTGTAAATGGGTTTTTAAGACCAAACATGACTCAAATGGCAATATCGAACGGTACAAGGCCAGACTTGTTGCATGAGACCAAGATGTTTCTTTCTAAGAACTTTGAAATGAAAGATATGGGTGAGGCATCCTTTGTGATTGGAATTGAAATATTCCGTAATAGATCACAAGGAGTGTTAGGATTGTCTCAGAAAGCATATATTAACAAAGTCTTAGAAAGGTTTAGAATGGAAAAGTGTTCTGCATCTGTTGCTCCAATTCAGAAGGGGGATAAGTTCAGTCTTATGCAATGCCCAAAGAATGAATTGGAGCGAAAGGAAATGGAAAATATTCCTTATGCATCTGTCGTTGGGAGTTCGATGTATGCTCAAACATGTACCCGACCAGACATTAGCTTTGCTGTCGGGATGCTTAGTAGATATCAAAGCAATCCTGGTATGGATCACTGGAAGGCTGCAAAGAAGGTGTTGAGATACTTACAAGGCACAAAGGAGTACATGCTTACTTATAAGCGGTCCAATCGCCTTGAGGTGATAGGATACACGGATTCAAATTTTGCCGGGTGTTTGGACACAAGGAAGTCCACATTTGGATATATGTTCCTTTTAGTCGAGGGGGCTATCTCTTGGAAAAGTGCGAAGCAGACTGTCATTGCTGCATCCACTATGGAAGCTGAGTTTGTGGCATGTTTTATGGCCACAAATCATGGGTTGTGGCTGCGGAATTTTATTTCAGGACTTGGAATTGTCGACAGTATTGCCAAGCCGTTGAAAATTTATTGTGATAATGCCGCAACAGTCTTCTTTTCTAAAAATGACAAGTATACAAGTGGTGCTAAACATATTGATTTGAAGTATCTTGCCGTTAAAGAAGATGTTCGGGAACGAAGAGTATCAATTGAACACATTAGCACTAGATTCAGGGCCGTTCCAAACATTTCATAGGCCTCGGGGCGAAATTAAAAAAGGGCCCCTATATGAAACAGACTAAGATTTAAATTTAATAATTTTAAAAAATGATAATATCAAATAACATGAAATAATATTAGAAAATTTGCAACAATTTTTTAAATACAAAAATAATCATTACAAAAAATTTCTGCGTGATTTACAATTATGCTCATTTGATAAATTCTCATGTTCACATGTTAACCTAAAGGATTATTTATTACATTATTCTGTCCACTCAAATTACCAATATCCTCATCAATATGATCTTGATTACTCAAATTTTCATTAGATTGTTCAAGATTATCTATGTTTGGTTTCTCTAAATTCTCATTAGATGATCCCACTATTTTAACAAATTTATTCATAGCTCCTCTTTGTGAGTCTATTAATTGATCAATTTTTTTTTTCTTTTTTCACTTCCGGATGAATGTATTTTAGGCAACATTGTATAAAAACAAAAAGGAATAAAAACATCTGACACTCGTGAATCAATTAATCCGAATTAGTCAACCAAAAATCTTTTAACGGTAAACATGTACCTTCAATCCCTGATTCCCTGCAAATAATAAACTTAATAAACTTACAATTTTATTTATAAATAGAATTAAAACAGAAATAAAATTCCTAATTATTTCAAACTCTTAAACATTAAAACAGCAGTATAATTAGAATTTAGAATTGTATTAGGATTCCTAAACAACAATACAACTTAATCTGCAATCAAAAACTAAATTCCTAATTTATGCAATCAAAATAAAATTCTTAATTATTCCAAACTCTTAAACATTAGAAGTTAGAACAAGTCAACAATACATTACACATAATATAATATAATTAATATTAATAATTTAATATACATAATATGCATTCTGGGATTTTTGGGCAATTCGCCAAATCGCCAATAAGCCAATTCATAAAATTATTAAGGCACTGTGAATTTTGCGAAGGCTCAGTGTGACTTGTGAGTTTTAAGCGGTGGGTGTGCGGTTTATTAAAATCGAAAACGTCGCTTTCAGAAGTCAGACAGTCTTCTCGAATCTGAGTTCCAAATAATTAACCGTATTTTTTTTTTAATATATACCAAGTATAATTGTATAAACTAATATATATTTATGGGCTCCCTTATAGAGAGGGCCCTGGGCAGGTGCCCACCCTGCACTTGCTCCAGGGCCGGCCCTGACTAGATTAATGATTGCAGACCCATTAACTAAAGCCTTGCCACCAAAGGCATTTAATGAGCATGTTGAGAGAATAGGTGTTATTGAAAACAGTTAACATTATGTTAAGGTTTGTGTTTTTGGTATTTTTGATACTTGGAGCTCAATATAATTTTGTTCCTGTATTAAGTATCCTGTTTAGTTTTGAAGTATATATACATGAATGTTTTATGTCAATATGAACAGGATTTGCCTGTGATAAAGACATTATCGTGGGCTATCATGAAAATTATTATTATGAGTCTTATTAAGTTTGAAATTAATATTGTGATACATGGAAGGGACTGCCTTAAATTAGTGACGTATTACCGCCATGATTCTTATTAGTTTCTAACTGAATGATAACTTATGTTCTGACCAATGTAACGAAGGAATTAGCTTATACTATGCATATTATGTTCACGTTCATTATTAAGTTTATGATTTATGAGCCAAGTGAGAGAATGTTAGAATAATTATCATTGTTATTATATTATTCATTATTATTTTTCTATGGCTCATAAATATTTATGTATATTTAATAATGATAATAATTCTTTTATTGGTTAGATAATATAAGGAGCAGTTTCAACTGCTCAGATAACCATCTCCCGTTGATGGAACTGTGAAATGGTTTATCAACTTCTCACGGATTCTGGTCCTCTCCCCAACCTTCTGAGAAACACTAAGATCCTCTCTCCATCAGAGTTCTTAGGCTAAGGGAAAGCTCAAGGTCTGGAGGGAGAAACCAAGTCTTCATTGAAGCATCTGCAAAACCATGGAGCTAGGTATGTTGTTTAAACGCTAATTAAGTATATGTGAAAATCATATGTTCCTAAGGTTCTGTATGCTTAAGATTTGACTCACAAAGACATGATAGGCAAAACAAAAGATGAAGAATACCAAGTACAGGTGGTGATGAAAAATAATAAGAGAGTGATATGGCGGCTTTCTCTTGCTTCATCTTCATCGCCTCAATCTCTACAACTCGATCAATGATTGGGTTTGCAATTTTGCATGGATGCTTATGATAAACTAATTCACTGATGAGTTTCCATATATACATATATAATACCTTGTGATGAAGATATTGAAAACGGCCCAATAATATAGACCCAACATTCAAAATGAATAACATTGGTCCAAGATAGATGACAAGGGAGCTGAGTCTGAGAAAATGACCCGGATCAAGATAGACAATCCAAACGAAGATATATGGATGACCCGAGTCCAAGATTGGAGACCTGGGGCCCAAGATTGGCAACCCAGGCCGGCCTCCAAGGTCAACCCTGAGTGGCTAGCTATTCCCGCCCCAGAGCCTCTCTCTGAATTTGTAAGTGGATTTGTTCCATTAACGTGCTTTGGACAACCGCTCAAAAAGCTAAGTCTAACATCCTATTATCGAAACATAACAGTTGATTGCAACTTAAATATAAAAAAATTAAAGTTACATATCCGCTTTTAGCTATAGGTTTTCACTTGGTATTCTGGTACCCTTAACTCCATCACCTTACTAATTGTAATTTTCTGACAAGTTGGCAACTTGCTTGACAAGCTGTTCAACATTTACAATAACTAGTTGTCTGACAAGATGCTCCACAGTAACATTTATTTATGTTTTGGGTTTTGGGTTTTGGGTTTTTTTTTTTAAATTAATTTGAAGTAAAATATGGAGAGCTTCATGGTTCAATGAAATTCAAGTAATAGTTCCATTGTTAAATATAGGACAAAAGTAAGATGAGGTTTTGTATCAGTTTATGTGTATTTGTTGCGTATATGGATGGACAATTCGACAGTTAATGAGTTTCAAAAACCAATACAATCTTTTTTTAGTGGTGAGTGAAACTCGCACATACTATTTGAAGGTGTGCATTGAAAAAATCTCGCTCTTATGTGCGATACACAAATCACTAAAAGAGATAGGTAAACCATATTAGAAAGCCTTGTGGGACAGGGTAACAAAATTTCTTTTATGATACTTTAGGAGTTAAAGTCAATTTATGACATTATTGTACTCTAATTTAGAAAACATTTTTGGCTAAAAGTTAGAAAATTATCTGCTATGTTTGGTAGGAAATTAAAATAAAATAAAATAAAATAAAAAACTTCTCATTTTGAAAACATTTTTAAAAATTGAACTAAAGAAATTTAAAAAAAAAATCAATTTTTTTTAAAAAAAATCACGCTATGGTCTGGGTAGGGACCATATTTTTGTTGTTTGGCAACATGTCCAGACCCTAATGACTAAAGAATAATGGAAAAAAAAAACTTCACTTAATAAACATCACCCAAAACCAGTACGTGCACATCTGTTTGGCGAGAAAACTTGTTGGAAGGACTAAAAGTGGTCTACTAACATTTTCTTTTAACACTTTTAACCTTTTTAGCATGTTTTCTAGCTAAACATCACCCAAAATCAGTATGTGCACAACATTCGTTTGACAGTAAAACTTGTCAGATGAACTAAAAGTTGTAAAAATTTAAAGTCAAGGGGCCTATTAGTGGGGACAATGATAGTGAAAGACTATAGGTGGAAATGTCACAAAACTTCGAGAACCAGTAGTTGAAAAAACTCTTTTTAGTTGGGTTAACAACTACTTGGTGGTTAAACTCTCAAAGTATACTTCAAACTGAATGTGATAATGGGGCTTTTTCGATTTTGTATGGTTTCAAATTATATTAAGGTGCAAATTGTTTTTTAAAAAAAAAGGTGCAAATTTTAATTTACCAAATTTAGTTTAAAAAATAATACTATAGACTGGTAATTATAATAGTGACTTGTTGAAAAAGCGGTTTTGTGTGTGAATGATGGATGCGGTGTGAGCGAAGTGTGTATAGTAGTAAGTGAAGAGTGTCGTCCTCTGGGAAGGCGTAAGGGAGATGGTAAGTAAGCGGATCAATCACAAGAGCTTAAAGTGTTCAAAAGCTAGTCCGGAGAAATATGTAAGAGTTCATTATGCAAAAAACGAAACAAGAAATGCAATAGAATAGTAAACAATTAAAGAGAAAAGGATTCGAACCAACTCATCAAGCATATTTACCCTTGATTTCCTATGGTCCTAGGACTTAGCAATGCTTATTGGACAAGATTGAGACAAGTCCACTAGTGCCAACGCCACTCTCGTGGACGATGGCCTCCCTACCATGCCTTAGCTTTATTCTCATAATAACTAGGCTAGAAGAGGCAATTCATCAAACACTTGGTGTGCTACATGCCTTCCAATCCCCCTTTTCTCAAAGGTGAGAAGGAAATGTGGATGGTGAGGGCTAGGTATACTCCCTACTCTCGTAAGTGAGTATTCCTTTCCTAATCCTCTATTACAACCCGATCGTTGTTGCATAGAGTCAAGACAACCATCCCAATCCACAATCAATCATCAAACAAGCATTATCTAATCCTAGGTTTAAGAAATTAGAGCTCAAGGCAGATTATGCAAGATTAATTGATTCAAATCCTCAAAAGATCTAGCTACTCATAGTGAAATTTGAAATCAAAAAGCAATTGAACTAACAAAGCAATAGATTCAAATCAACAATAGAAATTGAAATGCAAGAATAGAAAATGAAACTTAGCTTGAAATTGAAGTAGAATCCTTGAGTAGTTTGGTTCAATACAATCTTGCAATGTAAATTCTTCTCTAA
Organism: Ipomoea triloba; assembly: GCF_003576645.1. Taxonomy (NCBI): domain Eukaryota; kingdom Viridiplantae; phylum Streptophyta; class Magnoliopsida; order Solanales; family Convolvulaceae; genus Ipomoea; species Ipomoea triloba. The sequence goes on from NC_044917.1 coordinate 15,819,765, forward strand.
ATCTAGCTATGGAACATGATCTTGGAGTGAAATTGAGCTATGGAATGGAGAGAATTTTAGAGCTAAAACCTAGAGAGAGAAAAGTTCTTCTGCAAATGGTTCCCTCTCCCCTTTTTAAAAGTTGATAACCGCCAATTGTGCGCGATGGACGCCTGGCTGGACGCGCATCCAGGAGGGCGTCCAAGGAACTCTTCGCGGAATGCCTTGAGAATTCTGAGGGAGGATGTTTGGACGCCACCTTGGACGCGCGTCCATGGGCGCGTCCAAGGCCTTCTTCGCGTACTGCCTTGGAGAATTCTGAGGGGTAATCTTTGAACGCCACCTTGGACGCGCGTCCATGGGCGCGTCCAAGGCATGCTTCGCAGAATGCCTTAGAGACTTCCGAGGGAGGATCTTTGGACGCCTGGTTGGACGCGCGTCCATGGGCGCGTCCAAGGCATAACTCCCTTCTTCTTTTGCTTTGTGAACCGCACTTGCGTCCAACGCGGCTTTGCTTTCTCCCCCAACTTTGGCTTCATGAATTCTTCTCCAAAATATCGCCATTTTCCCTCTTTGAGCACGTTTTTACCTACAATACAATTCGTAAAGTGTGGAACGGGGTCCTATGACAATATAAAGTATTCTAGGCAAAATTAGAACTAAATCACTCATAAAAGCCACGAATTTCGCACTCAATGATCCAAGAATAACCTTATACAAATGGCATATTTTGCACTTATCACTTGTATTGTTTTTAAACCAAATTTATGTATCTAATTAAAGTAATGACTTTATGTATTTGTATATTTAATTTAAAAATAAATAAGAAAGAATCAATGTGATTGTCATCAGATCTCTGCATTTTAATGATATATATACCCACTGAGTATACCAATGAATAAACAAATTTTATTACGAAACAAACATCTATACTATATATAAAAGCATTATCCTCCTCTAGAATTTTTCCGCCCAAATGTAGGGGTATTTTAGTAATATGGTAATTATAATAATAATAATAATAATATTAAATAATAATATTAATTATTATTATTATTATAGAATAATATTAATGATGGAATAATATTAATTATAATTGGTTATAATAGGTTATTAGTAATTATGGTAAGTCATCATTTATTAGTAGAAAATTAAATCAAGAATATGATATATTATTGGAATTGAAAATTAAATCAAGAATATAACATATTATTGGAATTGAAAATTACAAAATAATATCTATTAATTATAAATTAATTTGTTCATTAAATCGTAACAAATATTTTCAATCATATTATATTATATATATGCTATCAAAAAAATACACGAATTACGAATTCTGGCTGATATACAAAAATTACGAATGTCAATCATATATTATATATATGCTAATATATTACGAATTTCAATCATATTATATATAATAATAATAATAATAATAATAATAATAATAATAATAATAATAATATAACTCCTATGCATATTTGTGCCTTAATTGGCACCTAATTGATAGAAAATGAAAAAATGAAACGAAAATCACTAATTGACTATAAATAAAAAAGATCCCTAATTGATTGAAAATGAAAAAATAAAACAGAAATTAATCATTAATACTAGAAAATGAAAATTGAAAAAGGGAATGAGAATTACTAATTGCCTGCAAATAAAAAAAAAAAAAAGGATCCCTACGCCATGCCTATAAAATGATAGGATCAAACTTGGGTTTGCCTTCCCCCTGTGCACTACTTAAGAGATTCAAGAATTGGATCCTCTCTCTAAGGTTTTTCCAAGAATGGTGGTTGTCGTCATTCCCGGTCTTGATCGTCGTCGGCATTAACATTTCCATTGGTCTGTATTCTCTCTCGGTTTTCTTCCTAATTTCTAAGTTTCCCACATGTATGCATATGTTTGTTAGCACGTATTTTGTGTGTAGGAACATGTATGCATATGCTTAAAGATGGGTCCTTTTTTGTTTTTAAGTCATTTTTATGTGATTTATTTTTGTATATACGTGATGATCTAGAATTGAATCAGTTACTCGGACTTTGATGAAATGGTGGAGAAATGACTTAGCATTCAAGTTATTGTTTTTACTATTCAAAGAAAAACAAAAACAAACCAACAAAAAAAAAACAAAAAATATAAACATATGCATCAATTGAATTGAAGTTTGAGGAATTACCGGAATTAGAAATGGCGAAACGAGAACTTTTGCATCCTTTTCCCCTGAAAATTGAAGTATACGCCCAAACACTTCAACCCAAACAATTAAAAAAAAAATTTTAGCAAACAATAGAAAAGGAAAATAAAAAAATGATTCATAATTCAATGATTAATATCAATAACGTTAGCAGTAAAAATGAAAAATGAAAAAGGAAACAAAATTAACTTACGAGGAAAAATAGAAAACAAAACGAAATTAACTTACCAGGAAATGGACTAATAATAATAAGGTTACTAATAAAAAGAAAAATCCTAACAAAATTTCCATTTTGTGCTTTCCCGTCCAACCACTTCTGTCCAAACAATAGAAAATGAAAATTTATTGAGGAAACAATAGAAAAGGAAATAAAAAAAGGGTCCATAATTTGATGATTAATACTAATAATATTAACAATAAAAAAGAAAAAATGAAAAAGAAAACATAATTTAATAGTCACACATTGAATAATTATAGAATAAAATCTCTATTCTATTTAGTCGTACCTTATATAGCCTAAACTACTACACATCATTCCCGTCATTTCCTTTAATAATAATAATAACAACAACAACAATAACAACAACAACAACAACAACAACAATAATAATAATAATAATGATAATAATAATAATAATTTGGTTACCTTAATTTCTATATTTTTGTAATATCGTATCAACCATTTGGTAATATAATTAAAAATATTGAATCTATACTATATATAAAAGTAAAATCCTCCTATTTCATTTTCCCGCCCAAACTTTTGTAGTCAATTAATTAAATATTTCATTAGTCAAATAATTAATAAAGCTTATTTAGTAAGAAAATGTAAAATCGAAATGAACTAATATCTATTAATTGGTAATATATTGTTTTTATATTCACTATCAATATCAATACTATTAATAAAAGTAAAACCATCCCCTTCAACTTCCCACACAAACTAATATTACTAATTAATTGGTAAAAAAATTAATAAAATTTAATTGGTAATAAAATTTTATTTACCAAATTCTGAGAATAATTAAACCATTATAATTGTGAGAATAATGGAAACAAATCCTGCAATAATAAATATATAAGAAAATTCCTTGAAAATTATGAGTAATTTTATAAGAAAAAATAATTTACTAATTATTATTTACACAAATAATAATATTTCGAATATTTATCTATACTTCTATATCTATACTACTATTAATAAAAATAAAATCATCGTTTGTAAAATTTCCGCCCAAACAATAGTAAAGATAAAATGAAAAAGAAAACTGATTTTACTAATTGATTGAAAATATAAAAAGATCCTAATAGAAAATGAAACGGAAATTAGGCAAATTGGAAAAGTAAAAGGATATTACTAATTAAATGAAAATTGATTGAAAATTATTTAAAAACTTTTAAAAAAAATTAATTACACTTTCCTTTTGAAAACTTTAAGTTATTTAAACTTTAAAAAATTAATTAAACATGAGTTGTTATATTTTTTTTATAATAATTACAATTAATTCATTCAAATATGGAGGAGGAAGAAAAACTAAATGCGATACGATGAAAATAAATATACTTAAGGTATAAAAGTATAATTGCACATATATTAGTGTAATTGACTAATAATAATTGTCTAATAATTATTATGGTAATTAAGCTAAACATTGGTCATATTACATAATATAATATAATTAAATTATTTTCCATTTTTCTCATATTTATTTTAGTAATAATATAATTACATAAGTCATATTACATATCGATATTTTATGATAATTGTAAACAAACAAGTCATATATTATTCAATTAATTGTGTAATACTTTTGCACTAATCTTATAATCAAATAAATGTATAAGTTCAATATTAGAATTTTTTTTATAATTTCATCTTTATTTTTAATATCTAAATATATAATAAAAAATAAATTGCGCTATATAATATTCGATGTCATCGCACGGATAATTGGACAATTATTTGTTCTAATTAAAGCTAGGAAAACATCAGAAAACATAATCAATCCAACCAATTTCATTCATTGCACTATATAATATTCAATGTTACAATTTATATAATTGTATATCGATCTAAATATTATTAAAATATTATAACAAATCTACTCCGTGCAACGCACGGGCGAAAATACTAGTTTAGTGTAATATAAAAATATAGAAAGCATTTACCGCTTGTTCCCTAGGCCATCATATAACAAAAGAAGAATCCAAGAAAATTTGTATATCAAAAGAAATTTAAAGCAACATATATCAGGCTAATTGAGCAACAAACTCATCTCACGAATTGCTACCTAGTTCACTAGGGGAGAATTGTATTGGATGTTACAAAACATGTTTGCTTATTTTTATGCAAAGAAAGATTTCTTAATCTTGTGTAATTCCCTGCTCACGTCATTCATGTGCATGCGATCCATTGGTGATCTAGAAGCACAAATGAGACCAATTTTAAAAATGGAAAGGAAGAAGTTGTGAATCTTGCTTTCTTCAATTTCCACCAAATTCCTAAAATTGTCTGAGTCTTCATATGATCTAGCTCCATTGTGGCTTTCTACGCATGCCAAAAGCAATGGGTCTACAATCTTCATCACTTGCTCTGACAATAACGTTGCATCAACGTACTCATAAAGAGTACTACATTCGCCATTAAATAAATCATCTGTGGGTCTCTTTGCAGTGAACATTTCCAACAAAAGAATTCCAAAACTGTATACATCTCCCAAAGTTGATGCCTTTGTTCCTATCCCATATTCTAGATCCAAATAATTTGTGAAGAAAAACAAAACACATGTAAAGAATTAGTATAACCATTTTCATAGGTTGGAAAGAACTTCTTAAACATAAGATAAGAGATATGTATATGATTTATTTCTATTTAACTAGTTATGGAAAAAATGTGATAAAACTTTCGTTGATAATATTCTTACCGGGTGGGATGTAACCAACGGACCCCTGTAATCCAAGAGTACTTGTCTGATTTCCAATTGAGTCTTCAATTTCATATGAATACAGCCTTGATATCCCAAAGTCTCCAACATGAGCGGTTAAGTCTTTGTCGAGCAGAATGTTACTCGGTTTTAGATCACAATGAATAACCATTGGTTTACAATCATCATGGAGATAACACAATGCAGAAGCTATGTCAATTGCAATATTTAACCTTTGAAGAACACTCAGAACATTTGTCCTTGCCCTTGCATCAACAGAATGTGTATGCAACCACATATCCAGATCTCCATTTTCCATAAATTCATAAACTAGAGCTTTGAATTCATTACCTGCAAAATCACAACTTGAGCAGCAGGTCAAAATTGGAACAAGATTTCGATGACGTAGGTTCCTCAACACTTTACATTCAGCAAGAAAGCTCTTTGACGCTCCATTTTTGAGAAGGTCAAGTACCTTTACGGCAATTGTCTGTTCCCCATCTTGCTCAAATTTTCCTTTGTAAACAGATCCAAAGCTTCCAGAACCAATCAAATTTGTCTCAGAGAAACCATCAGTAGCTTGATGCAGGTCTCTATAAGGGATTTTGGAAAGCTTTTCAAATTTGGATGGCTTTGCTGACTCCATCCTTTTTTCTTTCCTCCAACACAATGTTAGAAGAGCAATGAATGATGCAAACGCCAGAGTCGAGCAGATACATGTGAAGATAACAATCATAAGCTTTAAATGATTTCTGTGTTTTGTTTTCTTCACAAGACACGGAGGCAGCTTTAGCTCAGGTATACCACCGCATAGCTTTTTGTTTCCATGCAATGATACATGGTTTGCCTCGGCAAAAATTCCATTTGTTGGCACCTCACCTTCTAGATCATTGAAAGAAAGATTCAAATATTGCAAGAAAGAGAGCTTTTGGAGTTCTCTTGGTATCTCTCCAGTCAACTTGTTGTTTGAGAAATCTAAATGCCTAATGCCTTTTAGGGAAACCAAAGAAGGTGGGATTTTTCCTTCAAAGTGATTGTCATGCAAATCAAGATATTCAAGGCCCAAACAATCTCCTATTGTTTCTGGAATTTTGCCCCATAATTTGTTTCCTGAGATGTTTAAGGTATTCAGTATTTTCAATTTACCCACAGCAGGAGATAACGGGCCCGTGAATGAATTACTGGAGAGGTCAAGGTACTTTGACAAAGATGGCAAATCAAAAATTTTTCCAGGAATGAAACCATCGAGTCTATTATGTGACAAGTACAATTCATTCAAATTCCAAAGGTTTCCCACACTTGAAGGTATGTAGCCATCTAAGTTGTTGTCCTCCATATACAGAGAAGATAGAGAGGTGATATTAAAAAGAACAAGTGGTATTTTTCCAAAAAATTGGTTTTTTTGCAAGGCTAGTACTTGTAGATTTTTTAAGTCGCCTATCTCACTAGGAATAACACCTGATAAATGGTTATCATCTAGCTCTAAAGCAATCAAGCTAGCTAGATTATTTATTCCTATTGGTATTGTTCCAGAAAACTTATTCCCCGCTAAACTCAACATAGAGAGTTTGGACGAGAGGTTAGCTATGGTGTCTGGCAATTTGCCTTCAAAACTATTTCCAGCAATGGAAAATTGTGTTAAATCACTACAATTTGAAAGAGAGGTTATGAAAGTGAAGTCATTGCCACCAAGAAAATTGAGTTGAAGGTTCAAACGCCGGAGATCTTTTAACCTCCCAATATTGTCTGGAACATCGCCTACAAAATAGTTTTGTGATAGCTCAAGAAGTTGAAGCTTAGAGGCATTGGGAAATGAAGTGGGGATAGTCCCATGAAATTTGTTGACACCAAAATAGAAACCTTTCAAGTTGGGCATAGTGTCTCCTATGTAGTTTGGGATGGTCCCTTGGAGTGAGTTTTCTGATATTGAAAAGTTGATAATGGAAGTCATATTGAAGAAAGCAGAAGATAGTGTACCAGTGAGATTGTTAGCACCCAGTGAAAGCAAAAGCAAACCCCGACACTGTGTAATCTCCTCAGGAATATTCCCCTCCAGATGATTATATTCCATGCCCAATCCTGAAAGAGATGACAAATTCCCAAAAGATGGAGGGATTTCACCTGTCAATTGGTTTGCATCAAGAGAGAGACTTTGAAGCTTCTTCAAATTAGCTAGCTCTGCAGGGAGTTTCCCATGGAGGCCATTTAGATAAAGAAAGATTTCCCTGAGTTGTAAACAACTGCTGAGATTAGCCGCGAATAGTTCTCCAGTTAGTGCGTTGACAGACAGGTCGAGCGATCTTAGTTGAAACAAACGACCAATCTCTCCTGGAATTTGGCCGGACAACTTATTGGTACTGAGATTCAGTTCTCTGAGGAAAGTGAGATTTCCTATGTGAGGAGATATGGTTCCGACCAAACCCATATCAGGAAGCCTCAATGCCACAACTCGTTGGTTTTGGCGACTGCAACTCACTCCTGGCCAGTGACAATGATGATGGGAGTCATTCCAGGAGTTAAGTAATACTCCATGGGAATCATTGAAAACCCGATGTTTAAATTCTAAAAGGGCAATTCTATCGGTTTCATTTGAGTACTGGAGAATTGCAGATACAGTGAAAGTGGGGAGGATAACAAATACTAGGCAATAAAGAAGATGCTTCATCTTCATCATCTTCTTCAACTCAGTGTGTTGGGTTTAATTTGGATAAAGCTTATGATAAACTAAGTTATTACTAATGAGTTGATATATATACACACACTTACTCTGAACTCTGTCACCATCACAACTTCAAATTTTCTTTCAACTTATGATTTCAAGAAGAGGCCAGCGAGTCGCGCCGCAGGTGGCGCGTGACGCGCGACTGACCCATTAATTTGTATTTATTTTTATTTTCTTTTCAAATATGGTTTGTATTTTCTTTTTCATCACTTCCCATTTTCTCTTTCCTAATCACACCTAACTCCTCAATAACCACCAAAAAACTCAATTGATAAGGATGCTCTTACAAGTTGCCTAACAAGATAACGCAACATAATAAGACAACTTCGATCCAACAAAGTTGGTTGGATAGTTGACTACTTGACTTGCTAATCACAAAGTTCGCCTTCCTTAGCTTGTGAGATATATCTATTTGTCTTCTTAAATTGAAACATTGGTTGGTTTACTTCCTTGTGCTCCTTTATCAGCTAAAGTCATAAGACAAACTTTATTTAAAACACATCTTCCAGTAGCACTTGTAAACTTTTTATAAAAAAATGGTCCCGAATTACATTTATTTATTGGGTGTTGGTTTGTTTTTTATTTTATTTTTTCAAATTTGGACGATTAAAAATGCATTTCTTCACCAACCCACTAAATTATTTTGAACTTATTTATTTATTTATTACTCTTGTCAATTTTCTAACAAGTTGCTTCACAAATTGCTCCACAATATAATTATATTTATTTATTTAGTGGGTTTTGGATTCTTTAAATTGAAAAAAAAATAAAAATTGAACGATATGCACTATGGGTGTGTCACTTTTCTTTTGGAGCACTATATCATGATGTTCCGCCAAAATGGACTCTATCACCCTTTGGGATTTCTAATGATGTGCTTTTTGACGTAATTGGAAACCAATGACAAATACAACGTGCGACTTTAGCTTTTCCTTTTAGTTTTATATATCGAGTCTCTTTATATATATATATATATATATATATATATATATATATATATATATATATATATATATATATATATATATATATATATATATTCAGGTGCGGCCACGCCTTCCCGTGCGATCGTGCAGTTTACACCACTCAATGTTAAGAAATGCACCACACAAATAACATTGAGTGGTGCATTTTATATTAAGAAATGCATTTTCATTGTAGTGCATTTCGTAACATTGAGTGGTGCATTTCTTAACATTGAGTGGTGTAAATCGCACGGCTGCACGGGAAGGCGCGGTCACATTTAAATAGAAATATATATATATATATATATATATATATATATATATATATATATTTAAATATATATATATATATATATATATATATATATATATATATATATATATATAATGGGAGAGAGGATCATATGATCACTTGTTTAGGTGAGATCGTGATATCAAATCTTGTGCATCCATGTAATAATTTAATGGTCTAGATTGTCTTAAGATTCTAAGTTGAAATGTGTGTGAACGGTGGTTAAGTGTGTGCGAACGGTGATTAAATGTGTGGAAACGGTGATTAAATGTGTGCGAACGGTGATTAAGTGTGTGCGAACGATGATTAAATGTGTGTGTGTATATATATATATATATTGTCATTATAGTGTTCAATTTCTGGTGTATTTATCAATAGTGGCTAAGTGATGAAGCATAATTTTCATATTTGAAAGTTGCAAGTTTAATTCTTAATTACCAACTCTCTCGATCCAATCCGTCATACAAGATCTTTTTAGTGCAATTTTATTTTCTTATGAACTCATTTTTTTTAGGAAAACTTATGAACTTAGGTTAATTATTTGACTAATTGTGCGCGTTTTAATTTTTGGGATATAATAACTTATTCAACATAAGATCAGATATGATATATGAATATGACTAGTACTAAAAAAATTGATATATGAATATGACTTTTTCTCTTAAACTAGCTAGTTATGGAAACAAGTGGTAAATTTTTATGACAAATATTCTTACCTGGTGAAATATAATCAATTCATCCCTTTAATCCAATGATACTAAAACCTAGTTGAAAAGGTAGCTGAAAGCTGAAAAGTAGCTGAAAACTGAAAAGCTATAAGCTCGAAGCTGAAATCCGAAGAGCTGTTAAGCTAGCTGTGATGCTTAAAAGTGTTTGGTAAAATTAGCTTTTTGATAAACTGATAAATGTAAAAAGACTAAAAAGGACATCTTCATACAATTTAAATAATTTTAAATTTAAATAGGTTTGTTTGTATATTAAAATATAAAATAATGAAATTAATATATGTAAATAAAATATAAAGTAAGAACATGTATTTGAAAATATATAAAGTAAAAAAGAATGTTTATAATTCATAAGATTAGTTCATATATATAAAAATTAATGTTCGAACACAAATGTCAAACTGAAATTACAACCAAACATAATGAAAAGAAAATGTCAAAAGCGTTTTAATGAAAGGGGTAAAGGATATCATTTATTTAAAATAATAAGGATAAAGATGGAAAAAAGTTAAAATGCTACTAGCTTATTTTTGAAAAGCTATCCAAAGTAGCGTTTCAAAATAAGCTCTTATTTTAAGCTACCTGTGTTTGGCAGAGCTTATTTAGGAACTTATAGCTTATTTTAATCTACTAATAAGCTATAAGTTTTGTTTGGTAATGTTCTCAAAATAAGCTAGTAACTTAAAATAAGAGCTTATTTTGAAACGCTACTTCAGGTAGCTTTTCAAAAATAAGTTAGTAGCTTCTTAACTTTTTTCCATCTTTATCCTTATTATTTTATATAAATGACATCATTTATCTCTCCCAAGTAAAACTCTTTTAGCCTTTTTTCTTCAATATGTTTCGTTGTAATTTTAATTTGATATTTGTGTTTGAACAATAATTTTTGTATGAACTAATTTTATGAATTATAAACATCTTGTTTTACTTTATATATTTTCAAATATATGTTCTTACTTTATATTTTATTAAATTATATTGATTTCATTATTTTATATTTTAATATGTAAACAAACCTATTTAAATTTAAAACTATTTAACTTTTATGAAGATGTCCTTTTAGTCTTTTTACATTTATCAACTTATCAAAAAGCTAATTTTACCAAACACTTTTAACCATAATAGCTAGCTTAACAGCTCTTCAGATTTCAGCTTCGAGCTTATAGCTTTTCAGCTTTTAGCTACTTTTCAGCTTTCAGCTACCATTTCAGCTAGGTTTGCCAAACATAGCCTAGTTTGTTCACCAATTGGATCTCCACCTGTACATGAATAAAGTCTTGATCTACCAAAGTCTTCAACATGAGCAGTCAAGTCTTTGTCAAGTAGAATGTTACTTGACTTTAGATCACAATGAATAACCGTAGGTTCACAATCATCGTGGAGATAATGCAATGCATAAGCTACATCAATTGCAATGTTTAACCTCTGAAGAACACTTAGAACGGTTGTCCTTGCATTAGATGTATGTGTATGCATTTTCCATGAACTCATAAACCATTCATTACTTGCAAAATCATAACTCGAGCAACAAGTCAAAATTGGAACAAGATTTCGGTGGCGTATGTTTCTCAACACTTTACATTCTGCAAGAAAGCTCTTTAAAGAGCCATTTTTTAAAAGGTCAAGTACCTTCAATAGCTTGATGCAAGTCTTTATACGGGATTTTGAAAAGCAGTGAACTTCTCTGGCCTTTCAGCCGAATTCAATAAGCTTTAAAAAGGCTCTTGTATAAATAGTGGTGCAAACCCACTTCCCAAACCAATGTGGGACAAAAGCTTACTTTAAAGCTTTTCTCACCATTTTTCCAACTCAAATGTGTCAACTTTGAGAACCAATTTCTCATTCACCCATTATCCGTTTTGTGCGTACTATATATCAATCTCTTCATCTAACTACGAAGAACTCGAATCCACTTTTATCCGACCCGAATCGGAAGTGAACACCACATATATTTATACCACAAAATAGCCACTAAAATGCCATTTTATGCTATTTTTCCAACAAAATATAAAATTAAAAATTAAACTAATACTATCCTAAAAATTAAACATAACAAACTTAAGACTTAGCACAAACAAAGAAACATTTAATCATTGTCTTCAGGCGTGTGAAACACAATATCCTAACAATTTTTGATTTTCTTTATTAAGCAACAAATGTAATCAAACCAGAACTTTTGAGATACAAAATGATGTCAAATTTTCTCATGTTGCTTTTATGAGAAATTCATCAACGGAATAGCTTGAGATTTTTAGTATTTAAAAAATAATTATTTCGTATGTAGTAGTTTAGTCAATAATCGTTTTTAGAATTTTCATAACTGAGTTTTAGGTTCCTCATTCATTACTCTGGTTTTTAAGAAGATAGAGTAGGTGATGGATATATATAATATAATTTTCATATATTATCATGATATACTATTATTGATTAAGTTATTGCAGAGCTTGTTTGTGGCATTGGCGGTGCTAAGTCATCTTAATTAAAATAAAATAATTAAATACTAGAATTATTTTAGAGCACATTTTGTGAGTGTTGTGAAGCATTTTTTTTTTTAAAATTTTCATGAAAAGCGTAATTAGAAATAACCATATATGTGTAGCTTGTGGCTGTACGTTAGAGGTCATCCAATAACGCTGCCCACGCTTGATCTTTTGAGCTAGGTTTCTTACTAAAATAGTAAATTTAATTTTATGTTTTCTTACAATATTTTTATGACAAGCAGATTTTGATTTCAGTCAATCCTTTATTAAAACTACTTCATGTGAACTTACTTAGAATCATTATGGTCCACACAACTGTGTGGACCATACTATTAAATAATGCACATTCAATATAAAAATAATATACATTCAGTATAAAAATAATGTACATTATATTCAGGGGATGTACATTATTTGTGTACTGAATGTACATTATTTTCATAGTATAAAAATAATGTACATTCAGTACAAAAATAATGTACATTTAGTACATTAAAAATGTACATTTGATTATGGTCCACATAGCTGTGTGGACCATAATTTGCCTTTCATTAATGACTACAATTGATTTATCATATAATAGGTGGGCTTTCCTATCATCAGATGTTGTAACTCTTCATAGCCTAAGTCATCTTAAGAAATTATTAGTTATAGCTTGTTTGTACGTACTTTTAGAGATTAAATTTATTGTATATTTATTTAATGACAAGCAATTCAATTAATCGATTTATTCTTAGTTTTTACGTATTTGAGTTATTAACTTTCCATTTTTTCTTAAATTTTTTTCTTTGAAAAATAAAATCTCAATGTTTCCTAATAAGATCCACATAATAAAACAATTGAATTTTTAACTTCAATATATATTATCTAAAATGGTCCAACTATATCATAATTTTTAAATTTGTCATCATTATTCAAAAAGATCTAGTAGACAGACTCTATTTAGTCTTTTGTAACTTATATACAATTAGTAAATTTGGCATAGATGGACCATTTTAGGTGAATTGCCCTTGACTATGAATTCATTTAAAATGGTCCATCAATTATATGTAAGAGAATTATGAAATAATTGAGGAATTATTTTCTGTATTAACTCAAATTTAATTGCCATTTAATTTTGAATGTCAAACTAGAAATGATATTAATATTCATACTTAAAAACAAAAGTTGTTGCCAAAAGCACTGATTTTTTAATTAAAAAGTAAACAAGATTAAATAGAACTAATAAAAAATCTTATTAGCATTAAAAATGTATAAGATGAAAATACAGTTTTAATGCTAATAAGATTTTTTATTAGTTCTATTTAATCTTGTTTACTTTTTAATGACAAAAATCAGTTCTTTTGGCAACAACTTTTGTTTTAACATTAAGGTATTAAAATCAGTGCTCATGCGTTAGCTAGAGCCACTCATTCTCAAACTGGTCCTCTTTGTTAGTTGTTTTCTGTTCCTCATTGTATTGAACATTTCATTTAATGCAAGTTATGATTTTTCCTTAAAAAAAAAAAAACATTAAGGTATTTCTCAATTTGACTGGCCAATTATTTAAAGGGAAGGTGGACAGATTTTGATCTACCCACATAATTTCCAGTGTTTTATAATACTTCAAATATCAAAAATATTTACAGATTGGTGTTTTAGAAAAATCTAGATTAGAGTGGTAAGAAATGTTGGAAAGTTTGATTTGAAATGACATTTAAAGTGCGCATATTTTATGGCATGTATAATATTTTAGTGGGGTTAACTTGCAATTTGTGTCGCAACGTTAAGTGAATTCGAGTTCTCTTAAAAGAAAGTTTAATTTGATATATTATACAATCAACTTACATAATCAGTGAAATAAAAATTGTTTTTCAAACTGTGTTCATTTGAGTTGGGAAAAATGAAGTTGGGGTGGTTTTAAGGAGCTTTTCTCCTATACCGTTGTGCAGTTTATACCATTGTTGGATATACTTTATAGTATTAATATATAGGTGCATTGAACAGGTAAATCAAAAATACTAAACACAAAAGTGAACTTCTAAACTAAACTAAAAAATAAAAATTAAACTATAAACTCAAGAAGGTGAATCCTTTCAACGTACTTTCACATATCACGTGGTGCACTATGTAATATTGTTCAGTGCACTCTATAGGGTTGTTGAATGCACTTAAAGTTCAAGTTATTAACGAAAATGTCACTGCATCTTTTTTTTTCACCTTACTTTAAAGCCATATTATATAGGAAATGGATCATATGAGAATTGAACTAGCACCAAGAGAAAATTGAGAATTCGTCATAGTCGTTGATCTAGAAAGATCAATGGGTCTAACACAAGGGAAAATAATATAGTGACAATTCAATAAATACTTCAAAATTTAAAACCTTAAAAGTGCACCGAATAATATTACAAAGTGCACTCAGTGATATGTATTGGTGCAACCGTCTTAGTACAATTTTACATGTAATTGAGTGAACTTTTACATATCATCAAATACACTACACTTTGTAGTGTTCTACAGTGCACGATGGATCATTTACACTTTGTTAGGAATAAATTGTAATAGATTTTGATATGCCAAAATGTACTGAAAAATATTATACCGCCAAAAGATTTATTTCCTAGTATTAGGCGTGGTTAAGATCAAAAGGAAAAGTAAAAAAATATATAGCTTCAATAAACCATCTCAAAGAAAGCAATATGGAGATATCCAAAGCCATGAACATACGAGACTTGAAGAATATCATGCAAAATTGCAATATTGGAGATGATGATGGCATTGAAGGCTTGCATGCAGATTAAGGAACGAACTACATCAAGAAGAATAATTAATTGTCTAAAGATCTGTACAAACGGAATGGTTAATCAGCTTAATCTCGAAAGTAATCCCAAAGGAAAATGGCGTGAAACCAAGATAAAGTTCAAGGGTGAAGATTCAATGCTCATGGGATGAGGTTTCATGGGCAGAAATTAGCCATGGGATAAGATTTCAAAATTACCATGGGATTAGATTTCAACGTTGGCCATGGGACAAGATTTCGAAATTTGCCATGGGATGCAATTCTACATTGGAATGAAGTTTGCAATGGGATGAGATTTCATAATAAGAAATTTGAAATTGTCTTGGGATGAGATTTCAATGGGATAAAACTTAGCATGAGGTGAGGCTCCAAGTGATGCAATTTCGAAGGGATGAATTACCTAGTCAAAGGGATAAGATTACAAGTCAAATGTAATGGGATGAAATTTCAAGAGCTACAATTTCAAAGGGCTGAAGTTTGAAGGGCTGAAATGTCATAGCATCAATTAAAGGCTGAAATTGCAGGAACTGGAATTCACAAGGGATCCAATTGATTTAGAGATACAATTCAAGGGATTGAATCACAGAAGCAATTGCACAATATCTCAATCCAGATTAAATTGAAGACCGAATTATATGTATTCCTAAGGGAATAAATATGAGCTCAAGTCAGATTTGGAAAGTGACTAATCCAAAATAGAAAGGGCCAAGGATGGAGCAATATTTGAAGATCAATTCATCAAAATGGCGTGAGCATCAACATGCATTATTGAAGTTTAATTATGGACATGGAGCTCAGTACAACAGTCAGAATATTTTTAATGTCTCACGTAATATTAAAAATATTAAAGTCTATCTATAGACTTAAAAGGCTATGAATCTAGCTGACAAAGATTCAAAATTGGGAGTGCCTTTTTCCAACGAACAAACTCTCAATTACCTATAAAAGGATGAAGATTTGAAGCAGCACAACAACAATTCTGACAAGCGAAATTAAGTAAAACCATCGGGAGTAAAACCTCCCCTTTCTGCACTGTCTAACATCTTCATAGCCTCGTATAGTTTTCCATTTCTACAAAGGTCTTGAATAAAGATATTAAACGTAACCGGGGTATCACAAGAAGGTAGGAGGAAGAATGCAGGAGAACGTGAGAAAGGATGAGGAAGACAGGTCAAAACAGTGCCGTATGAACTGGTAGTTAAAGAAACTGTTGTGGAGATCCAACGGCGTCGTTTTGGAAGTAGCATTTAAAGGTAGTTGACGTAGGCCATCCGACGACGTCGTTTTGCGTATTGCATTCCGTTTTACATATTGCAATCCTTTTGCTTTTCAGTTGTACACTAATTGTGATTCCCTAAATCAGGGATGGTCATTACTCTGTTTATATATTGTTGAGATGTAAGAAAAACTCATGCCATTTCTTAATTACAATTGTTATTTTCTCTTCCTTTTTCTATGCTTAACCCTAGCCCCCTTTCTATGTTTTTTCTCTTCTATTTCTTTCAAAGAGGTGTTTTAAGTGGTATCAGAGCCCACGACCATGGAGGACCATGTGAAGAGGTTGGAAGTCGCCATGATCGAGCTGAACAGCACGGTAGACACCCAGGCTCAAGCTACACATGATTCAGTCACTAACCTTACCAGTCAGGTTAGGAATCTATCTGTACAGTTTGGCAGCTTGTGGGAGGAACTATTGCAGCTGCTGCGACTGAATCGACCCACCCCTCCGATCTTTGGAAACTCCCAGGACAATCATCAGGGAAATTTCTAGGGGAACCCAATTTAGCTCCGGACCGCCCCGAGGGTAGGTCTGATAATTAAGGCCCTAGCTCAAGAGACTGATGGAGGAGAAGCGGATCCTGAGGCTGAAGTCCCTAGGGGTAACGGTCAGGTATGGAGAGTGGTTGGAGATGGAGGCCACAAAAGAGGTGGCCTGGATGGTACCAGACCCCTAGCTGCTGGACAAATACAGGAATTTCCGCCCAGGTATAAGGCTGAATTCCCTATTTTTTACTATGCAAACCCTAGGCAGTGGATCCATAGGTGTGAGTGATTCTTTGTGCTTTCCCATACCCTTAGACATAAAGTGATGAACCACTTGTATGTGCACTTATCTAAGAAGGTGGGAGTGTGATTTGAAGGCTATGTGTTTGGGCTTAGAGAGGAATTCTAGTGAACAAGATTTGCTGAGGCTCTTTACAAGAGATTTGGGGATAGTGGAATCTCCCTTATGGAGGACTTTGCAGCCCTAAAACAATGGAGTGGGGTGGATGACTTCACTGAGAATTATTAAGGGTTCAAAAGTCTACTGCTACAAGCTCACCCATACCTAACTGAGAATTATTTTTTGGAGAACTACATTGCTAGATTAAAAAAAATCTCAGATGTTTTGTTAGAACTGCTAAGCCTAGAAACCTGGAAGATGGTGTATGGTTTGCTAGGAAATTTGAGAAGGGTTTGCTAGTAGTCTGGCACTTTGGAGTCTTCATAACTTCTTCTATGCAATCTTTCACCATGGTTGGCCAATAATATCCCTAGATGACCAATTTTTGGGCAAGCATGCTAGCGCCTTGGTGGGCTGCGCAGATTCTTCTATAGGCTTTCTCCATCATGGTCTTGGCCTCATTACGGAGCAGACAGCGTAGTAGGGGACCGCCGAAGGATCGTTTGTACAGCCAGCCATCAATTACTTCGTAAAGCGAAGCTGTTCTCCGTATCTGGTCAGCCCCAGCCTTATCATCAGGTAAATCGCACTTGTCCTTGTACCTCATGATTTTAGCTATCCAGAACCACTCGGGCTGCGTGACCGGGTCAAGGTACGGAGAAGGCATCTCCGCGATAGGGTAGACCAACAAGCTCTCAATACTCGTCCTTTCTACGTTCTCGGTCCTGCAGATTTCTGATAAGTGGTTAGGAATCTCACTAACCGCCAATTTTGACAGAATGTCAGCCTCCACATTCTTGGCTCGGGGCACATGGATTACTTCATAGGCGGTCAGCTTCCCTAGGAGTCCCTTAGTCACATCTTTGTACATCTTTAACCTTTCCTCCTGAGTTTCGCACTCGCTTGTCAACTGACCGACCACCAGACGGGAGTCGGTTTTGATCCATACTCGGGCCGCCTTTAGTGTTAGGATGAGGGACAGGCCGCCAATGGTTGCCTCGTTCTCAGCTTCGTTGTTCAAGGTATGGAACTGATACTGTAAAGCGTAATAGAGGAGGAAGCCTTTTGGGGCGGTGATCATGACTCCTCCACTGCAGTGGTGCGTGTTGGAGGCACCGTCTGTCTAAATCTCCCACCACTCCACGGCATAGGGCTCCTCATCAGGACGGGGCTCATCAGTCTCTGTCGAGCACTCCACTCTGAAATCCACTAGAGCTTGGGCCTTAATGGAAGACTTGGACAGATACTCGAGTCCGTATTGAGTGAGCTCGACTGCCCACTTGATTAACCTACCGGATGAGTTGGGGTTTCGCAAGATGCTGGCCAATGGCCAGTCGGTCAGAGCTCTGATGTGGTAGGCTTGGAAGTAGGACACCAATTTCCGGACAGTCACGACCAATGCAAAAACTACTTTCTCTAATGGTGAGTATCTGACTTTCGCGTCGTTTAATGTTTGCCCCACATAATAAACCAAGTGTTGCGTTCTCTCTTCTTCGTGCACTAAGACCGATCCGACCGCCCTCTACGAGGCATCCAAATATAGGAATAACGTTTCCCTCTCTTTGGGCTTAGATAGTAATGGGGGAGCTAACAAATACTACTTAAAACCTTCAAATACAGTCTGGCATTCTTCTGTCCACTAGAAACCCTCTCTCCTTTTCGTAGCTTCAAAGAACGGTAAATCCTGGTCAGCAGACTTAGATAAGAATCGACTGAGAGCCACTAAGCGCCCTGTCAAGCGCTGCATTTCATTCAGGTATTTTCAATAGAATTTGTGAGTTTGTCAAACCTTGCAAACTGGAAGAAGAGCCACTGTAATAAAGAAATCATTTTCTTCAAGGAATTGGGTTCGGATTGGTAATCCGTCGCTAAAAATTAATGGCTAAAGTGTCATCCCGCACCATGAACGATAAGCGATTCTTCATGCCGCACCCTATACTTTCATAAGTGATTATTCGATGCACAAACCATTAAATTTTTTTTGCCTAGAACTTTTTGCAGGTTACCTACAAGTTACCGGTAATCTATGTTGAGATTGGACTTTTTTTTTTTTCTAGCACCTTCTCCAGCCACCGGTTGTCGTTTGGTCAGAATCTGCCATAGCTTGGATTATTATTCACTCTTCTCCCCACTTTCATTCAGTCTTTCTTCCTCTTTCCGCTGAAGTTCTAGAGCTTCACTTCTTTGAGCCTCTTCTACTCTCCTACGGTTCTCCTCAAGCATTTTGTCCAGTTCATTTCTCTCTTTCCTTGCTTGCACTTCTTTTAGGCTTGCCTCATTAAGACCAACTTCAATTCTTTTTCTTTTTGAACTTGAGCTTCAACATCTTTAAATAGTTTTTTCTGAATGCTAGAAACTACAATACGAAATGCAGCCTATAAAGATCCAATATTAGGTAGAGGAAAATTCTTTTACACAATTACAAATATTTTACAACGAATCAATAAGCTGTAATTATCTGACATTAGATCATGCATTTAGCTAATATCACCTATCTCAAAGAAATTCATCTAAGGCTGTAGTTAGCCCAAGGGATTCCAGGTGATTAGAACTGACTAAAAGCAATCATTTCATCAGTGATATCTGCCACATTCCTTTCTGTTTCCCAGATTCAAATCAGAAGAAATATGTTTAGAGGCATATTTTAGTATAAATTCAATTCATACACAAAAAACTACAAATATTTTACAACGAATCATGTATGAGTAAGCTGTAACTATCTGGCATTAGGTCATGTCTCCTCTGCCTAAGACTGCATTTCGTATTACAACGAATCGTTATTAATTTTTTCGCAGCACTTTTACACCCCGCTGATGCAATACTAGGACTACGAGACTTAGGTGAAGGAGAATCATATGTTGTTTCGGTGTTGGAGAACGGTTTCTTCTTTGTCTTGGATGGCGAGGTGTCCCTCAACAACTTCTATGGTTGCTGTGGCGTGATTGACCGGCGACCATGACCGAGAATATCTCCTCCTAGAGTACGACGGCGAGCGAGATATACTCCTCTCCATTTTGGCGAGTATGCAAAATCTGCTTGTGTGCGTATAAGCGTGTACTCGGGTGTTGACTAAAAAATTTAGTGTTGACTTTAAAAGAATGTCCAAATCAGCTAATACTCAGTGTCATGTCACCATAGTAACCTGGAAACCTGCAAAAAGTTCTAGGCGAAAAACTTTTAATGGTTTATGCATCAAATAATCACTTATGAAAGTATAGGGTGCGGCATGAAGAATCACTTATGATTCATGATGCGTGATGACACTTTAATTAATTTAACAAAAATATTAAAATTTGTCACTAATTTGTTGTTATTCCATCGCTAAATAGCAACGGAAAATATCTGTTGCTATTTCCGCATTTTTGTAGTGATATTCACAATTTTGTTATATAGATTCAAAATTGTGTTATACTATTAAATATATAATTATGAAATTGTGAATATAAAGTTCTGAAATTGTACGAACATAGAGTTCAGAAGTTGTGAACATACAGTTCTATAATTGTTAATATAGAGTTCTAAAACTGTGAACATAGAGTTCTAAAATTGTGAACATGAAGTTCTAAAATTGTGAATATGGAGTTGTAAAATTGTGAACATGGACTTGGGTTCACCTTGCAAGGTGGACCTGGGTCCATGGCATAACAATGAAAGTTAAAATGGAGGATTTTGTTTATATTAATAGTATAGAATACGATGCAGGGAAGTATATATACTGTTTTATTCAGATTAGTAATTTTAATCTAGAATTGTATTACGAATAGGAAAGTATGAAAAAATATATTGTATTAGAGATTGTATTACAATATTTTAATGTACAGTTGTAGTACGAATAAAAATTATATTATCATATTTTATGATATATTAACCAAATCTAGAGTGTTTAGACGGGAAGTTAAAATGTATAAATTTGTTTTTATTAATATTAAATAATATAAATTACTGTTTGTATCTTTATTATTATTATTATTATTATTATTATTATTATTATTATTTTATTAAAGCCCATTACCCAAAGCCCATCGACACTTTTGCAAAGGAAAATTTGCGGCCTTAGATTTTGCTTTATTATATATATAAAGTATATTATATATAAAGATAAAGATTTTGCACTGACAATTGGTGTAAGATCTCAATGCTATCTGTTTATAGTATTGATAGTTAAACTAATTTATACAAAAGTAGTGAAATAAGTATTATTATCCAAAAGATTTGCTATTCTTGAGGTATTAATTTTAATTGCCAATTAATTATATTTGAAAAAACAACATCACATCTTTATATGCACGTCCTATCATTTATTATTATTTTAGTACTCTATTAATTAAAAAGTAAATATAAGATTAAATAGAAATAATAAAACATCTTATTAGCATTAAAACTTGTATTTCTCATCTTAACATTAAAACTTGTATTTCTCAATTTGACAGGCCAATTATTTATAGGGAAGGCGGACAGATTTGAACTAACCAAGTAATTTCCAGCTTTTTATAATACTTTCAAATATCAAAAATATTTACAGATTGGTGTTTTAGAAAAATCTAAAG
Organism: Ipomoea triloba; assembly: GCF_003576645.1. Taxonomy (NCBI): domain Eukaryota; kingdom Viridiplantae; phylum Streptophyta; class Magnoliopsida; order Solanales; family Convolvulaceae; genus Ipomoea; species Ipomoea triloba. The sequence continues at coordinate 15,841,545 of NC_044917.1, forward strand.
TAGAGTAGTAAGAAATGTTGGAAACATTGATTTGAAATGGCATTTAAAGTGTGCAGATTGGTTGGAGAAAATTATTGTGTGGAACATGGTCCACATAGTGCTGTGTAGATCATAACAAAAAATAAATTTTTAATATACTAAATGTATATTATTTGAGTACTGAATATACATTATACAATATAATGTACATTCATTACACAAATAATGTATGATCCCCTGAATACAATGTACATTTTTAATATACTAAAATTACATTATTTTTATACTGAAGCTATATTATTTGATAGTATGATCCACACAATAATGATTGGCATATTGTGTGGTATGTATAATATTTTAGTGGGGTTCATTTTCAAATTGAGTTGTCACATTAAGTGAATTCCGGTTCTCTCAAGTGAAAAGTTTAATTTGATATATTATACACTCAGTTTAAATAATGTGTGAAAAAGAAATTGTTTCTCAAATTGTATCCTTTTGAGTTGGAAAAATGAAGTTGGGAATTGAGATTCTTTTAAGAAGTTTTTCTCCCACATTAGAAAACAGACGTGGGTTTGCACTAAAACGGATGCACCGCCTAGGCGCTAAGTGCCCCTAGGCCGAGACGAATTGCTCCCTAAGTCGCCGCCTAGCGCCTAACTCGACCGACTCGGCTGAATTTGACCTAGTTAACTCGCCCAACTCATCAGAGTTAACCGAGTTAACTCGGGCGAGTCAGCCTTGTTAATAGTAAATAATTAAGTACAAAAATCCACCAATGACTCTGGACAAATGTAATATAAATTTTTAAATTTATACGTAGTATTTTATACTTTGCACTTGAATAGTATGTAGTAGATTTCGTATTGCGCACTTTTACGATTTATACCACACTTTTTGTTAACCAAGATGACCGCGGTCCACCAAGCATTGTAGTTCAATTGACAAAATGACGTTGTTTTGATTAATGAAAACAGACGGGTGAAACTGCTTCCGTTCTACGCAACTGTATTTCCGTTTCAACACAACTGCAGTTCCAGATGGATGAAACGGCCTCAACATAACTGCAGTATCAATTCAACACAACTGCAGTTCAAAACGGATAAAACGACCTCCGTTCCGCGCAACTGCAGTTCCCTTTCAACACAACTACAGTATCAGTTCAACACAACTGAAGTATCATTTGATATGAACTGTAGTATCAGTTACGGAGATTTACAAGTGTCATTTCTCCCACTTATTAAAACGACGTCGTTTTGTGACCTTGATCCATAATAAATTGTGGACCGCGGTCCACGGTATAACGATTGCAAGATGACAGGGCCGGGCTACACAACAAGCCTCTCCAACCCACCATGGCACCTTGCAGCCCTACATACCACCATAGAATACTCACTATTACAAAAATTACTCTTAATGACAATTATTTTTACTTATAAAGTTTCTTTTTAGGCGTAATATATGCTACCGACTACAGAAAAAAAAAAAGAATAGCATCGGTATAAAAAATGTTGTATATATTTTAAAAAATAAATAAATATATTACTTAAAAATCGTAATAAAAGATTTTTAAAATTAATTTATACATTTTATTTAACATACGGCGAAAGTTTTTACAAATTAAACGCGGGTCTTCATATTTGTTTTAAATTAATTTAGTATTTGTTATTAAAGTGTACGATGACCGTTATTTTTTTAACACACTATCATAAGTTTTGTATATATATGTGGGTTTAATGACAGTATTTTACGTAAAGACCAGGGTAAAAAGTTTTTTACTCCGTAATTATGTATATATATGTGTGTTTAATGACAGTATTTTACGTAAAGACCATGGTAAAAAGTTTTTTACTCCGTAATTAATTTAGAAATTTCAATTAACACGTATGATGGCGGCAAATTATACCGTGCACCACGGTGCACACAGCAATGTGCACCACGTACGTAAACGACGTCATTTTTAATCCACTAGTTCAAGAGGGTGGTGATGATTTACTGCACAATCCACTAGTTTTAACTGATGTTGAAGTTAACCCAATTGGAAGTACGCAAGGACTAGATGACCACTATGAAATAGAGGATGAAAGTGAAGAATCTGAGCAAGATGATGAAGTTGTTTAGGATGAAAGTGAAGAATCTGAGCAAGATGATGAAGTTGTTTATGAAGATAGTGAGAATGATGACGAAGAGAATGTTGATGAATTTAATAATAGTGAGAATGATGACGAAGAGAATGTTGATGAATTTAATAATAGTGAGAATGATGACGAAGAGAATGTTGATGAATTTAATAAGGATTGTGAAGAAGATGATTGAATAGTGTTGTGGTTTTTATTATTATATATTTTTTTGCTTTTTTTATTTAATAAAATATATGTAGACATATATAATGTGTTATGCTTGTATTGTGGACATATCTATTTAAAATATGTATTAAGTAAATAAAGGAAAAAATAGAGGATAGAGAAGTGACTTGGTGGGAAAAAATGAACTTTGCGCTAAACTGAGTACAGACACCACCATTTGGCGAATCTCCTCCTACGACAGAGCTCAAAACCCTATTTGGCGAAATCTCCTCCTACAAACAGAGCTCCAGACCCCAGCGAAATCTCCTCCTGCAAACAGAGCTCAAGACCGCAGATACTAACCGTCATGTGCTGCCACCATTTGCAACCGTAGTGGGAACCACCGTCGCCTCGTGCCAGTCTGAGCCTCATCTATTGCTTTGTCGTCTGCCATAAGGGAAGAACAACTGATATTTTGTATTGGTCATTGAAGGTGAGAATTTCTAAAATCTGTATTGGTCATTGAAGGTGAGAATTTCTAAAATCCCTAAGCTGATATTTTGTATTGGTCATCTGATGCTTCATTGGCCTCATCTCCACAGTTTCCTTCCCTAAAGCCCTAATCCCTAAGGAGTAATTTTTCAAAACCCTATTTTCCCTATTATTTCTTTTATGTTTCTTCACTTCCGTCTCTCGGTGATTACCGTTTTTCTGGCTCAGGTGCAGCTACTTCTCGGTGAAGGCGAGGGTGTTGATAGCAATGAAAAGAAATAATTCCTCCTAAATCTTGTTTTCTGGTTAGTTATATTGGTTTGGTGAAATGTCATTTTGATGAAAAGTATGAATATGCAATTATGTATTTATCTCCCTCATTTTTCTTTGGTAGTTCTTCTGGCTGATGTCGAAGTATTATTAATTCATTGGCTGTCAATTTATCTTCTTTCTTTGCAACATAACTTGGCCAGTGGGGACCATAGAAGGTTTCAAAGTTTCATAACTTGATATGCCAAATGACTCTGAGGATTAGAGTAATTCATATTAAAAGATCCCTCGTAGTTCTTGTGGTACTGTTTGTAGAGGGCATCAATACCACTTGGATTTCTTTAGGAAGAAGACAGTGAATTATAGAATAAAGTGGACATTAAGAAATGTAAAGGAAAAAAGTAATTGCACTTAAGAAGTTAATTATAAACTGTATTATGTTCCTGTGTACTGTTAATACAACCCATATGTCTTGCCCTCTTATATGTATGTAAATGTATTTATGCGTAAGTAAACTATGTGAGTTTGGATTTGAAATGGTGTTGGCAAGTGAAATAATGCTAAGTCTGTTTTTGAGTTTTGGAGTATTGTTTAGCCATTTGATTTAATGCTCTTAACTAATATTTTGTATTTGTCATTGAAGGTGGGAAAGGAATAAGGATTACGGAGTTGACATCATTGTGCAAAAGAGGTTCAAGATTAAAGAGAATGCCATGAAAATGTATGTAAAGAAGGTGAGAAAGGAAGAAAGATTAGGGAGTTGACATCACTAGTGCCATTCCTCAAGCTAAGTCTCTTCATTACAAGCTGCTTTGTGGCCGGGCAATTAGGAGGTAAAATAGTTTGAATTATTTCTACTTAAATCCATCGTCTTACATGTTAAGCTTTTATGATTTTGAATATTTTTCTTTGTCAGTTGTTTGTTAAAGCAGTCTTTGTTGAATTTCATTATAAATAATGTGATTTATCATAAACACCACAATGTTTTATATACCTTAACTGCCCAAAATAAATTAACAATGAAATTATTAAAAAAAATAACGAATATTAAATTATTTAAGATAGATTCAACAAATAAAAGTAAATCAAGTAATGTTACCCTTTGCAAGTACTGATACAGTCTCATACCGAATGCTGTAAAATAAGAGAATTGTGTTCCTGTATACTGTGAATACAATGAACCCATATGCCTTACTCTTATATGTATGTAAATGTATCTATGTGTAAGTAAACTATGTGAAAGTTTGGATTTGAAATGGTGCTGCCAAGTGAAATAATGCTAAATGCTAAGTCTGTTTTTTAGTTTTGGAGTATTGTTTAACCATTTAATATTTTATTTTCGCTGCAATTAGTTTAGCTATTTAGTATGATGGATTTTAATTATTGGTTTACATGCATTAGGAAAGTGATTATGCAATCCAATAACTGTAATTATTCTTTGCCATCCTTTTTTTTTTTTATAATTCAGATTTGAGCCTCATACAGCACACCGCCATATCATACTTTGTATACAACGGATGTTCACAGAGCCAATAATATCATTCAAGTATGCTCCTCAACATATGAAAGATGTGTGGTTTAATGAGTTTAAGGTAAGTTATTGAATGCAAAATCATCTCTTTTTGTGACTTAATAATATAATTTACAAAACATTTCATACTTTAAAATTTGATTTTCATTGTTAATAGAAAAAACATCGTTGGGATCCATCGGAGGAGGATACTGTTCGCCGCATTTTTCAGAAAAAAGGTGCAAAGCTGCTTTCAGACCATCTTCGAGAAGCTCGCGAGGGCTTTGCAAAAAATAGAGCGAAACCAGACTGGATTTCGCATGACGTGATGGCTGGATTAGTTCGCATTTGGGGGAGTGATGAGTTCAAAAAGCTCTTTGAAAAAAACAAGAGGAACAAAAATTCAGACTGCGATGGACTAGGTGCATCACTCCACAGCTGTGGTTCTATTCCAATGACGGAGCATCGTAGAAGATTGGTAAGCTAAGCTTGAAAAAAATTAATATAGTTTATCTTATAATATTGTACTGAGTATGTTTTGTATTTTGTATATTGTTCTTTAATAAAAAGAAAAGTTGGGAGAAGATCCAAGTCATGCAGCTTTGTATGAACACACTCACAAGGGCAAAAATGGAAATGGAGCATATGTTTGTAGAAAAGCACAGAAAGTTGTTGTAAGAAATATTCTTCTTATTACTTCTATTTTAATTATCGCATGAAATTATTTTAGTAGATGAACATGCTTTGACTTATTCTGTAGGATGTAGCGAATGACTTGCGACAAAGTCAACCTGATGCATCAAATGCACAGTTGTGGTTGGAGGCCATCGGTGGTGTTAAGAGAGGAGGCTATGTATATGGGTTTGGCTCAGATACCCAGCATTATTTCCCGGAGGCTTCAAGGGGATCAAATTCTAAATCAGCAGAGTCATCTTCCAATGCAGCTTTGTTAGCAGAAATTCAACAAATGCGGGAAGAGAACAAGATGTTTAGGGAAGAGTACAAGATGTTCCGAGAGGAGGTTGGTAAGATGGGTGCTATATTGACACAGGTCCAAATTCTGAATGGTTAGCTTCTTTGAATATAAATAACTCTACTTCGACAAATGATGAAACACAAGCACCTAATGATGAAGATTAAGTGGTATATATTTTCATTACTTTTTGTTGGTGTATGCTAATAAGCAGACTGCTATGTAGCTTTTAGTGGTTAAGCACACCTTAGTAAAGATATGTTTTAGTTTTTTTTGGACAGTGCTAGCACATGATTTGGTTTTGAGGTCATCAAGCTAGCTAGCACATGAATTATTTTGGTTCCTAACATGTTTTTGGTGTTTGGTAATACTTTGTTGTTCGAAGTACTATGAACATGACTATATTTTTGTTATAAATATTTTGATATTTAAATATATTTTCAATTTGAAATTTAGTGTGTTCATTCATTTGTTGATGATATAATTTATTAAAAACAGGTAGAAATAAAATTATTGTAATATAAAAATAATAAAAACATTTCATATGAATTACGATTTTCCTACCAACAGTTGGAAGGAAACGCACAACATTTAGTACTTAATATTTCTGTCCAACTACGTCTGTTGATCGGAATTTCCGTCCAACATTTGGAAGGAAAATAAAAAAATATAATATGTGAATTTTCCGTCAAACGTTGGTCGGAATTTTCGATCAATGGATGTAGTTGGACGGAAATTCTCACAGTTAAAAATGGCGGGGTTCTCTCCGGAATTTCCGTCCAACGTTGGTCAGAAAATCTGACCAACGGACATAGTTGGACGGAAATTCCCACATTTTAAGAATGGTGGGATTCTCTCCGGAATTTCCGTCCAATTTTTATTCGTTGGACACTATTTCCGACCAAATATTGTAGTTGGACGGAATTTCCGATAATGGTTTTTCCGAACGTTCAATTTGGTCGGTATGTTGGACGGAAACTTCGTTTTCGACCTATATATTGCGTTTTCCGTCCAACGAAGAAACGCGAGATTTCCAGCAGTGATTGTAAATCAATTGTCATTTTTTTTGGAAATCACGTTTCTCGTTTCGGTCGGTCTGTGTATTTAAGTTAATATTCTGTGTATTCTAGGTAATCGTTCTGTGTATTACAGGCAATCGTTCTGTGTATTCTAGGCAACTGTTCTGTATATTCATGTTAGTAACACATGTTGTGATGTGTTTGTGCATTCGAATGTTTAGGAGGATGAGTTCTGTGTATTTTGTGTCAATATTCTGTGTATTCATGTTATTAACACAGGTTATGAAGTGTTTGTGCATTCGAATGTTAAGAGGATGAGTTCTGTGTATTTTGTGTCAATATTTTGTGTATTCTGGCATATATTATGTGTATTATAGGTAAACGTTCTGTATATTCTAGATAATGATTATGTGTATTATAGATAATGAATTCCCTGGAGTCATTCACGTGCGCGTCCACTAACATCAAAACGACGTCGTTTTGAAATCTGGGTGCACATTGCTATGTGCAACGTGGTGCAGGATATAACGATTGTATGATGGCGGTTTGTACGACAAAAGTCACAAAACCATTGTCATACGTCTTTACATGGTCAGATTTTAGGTCATGCAAGATGGATAACAGTAGGGCCTCAATTTTTAAAGGGCCCAATATTTATTTTTGATCTAATTACTTAAAAAATTAAAAATAAAATCCACAATTAATCCTAAAACGCATGTGTTTTATCCTAAATCACTCATCTCTTCTAATAATTAGTACCTAATTAATTGAACATGGCAAAACCATTCTGTTTCCCCAATGGCTCAAATAATGTCTCAAGCCCTGAATCTGCAAAGATAACTTGAAGTAAAGTCATATATTTTCCGTATTAGTTTTATAGATTGCACTTATACTTTTGGGAGGGTCTCATTTATTTATAAGAACACGGCTACAAAAATTCAAATTAGTTACTGAACTACATGCAAAATCATTCAATTTAAAAGCGTGCTATTCAATCAAATTTGACATGTTCCTCTAGTCATTGCTAACGTGGTGGTCATCCTATTTAAAAAATGGGTCACACTTGTGTGAGACCGTCTCACGGATCATTATTCGTGAGACGAGTTGGGTCGGGTCAAAGCATCATGCAAATGTCATACTTATATGCTCAAATATAACACTAATCAAGAATACAATTTTTGTTACTTATAAGAGAAAAAATAATACATTTTCATAATAAATAATATTGACAAGTATCATTTACTTATAAGGGCAGATTACTTTTAAATCGAAATGTAAAAGTATTGTATTTTCCCTTAAAAGTATTACATTTACCCTTATAAGTAACAAAAATTTTATTCCTGATTACTTGATTAGTATTACATTTGAGAATATAAGTATGACATTTGTGCATATAAATGTTACATTTGCATCTTGACTCGACCCGACTCGACCCTTCTCATGGTGAGACGGTCTCACACAAGTTTTTGCCATAAAAAATTATTATTTTTAAATTTATTTTAATAATTTCAAATAAAATAAAAAATTCCTATTGCATAATTTTAGGCCTTTCTAGGACCTAGTTGCTTGCGTGTAGTTCAGTGATTAATATGAACTTTTTTTTCATAATTTAATATTTTTATATTAAAAAGTAAAATTCGTTGTCGCAAATATTATTTAGACAAAAAAAAAACCTTTTACCAATGATTTTTTTCGTAATTTCCATAATAAAATGGTTTTTAAAATTTAATTTAATATTTTAAATTAACACTTACGGCGATGATTTTCATAAAAACAGTCACCATAAGTGTAATACCCGGTTATTTTTGCTAATATTATTTGATATTAATACACTTCAAAATTATTTTGAATGATCTAAAATTATGTTAACATATTATTTAAATTATTTTATGTTATCCAAAATTATTTTGAAAATATTATACTAATATTATTTCTGAGTATTTTAGTTTCCTAATCCTACTATATATGTGGTATACACAATTACCCGTCATTATACAGTGGATCATGGTCCAGAATGCATTGTGGACCATGTTCCTAAAACGTCATCATTTCATTAATTAAGTTCATTCTAGGTTTTTTACACCCATTGCGACACATGCAGTGAAGTTTCCCACAAAAAGCATGCAGCGAGAAGCATATTCCAAAACATAAAATAGTATTGTCAAACCTGAACAAAAATAACATGTGTTTCATTTCAAATAAAACTGTGTCATACTTAAAATGATACTAAGGTTTCCAACTAATGAAACTACATGGTGTATAAAATGAAACTGACTAGGTGAAAACACATGTACCTGCCTATGTTGATCAAAGTAACTGTAGAGTCACATGAGTGAAACTATAGTGTAATCATGTGACACCCCGCATTTTCCTAATATTATTATTTTAATTATAAATATTTTCAAAATGGATTATTTTTGTATTATTAAATATTTTAGTAAAATGCCTTTAAAAATCTAATTAATTTGCAATAGGCTTTATTTAGGTAAACTATTCTTATAAATTATTATTTTATCACCCAAATATTCTAACTCAAAATTGTTTTAATTCCTAGAGTCTATTAACTATCCTAAGCCCATATGTATATAAATATGTATTCTATTATATAGCTATTTATAGGCCAAAATGCCAAGCCTTTTATTTGATCCCATTCTAGGCTAGCCCAAACATTTAAACCAAACTTCTATATTTAGCCTAGCCCAAAATGGAAATATTACCCTTTTATATATATATATATATATATATTGTTGGTCCCGAGAAGGTGGAAAAAGTCTAGAGGGGGGCGGGGGTGAATAGACTTTTCAAGCAATTTAAAATATTATAAAACTTTGGTAATTTCAACTCTAGGTAACAAGCATAAAACAAATAACCAAAACAGAGTTCGCAACGGAATAAGATACGGTAAAGTGCTATAATCAAGTTCACGTAAAAATGAAGAGCTTTGCTACATGCAATATGTTAGAAACTCTTGAAATAGCTCGAATATTAAGTATGCAAAGTATGGTTCACATGTAGACGTGGAACTATCAAACCCAGATGAAATAATCTAAGCAGTGTATACTAGGGTTCGAAATAATCAAATACAGCTAATGTAAAATAGGATGAGGATGAGTATTAATTATGCTTTGCATGCAATTGTGATGTCACGTGATTCTAGATGCTAGAATAATCAATGTGACAATGTATTCAATGCATGTGATGATTAGATCAACATGCACGAAATATGTATGCAGATAAATAAATGGACACCGAGATTTATAATGGTTTAGATGGAGGTAGTGTAATCCTCCTAGTCCACTCTTCTCTTTTCACTCCAAAGAGGGATTTCACTATCTTCAATCACCCAGATACAATAGTGAACCAGTGCCCTTCTAGCACTTCTACAACTCCGAGTGTCTTGCACAAAGCTACACTCAATCCCGAGCGCCTCGTACAAAGCTACGCTCTTGAGCGTCTCGGACAAAGCTATGTTCCCCGAGTATCTCGCACAAAGCTATACTCCTCAACCAAGTGCCTAGCACAAAGCTACACTTAGTTTCCCCAAGTGTTTTTGCACAAAGCTACACTCCTACACTTTTTCTCAAGAAATAAAAGTATTTCTTCATAAGACTTGATTTTCTCTCGTGTTTAGCTCAATACTAGCACTTCCTTAATCAGATATCTCTGTGTTCCTCATCGTGCTTGTCTTCAAGTCTTCTTGGGTTTTTATAGCTAAATTAGGTATTTGTTTGTTATGTATCTTCAGAGCATTAAATTGTCTTCAGATGGTTTTTGTCAACTTTGATGGCTCTATCAAATGAATTTGAATATTTGCTTCTGATGATCTTCCAACGTCTTCTTTAATCACTGACATGAGTTTGCCTTGTAACTTGTAGCACCTTTCCTTAACTTTGTTTATCTTCTGATAATGTGAACAATTGACTTGTTCCTTAATTTATCAGTCAAGTTGCTCTGAATTATTTCTTGTTCGGTGATTCTTGCTTGAGCATAATTTAATGCCACCGAAAAGTACTTTGACTTTCCTCAATTTGATCTCAGCTCCAAGTAACAAGAATATTGGCTTTCTTTTAATTTTCCTTCAAGAGTCATCCTCTTGCCTTTTTAGGAAAATAATGTTTCCCTTTTTAGAATAATCTCCATGTTTTTTTTTTGAGTACTACTGACTCTGTTACAATGTAGTATCTGTTCATAGCTACTTTCTCAACCTACTGAAGCAAAAAGAGTCGAGTCAACAGTTGCCTCCACTGAGGCTTGAACCTACTCCCATCATCCATGTGGGAGTGTAAACCGGGACACCAGGTGCCACCTCCATGTTAGGAGAATAATCTCATAATAAATAAAAATAAATCCTTCTATTTTTATCTCTTGATCACGCGCGCCGTAGTCAGTCTCCCTTTTTTGAAATAAGCTAATTTGCTTCTTCCTTGAATTAGATGATACGTAGGTCATCTTCTTCATTTTAATAGACATAGTCAGCCTCTTCACCATAACACAAGGTCAGCATCTTCTTTAATAAGAAGTAGGTCATCCTCTTCTTTTATTGTACGTGGTCAGCCTCTTCACCATGCAGTTAGCCTCTCTCCAATTAAATATGCACGGTCATCCTCATTTCAAAGTTAGCCTCTCCTAGGCTTGTTGTGATATTCATCCTCACGCCAATTTGCTTCAAGAGGTCATCATCAACTCCAACTCACAAGACTTTATTTCTTTTCTTGAGTTAGCCTCTAAATTTTTTTTGTGAGAGAACCCATCCTTGTTGACTCCTTGATTTTGACCATTAATTGCAACATCTTCACTATGAATTAAATTAATTCTTCCAAAGATTTAATTCATGAAATTCGAACCAATGTTGTCACATGAACTAGTTTTAAGTGCTCAACCCATTTGATTTTAGCTTTGGGCTTAATTCTTTCATTAACCCAATTTCTTGAGATCTTCTTCCATCATTTGTTATTTGGACGGTTGGACCTATGTGTATTCAAGACAAACCCTCATTTTTAGCTCACAATTACATAATTACAATCCTCCTTTCCAAATTTGGGAATATATATTTGCAACAATCATTATATTCTCGTTGGTCATAATTATAGGCCATGAAGTGAGTTTCTATAATATATTGACAAGGATTGGTAAATTATTTTCCTACCACAAAACATGATATGGTTTTGTTCGGTTGCAATTGTTATTGCTAAAACGTAATTTACCCTTGTAATATTATTCCTCCTAGAAATCCCTGAAGGATTCCAATTCTAAAGACACAATTTGACTACCTACAAGCTGTAAGGATTTTTAGTGACTGAATCTAATCAGCTATACACAATTGTGTCCCAAACTTAAGTTTTTAAAGTTGTATTTTTAGTGGTTTGATTGAAAATTAAGAGTATCGTCCTCAAGGAATGGCTTAATGGGAGTTTAAGTAATGAGGGGTTAAACATAGGTTCATATAGTGTTTGAAAGCTAACCTAAAGATATTTGAGTAGTGCATGTTTAAGAAATCAATAATAATTAGAACAAGTAAGTGAATTAAAGGGTAATAAATGAAATAGAGATTTGAACCAAACATCCTTAAATAAAATCATGTTTATGTCTAAAGTTTAAGTTATGGAAGTCTAGATGATGAACTTGGGGAAATGGTTTAAGTGCCAATGTCGCTCTCGTGATCGGACTATCAACTAATCCTAAGTCTCATTCTCATGGCAACTTGGCTAGAAGAGGCAATTTAACAAACACTTTGTGTGCTTATTTCCTTCAAACTCCCTTTTCACAAAGGTGAGTAAGAAATATGAGAGGTATGGCTATGGTGTAGCTCTATTCTTATAGGTGGAACACCAATTCCAAATATCTCTAACATAATTTGGCCATAATTATGAAGAGTCAAATCAATTACACTCAATTCATAGCCATGTTCAACATTAAGACAATACAAAACCTAATTTATGCAATTTAATTCATATTGGGATTCATATTCAAGGATGTTCAATTCAAATCCTATGAATGTTTAACTACTCATGCTTGAAATGTAAAACTAAAAGCAATTGAAAAAATAAACAAGGAATTCAAAAGAAACTTTAAGAAATATTAATGCAAAAGTATGAGATAAAGAACTTAACTTGATTATTTAATGGAAGGAAATAATCTTGAAATTGAACTTGAATGTTGTGAATACAAAGGAATTCTTCTTCTAAATTTCCTAATTCATCGTAGATTACAAGTGTGGGAGAATATTTTTGAAGTTTCCTAGAGAGAAAAACTAAAAGGGGAGTTTAGAAATTCAAAAGTAATCAGAAAATAACCACCAAGATGTATTTATAGTCTAAAATTCGCGCATTTTCGTAGCCTTCGGGATAGGAAGTCACGGTGTGAGTCCCACCGTGAGTCTCAATGATCAGAAACTGATCATTGAGACTCATGCTCATGAGTTCTTCAAGTTGACCTCCATGCCATTCTTTTGCTCTTTCGTTCCTCGGTGTGCCCTCGGGTGTTTTCCTTGTGCTTTTAAGTCTCACTTTCTCCAAAGATTAACATCTTTTCATGCTTGCTTGCTCCTTACTCGATCTTTTCTTCTTGCAAACAAAATATAACAAATTAAGCATTATTCCACATTCCTTTATATAGCATATGAATAAAAAGCAAGCATAAATGAGCATAAATATGAGGCTATTTAATGACATATCAAATTTCCCCACACTTAAACCTTGCTTGCCCTCAAGCAATAAAAAACCAAGTTAAACAGATTGAAATACCAGGCCTCTTCAAAAGTAATCATACAAATCCAAAGATCAAGTAAATAAGCGATGCACAAAAGAATTAATGATATGTTGTTCCTCTTCCTACTTTGCAAACATGGAGAAATGAGTGGGGTACCCTCAATTGGTTCAAAATGTAAGGACTCTAAAAAACCCCAAGACCACTCATTGTTTTGCATGGTAAACCCTCTCGCACACATTAATTCACAAGCACAGGGGTTTGATTCAATCTACAATTTTCACAGGCCTACCAAGTCGATACCACTAATGAGAACGATGCACACGGCATTTCCAACTTTGCCTCATTTGGCCCCAAAGGCCCATTTAGATAAGTGTGATAGTGTGACACAAGCCGCTCCACGCGTTTTGGCTTAACGTGAGAATCTCTCCATTTTCTAATCACCTCTAGGATACCCCGTTGAGTCAACCGCCTTTACGTAGAGCTCTACGCTTTTTTGAAGTCTGTGCAATGGTTGCCCAAATCCTACAAGATGACTCACCTCATGTTTTTTCCTCTCAATTAAGGATAGCTTAAAGTCTTTTTAGCTTTTTCTATTGACTCTTTTTGCATCCCCTCATGCCTTTTTCATTGGGAGTAGGGAATCACACGTCTCACCAAAAGAAAATCACACCTTTTGCCTTGTGCCACACTGAAAAAGTTCAATTCCAGGTCATACCACCTTACTTACCACAAACCTTACCGTGTACACTCCCATTTTGAGAGATCTTTAACCGAGGTCTATGGAAATTGCCCATTGAATCACAAACAAGCATGCAAAACTGAATTAAAAACCTATTTGAATCCTATGCAAATCTCACACAGTGTAAGGGTGGTTTCCAAACATTTTCAATCAATTGAGCCTACAACACCCCCTTTTCCACACTTAAAAAGTAAAAGCAACAACAACATATCAAAAAATTCAAATGCATATCCTATTTACCTCATCTTTACAAGTGCAAAGCACAATAAACAAATAAAAAATGGTATTTACAAGTATAACTACTTAAACCAATCGTTAACATGAACCCAAAGAAAGCATAAAATACCTCCCACAAATCAAACCTCCCCACACTTGGAGATTTACATCGCCCCCGATGTAGAGTCATAAACACACGAAGCTGGGATGAGTGAAAAGATGGTACACGAAGTGTGGATGAATCAAACATCCCCACACTTGTTTTTGGTTGTTTTTTTTTTGTTTTGTTTTTTGTTTTTGTTTGTTTTTTGTTTGTTTTTGTTTGTTTTTTTGTTTTTTTTGTTTTGTGTTGTTTTTGGTTTTTTTAAGGCCAATGTCACGGTGTGGGTTTCACCGTGACCAGCAATTGTTTAATTTGAAAACACGAACTCACGCTAATACTCACGGTGTGAGTGTTAGCGTGAGTCTCCAAAGTTATATTTTGAACTTGGACTCACGTTGATACTCAAGGTGTGAGTGTCAGCGTGAGTCTCCAAAATTAAATTTGAGACTCGGACTCACGCTGATAGTCACGGTGTGAGTGTCAGCGTGAGTCCCTTACCTGGACAATCTCCACTTTGTCATTGTACATTTATTCTCTTTGCTCAGTGGAGTCCGAAGGATCTTCTCCTGCACTATTGATCACTACATTTGCTACCCCACATTGTTTTGGGAACACAGAAAAGAAAAAAAACACAATTTAAGGTTAATTAACAACAAGAAATTAAAGTAACAGGACTTGGGTGCTTCCCAAGAGCGCTACGTTTAACGTCTTTAGCCCGACGCAACCTCAACTTACTAATGGATTTCAATCAATTGCACGTTTTCCACCTGACGGTCCACACACCCTCCATGATACCTTTTGAATTAATGCCCATTGACTTTAAAATTTCATTTTTCCGGGTGTGCAACCTCAATGGCGCCATACGGAAACACCTTGGTGATGGTGAATGGACCTGACCACCTAGACTTAAGCTTTCCGGGGAATAACTTTAGGCTACCATTGAAAAGTAAGACCTAATCACCGTACGCTCTTTGAACTCTTTGCCCTTTTTTATATGTCTGTCATGATACACCTTAGTTCTCTCCTTATAAGTTTTAGAATTCTCATAGGCTAGAGTTCTCCATTCTTCCAACTCATCTAATTGCCAAAGCCTTTCACGTCCTGCAAAATCAATATCACTGTTAAGCTTTTTAATGGCACAGTAAGCCTTGTGTTCAACTTCCACCAGCAAGTGGCATGCCTTGCTATAAACCAACTAGAATGGAGTGGTTCCAATGGGGGTTTTATAGGCTGTCCTAAATGCCCACAAGGCATCATTAAGTTTCTCAGGCCAATCCCTACAGTGCCTAGCAACAGTCTTTTCTAAAATGGCCTTAATATCCCGGTTTGCATTTTCAACCTGGCCACTAGTCTGAGGATGGTAAGGAACTCCCCCTCTATGTTGCACCCCATATTTTGCCAACACTTTTTCCAATGGTGCATTCCTAAAGTGAGTTCCCTTGTCACTAATAAGCACACGAGGCACCCCAAACCTAGAGAACAACTTTTTAAGAAAACAATTACCGATCTGACATCATTTGTTCTCAAGGCTTGTGCCTCTACCCACTTAGAGACATAATATATGGCCACCAAGATATATTTAAGCCCTTTAGCATCAAGAAATGGGCCTACGAAATCTAAACCCCAAATGTCAAACACTTCACAGGCCAGGATGTAGGTTTGAGGCATCTCATCTCTCCCAGAAATATTACCTACTCGCTGGCATTTATCATAGTTTCTAACACAACACTGGGCATCTCTAAACAATGTTGGCCAATGGAAACCAGCTTCTAAAACCTTCCTAGCTGTTCTATTTGCAGAATGGAGCCCCCCCAATAGGCCCAGCATGGCAATGGCCTAAGATTTCCAATCTCTCCTTCTCCAACACACATCTCCTAATCATCTGGTCAACACAAACACGGAAAAGAAAAGGGTCATCCCAGAAGTAGTGCCCAGCCTCGGCTAAGAACTTTCTTCTACCATGGGAATCTAAGTGAGTGGGCATGACTCCCCCAACAAGATAATTAGCTATATCAGCATACCAAGGGACCTCATCTACAATCAACAACTTCTCATCGGGAAAACACTCATTAATCTTAGACCTCTCATCCCCACACTCTGGCTGCTCAATTCTAGAAAGATGATCAATAGCCCCATTCTCAGAACCTCTCTTATCCCAAATTTCAAGGTCAAACTCTTGCAGGAGTAAGACCCACCTTATCAGTCTAGGCTTTGCCTCGGCTTTAGACATCAGATATCTTAAGGCCGCATGGTTTGTGAACACTATGACTTTGGACAACAAAAGATAGGACATGAACTTATGAAGGGCAAAAACAACCGCCAACAACTCCTTCTCAGTGGTGGTATAGTTTTGCTGAGTCTTATCTAAAGTCTTAGAAGCAAAGGCTATTGGCTGAAAGTATTTATTCTTCCTTTGCCCCAAGACCACACCAACTGAATACCCACTAGCATCACACATTAATTCAAATGGCAATGCCCAATCAGGTCCTGCTAAAACTGGAGCACTCACTAACTTCTCTTTAAGAGTCCTAAAGGAAACTAGGCACTCCTCTCCAAATACAATCTCAACATCCTTATCTAAAAGTTTGGTCAACGGTTTGGCTATCTTAGAAAAATCTTTAATGAACCTTCGGTAAAACCCCGCATGACCGAGAAAACTTCTTGGGCTAGAAACAGAGTTGGGTGGGGGTAGGTTTTCTATAACAGATGTTTTTGCTTTGTCAACTTCAATCCCCCTTTTCGAAACCTTATGCCCCAACATTATTCCCTCTTCAACCATATAATAACACTTTTCCCAACTCAATGCAAGGTTTACCTCTTGACACCTCACCATTACCTTTTCCAAATTTTCAAGGCATTGTTCAAAAGATTCCCCCTAAATGGTAAAGTCATCCATAAAGACCTCCATGAAGTCTCCTATGTAATCCCCGAATATGGCTATCATACACCTCATGAAAGTGGCAGGTGCATTACACAAGCCAAATGGCTTGCGTCTGTATGCAGAGGTCCCAAAAGGACAGGTGAAAGTGGTTTTTTCTTGATCTTCTAAAGCCACAGGGATTTGGAAATATCCACTCATCCCATCAAGAAAGTAATAAAACCCATGGCCACTAACCCTCTCTACCATTTGGTCAATGAAAGGTAAGAAGGGAAAATGATCTTTACGGGTAGCATCATTTAACCTTCTATAATCAATGCATACTCGCCAACCCGTGACCTTCCTAACGGGAATCAATTTATTTTTTCATTGGTTTCAACAGTTATCCTCCCTTTCTTTGGCACAACATGGGTCGCACCCAAGCACTATCAGAAATAGGATAAATCATCCCCACATCTAGGAGTCTGACTACCTCATTTTTCACAACCTCACTCATATTGGGGTTCAATCTTCTTTGGGGTTGGGCTACAGGCTTAGCTTCGTCCTCTAAAAGGATCTTATGAGTACACAAAGTGGGACTAATCCCCTTCAAGTCACCTAATTTCCACCCAATTGCCCCTTTATTCTTTTTCAACACACCCACAAGTCTATTCTTTTGATCCTCCTCCAGTGATGATGAAATCACCATTGGAAGTGTAGAATCCTCTCCCAGAAATACATATTCTAAGTGCTCGGGTAAAGGTTTAAGCTCACTCTTCGTACCACTTTCTTCCATTCTTCCCTCTTGTTTTTCTTTCACATTATCAGCCACTAATGCAACCCTTTTCAATCCAACCATTTCCTCCTCAACTTCACCATTCATATCACAATAAGCATTATCATTTTCAACAACAGAAATAGCATCATAAGCAAAAGAATCAACATCATTCACCATACAAGAATCAACATTGTCAAACTCATCAACATCCAAAGATTCATCATTTACACAACCAACAAGATTATTATCAACAAGTTCAAAATTCTTTTCACAACAAGCAGTAGTAGTGCCCTAACTAAAAATATCAAGATCTCTTTTGTTTTTTCCCATAAAAAATCAAATGGGGCACTACCAACTCAATATGGTTATGCAAGATATCAACAAAATAGCAAGAGTCATTAGCAGACATGGGGTATTTTGTCAATTTAGACACATCAAAACTAGCACACTCGTCACCAGCACGAATGACTAGTTTTCCACTCCCAACATCAATAAGTGCACTTGTAGTGGCAAAAAATGGCTTGCCAAGGATCAATGGCACCTCAATGTCGGGATCCATATCTAAATGACAAAATCCACTGGAAAGATAAAGTTATCAACTCTAACCAACACGTCCTCAACTATCCCTTTGGGATGTTTAATAGACCGATCGGCCAACTGAATACAGATACGTGTTGGTTTAAGAGTTCCCAAATCCAAATTCTTAAAGAGTTCAAAAGGCATAAGATTAATACTTGCACCTAAGTCAGCTAAAGCCTTATGAAAATTGGTGTCACCTATCTGGCAAGGGATCGTGAGGCTCCCAGGATCCTTTAGCTTCTGAGGTAAGTCTTTGTGCACGATTGCTGAACATTCCTCACTAAGTACCACAGTGGTTGATTCCTCCAGTTTCTTTTTATTGGTGATGAGGTCCTTCAAAAACTTTACATATCTTGGCATTTGGTCCAAGGCATCTACAAAAGGCATGTTAATATGCAATTGTTTCAAAAGGTGTAGAAACTTACCATACTGAGTTTTGTCCTCATTTTTCTTCAACCTCCTAGGATAGGGAAGTGGTGGCTTGTAAACTGGAACATCCACTTTTTCCTTGCCTTTTTCTAAGGTTTTCTCAGCATGTGGACTTGTAGGTGCAATTGTGCTAGTGTTCTGTTTTGCATTCTCTTCAACATGGACTTTGACATTTTCTTCCTCAATTGGACTTTTTGAGGTAGAGCCCTTATGTAGTACAGGATCATGAAGCTCTTTGCCACTTCTTAAGGTAATGGCTTGAACTCTCTCCCGGGGGTTATTTTCTATGGTACTAGGAAGTGCTCCCCGGGGTCTCTCTACCATTGTTTTGCTAACCTGGGCTAGTTGAGTTTCCAGGTTGCGAATTGAAGAAGTGGACTCTTGTCTATAATTTGAGACCTCTTGTCTCACAACTGAAACTTCCCGTCTTATGTCCTGTTTCCATTCCTGCCTCATGTGCCCTATATCTTGCTTGATTTCAGACATCATCCTTATCATTTTCTGTTCAAAACTCTCCCTCGGTGGCTCATCTCTTGGAGGATAACCTCCTACTCTCTGTGTATGTGGTGGTTTATAGGGCCCCTCTCTTTGGGGTGGAATTTGAGTGTTAGTATTGCCACTGTAGGTGTTGTATAAAGAACTTCCACCCTGATTTCCTCCTATCCTTTGAGTTTGCCACCCTTGATTTTGACTTGGGTGTTGTTACCACCCTTGACCTTGCCTCCAGTTCTGATTGGTGTTACCATATGAATTTAAATTTTGAGGCCTTTTGTAGCCCACAACACTCACTTGCTCACAATCGGGATCATCATAGGTAGATGTGCACTCTTGTGCCCCGTGAGGTCCACCACATATGTCACAGTAAAGAGCTAGTGACATACATGGGTTCCCTTCATGTGGTTGCTTCCCCATTTTCTCAATCCTTGCTTGGAGCATCCAAATTTCTTGTCCCATTGCCTCAACTCTAGCATCTGAAGTAGTACTGTTACTCACCTCATACAACCCAGACTTGGAATCTCTTTTGTTATACCAACAAAAAGTGTTGGCTGAAATTGTTTCAATCAATTCCTCAGCATCTTTTGGCAATGATGACACAAATGCTCCCTTTGATGAGGAATCTAACAACATATTATTCTCGTCAGTTAGTCCCCCATAGAAAGAACTAATGACATCCGACGGATGAAACACGTCTGGTGGGCATTGTCTTTTAAGTGCCTTGAATCTCCTCCAGGCTTCCCCTAATGACTCCATTGAACCCTGTTTGAAATCCTGAACCTGCTTCCTGATTTTCAAAGTCTTTGTCAAGGGAAAGAACTCTTGCATGAATTCTTTGTGCAATTGTTCCCAGGACCTGAAGTGGTTGTTGGCATGAGAATCCAACCAACGAGCAACATCCCCTATCACTGAAAACGGGAATAACTTGAGCCAAACCACTTCTTCAGGCACCCCATTATGTCTGTACATTCCACAGGACCTCACAAACCGACTTATGTGGCCATGTGGATCCTCTGAAGGCAAACCACTAAATGGAGCATTCTGAACCAAAGTTATAACCGAAGGCTTGATGAAGAAGCAGTTTTGAGTGGGGTGATTCGTCAAAATATATTTGTATGATAAAACGGAAAGTCAGTGACTCCCCGAGTGTCGGTCTCGAAGGAGGGACGTGGAGGTGTGTCAAGTGTTCGGGAGTTTACTTGATTGAGTCATGCATAGGATTCGAGTGTGGTGAATGGTGGTTTGCGAGTGAAAGGAGTTCATAAGGTTTGGTTTGAGTGCAAGGAAGTGGTAAAGTAAGAGAGTTTGTGAGTATGTAAAAATGGGTAGGGATTGGATAGTGTTCATGTATGTTGCATCGTGGTGTGACTAAGGTAAAGGATAGATAATGCAAGGATGTTGGCTATTCAAGAGTGTGTTTGTCTTAGTCCTTTTCCACCTTTGTGTACTAAGTCTTCTTTGACTAAGAGTGCCTTCAAGCATCCAAAGCTCTAAGAGGAATTTTATCAAACACTTAAGCAACACACTATCCTACTATTCTTAAGAAGTCCATAGGAACTATGATTGTGTCAAGCTTCAAAACCCAACTCTAATCAAAGACATGAAAGAGTCAAGAGCTCAATCTCTCATCTAGATTGGCCAAATCCAAACAAGATCTCATCAAAAGAACAATCAATAGACAAGAATAGATAATCTAACAACATAAGCATTTAGATCCAAAATATAGAGATAAGATCCACACACTAGCAACATTCAATCACACAATCCAAATCCCTAGATTAAACTAGCCACTCATGATATGAAATTCAACACAAAAGCTAATTCAATCCAAGAACATGATATGAAATTCAACACAAAAGCTAATTCAATCCAAGAATAAGATAACTAAATATAATAGAAATGAAATAGAGATCAAGAATAAGATAACTAAATATAATAGAAATGAAATAGAGATAACCTAGAGTGAAGTAATCCTTCAATCCAAGCTTTGTAGTCTTCTACAATGGAGTTTGATCTAATCTAAGAAATGAAAAACTAAGAAAAATGGAGAAATGATCTAATCTAAGAAATGAAAAACTAAGAAAAATGGAGAAAGTTCTCCAAATAAGAAATGAAAAACTAAGAAAAATGGAGAAAGTTCTCCAAAGGAAAAACTAAGGAAGGGAAAACTAAATTTCTGTTCTCCAAAGGAAAAACTAAGGAAGGGAAAACTAAATTTCTAGGAACCTCTCTGAAATTCTATCAAAGGGGTTTAAATAGTCTCCGAAAAAGAAACCCTAGCCGAAATTCGCGCAGTGCCGTCTCCACGAGTGCTCACACGCGTGTGAGTGTGCGTGGGAGGCTACTGGATTATTTCCATGCACGTTCACACACGTGTGGCCATCCTGCTGAGTCCTCTGGGGCTCCGTTCTTGCCTAGTTTTCTCTTTAAGCTCAACTTTTGCTCCTATTTGCTCCCGGGGCTCCTGTTTCACCTCCTTTAGGCTAAAAGTAGCTTCTGTGTGATGGTTAGTGATTTTCAAGCATTTATGAGCACAATTCATCATGTAAGGATGCTATAGTCGTGACAAAACACCCTAATATGAGCTTGATTTAAGGGTATCTCGGAGGCTTATCACTTGATGTCAAAGTTGTTTGCTTCCACGGTGGTATGTAAATAGAGTTGTGCATACTGAACTCCGGGGTCATGAAATCTACTACAGTTCTTCTTTCTTCTCTTCTTTCCTCTCTCATATAACCTCGGTAGTTCTCCCGTGGAGCATTCATCCTCCTTGGTTCATAGTAATAATCTCTAGGAACATCTCTTCCTCTTTGATCAAAGAAGTTCTCCCTCGGTGCATTTCTCCTTCTTGGCTCAAACTGATCTTCCCTTTCATAGAATCCAGCTCTACCATTGGGCTGCACATAGTAGGGATCCCTTTCTTGATACTGCCCAACATGGGGTGGTTGTATAAATGGTTGATCCATTTCCCTCTGAAGAGGTTGTTCCTCATTTTCGTCTACTGCTCTCAGTGGGGATTTGTTTTGAGGTGCACTTAATCCTGCACTCCTTAATGTTTCAGCAGTGACCCCGTCTGGATGTTCAACCTTGCTTGGTGAAGCCATTTCTTCAATAATCTATTCTTGATTACGGGTTACTTTGTTCCATCTTCTCACTATCGCGTTTGTCTCGTGGTCAATTGCTAGTAAACCTTGCACACCTTTAGAACAGGTTTGCATGCAACTAGCTATTCACCTGTAAGCACGAAAAGAACAACAATGCTTTTGCAACTAGAAATAGTTGCTAGTGAGTAGTAACTAATTTAAATGCTTATAAAGAAAAAGAAAAATTAACTAAGTGCTTTGCGAAAACAAAAAAGCAAATAGTGGTGGTTAGACTCTCTAACTTAGATGATGGCTCGTGTTAACCCAAATTGACTCATTACTAAAAAACCGATGCCATTTCCCGGCAACGGCGCCATTTGAAAGTTGTAGTTTTAGTGGTTTGATTGAAAATTAAGAGTATCGTCCTCAAGGAATGACTTAATGGGAGTTTAAGTAATGAGGGATTAAGCATAGGTTCATATAGTGTTTGAAAGCTAATCTAAAGATATTTGGGTAGTGCATGTTTAAGAAATCAATAATAATGAGAACAAGTAAGTGAATTAAAGGGTAATAAATGAAATAGAGATTTGAACCAAACATCCTTGAATAAAATCATGTTTATGTCTAAAGTTTAAGTTATGCAAGTCTAGATGATGAACTTGGGGAAATGGTTTAAGTGCCAATGTCACTCTCGTGATCACTTGGACTATCAACTAATCTTAAGTCTCATTCTCATGGCAACTTGGCTAAAAGACGCAATTTAACAAACACTTTGTGTGCTTATTTCCTTCAAACTCCCTTTTCACAAAGGCGAGTAAGAAATATGAGAGGTATGGCTATGGTGTAGCCCTATTCTCATAGGTGGAACACCAATTCCAAATATCTCTTGCATAATTTGGCCATAATTATGAAGAGTACAGTCAAATCAATTACACTCAATTCATAGCCAAGTTCAACATTAAGACAATACAAAACCTAATTTATGCAATTTAATTCATATTGGGATTCATATTAAAGGAAGTTCAATTCAATTCCTAGGAATGTTTAACTACTCATGCTTGAAATGTAAAACTAAAAGCAATTGAAATAATAAACATGGAATTCAAAAGAAACTTTAAGAAATATAAATGCAAAAGTATGAGATAAAGAACTTAACTTGATTATTTAATGGAAGGAAATAATCTTGAAATTGAACATGAATGTTTTGAATACAAAGGAATTCTTCTTCTAAATTTCCTAATTCATCGTAGATTACAAGTGTGGGAGAATGTTTTTGAAGTTTCCTAGAGAGAAAAACTAAAAGGGGAGTTTAGAAATTCAAAAGTAATCAGAAAATAACCACCAAGATGTATTTATTGTCTAAAATTCGCGCATTTTCGTAGCCTTCAGGATAGGAAGTCGCGGTGGGAGTCACGATGTGAGTCCCACCGTGAGTCTCAATGATCAGAAACTAATCATTGAGACTCACGCTGACACTCACGGTGTGAGTGTCAAAGTCCTTGATCAGAAACCATGCTGAGGACTGACTGACGATGATTGTTTGTATGGGGTGAGTGGGTATGTTAAGGTGTAGTGGTAAAACGAAGAGTCAAGACTCCCCGAGTGTCGTGTCTCTCAAGGATGACGAATGGGAATCGAATGCGTATGATGGCATCTAAGAGGTGGAAGGAAAAGAGTTACTGGAATGGCTAGGAGTTGGATTCATTGGTAAAAGAGTAAGGTTGGTAAAAGGTGGTGTGAAGTAAAGAAAAGTAAAGAGGAGATTGGAGCTTTAGGCTTTTCCATGTGGTTTATCTTTGGTTGGTTTTGTGAATGCAAGTTGTGGAATAGACTAGGGAGTTCATGGCACACTACCAAGTGACGTCACACTTTGGACTCCCACATCCTCATTCGGTTGGGGCATTTCATCGAGCACTTTGTCTACCACTCCTCTCGGGTCATGTCCTTTCAGACTAAGAGCGGAGATGTGGGTGAGTGAGGCTCGTGGGTGGCCGCTATCGCGCGCACACTCACTTCCTTTGGGTTTGCTACCTAATGTGGTCACAAAAGGAACAAAGCTTAAAGAACATCATCCACACAAGTTTAACATCCAACAAGCAAGAAATTCACAAATCAAAACAATAATATTAAACATCCACATAGATCTACCATGGGGCCACCAATCCCCTATCTAATCTACTCTAGCATACTAAGAAACAAGAAAAGGAAAAGGAAATTCAAAGAAACAAGTATCGAATTAGAAATTGAAGAGAATGGTTACCACCTCTTGAAAAAGAGGGTCTTACAACCTTGATCTTGAATCCCAATCTTCCTTCTTGCCCTTGATCTATTCTAACTATGAATGGAAGGAATTTTCCCCCAAGAGGGGAGAAAACCCTCTAGATCTAACTATCCTATTCTATTAATTTTCTTATCTTTTTCTTCCTCTCCTCCTTTAGGTTTAGGGCAAAAGGGATTTATATAGGTGACAGAGAAAAGGAACAAATTTCTGAAAATAGCCCTTGGCTCGACCACGCTTGCTCACACGCGTGTGAGTGGCGTGGTGGCTCTCTGGAATAATTCCACGCCTAGCCACACGCGTGTGAGGCTGCGTGGGGCGCTACTGCATATCGGCTTGTTTGCCTTTTGCTCTATTTCAACTTCAAATCCCTCTCCAACCTGTGAAATACTTCAAGACTCTTTCTGGAAATGTTATTAGAAGAAATTGATCGCATTTGAGCTGAAATGCATGCAATTGTTGTAATTGGATGTCAAAACGATGCGCTTTTAATCTAATAGAGACCCCTTATAAGTTCTATCCTTGGTGCTTATCAAAGTTTCCACACTTAAACCTTGCTTGTCCTCAAGCAAGCATACTTTTCTAAGCACTAATCATATAAGCACCAAGGATAGTTCTTTCTCTCACGGTTAATCGATCAAGTGATGTGTAGGTGTTCGGAGTTGAGCGGGTGAAATCCCCTACACTATCTACCAAGACTACTAAACTCGTGCCAACCAAATGTAAGAAATATGCTGAGGAAGTCAAGGTCTCGAGAGATGGATATTTCATGAGAAGATTTCTGTTCACACCTTTCAAGCATGCAAGTGACAAAAGAGTTTTCACCTTGTATTTTCTAGGGGCCTCAAGCCGATCCGACTAGTGGGACCGATGCTCATCCCTCAGCCAATTCCATCCTAACGCCAAAGCCTTTTTTTCATAATATAAGTGACGGCAGGGACATGGACCGCTCATCGCCATGGCTTGGGCGATCCCTCTATTTTCTCGCTTCCTAGGATAACGTCATCAGGCTACCCGACTTCACATGGAGATCCATGCTTTTTCGAAGGTCAGTGCAATGGGTGCCTGAATCCTAGCGAAGTGGCTCACCTCCTCTCTATTTTCTCATCTTTCAAGATCTCTTCGGGGTAACCGATTTCACATGGAGATCCATGCTTTTTCGAAGACAGTGCAATGGTTACCCCTTATCTAGACAAGATGGCTCACCTCATTTTTATCTCTAAGAATGGCCTTTTGCCTTTATTCACGTTTCACCATATCAACCCCTCATGCCTTTTTCTAGGGATTAGGGATTGTTTTCACTCATAGCTCACTTAGGCTTTCCTTTTGCCCCATGTCCTGCTGAGATTAATTCAGTTTCCAGGCTTCACTATTCTTATATTTCTAAAACTCAAAGGATTCACACTCCCACTTCGAGAGATCCTTGACTGAGGTCCAAACAAAATACAAGGTGAAAGCATGCAAGCACTCATCAAAATTTTCAAAATTGGGTCAAAATGTGCAAATTGGTGCAAAGTGAAACTTCCAAAGCATATTTAAGACATTCAATCTTTGGCACAAGGTTAGGAGCCCTCCTAGATAGTATTGGCAATAACACACCCTCTAGGTTCCTATACCTTATCACTTAATCAATCAACTGTTTCAAGAAGCATACACCCAAGTTTCCACACTTAAAAATAAACATCGTCCTCGATGTTTCCATAGGAACGGAGGAAAAAGGATATATGTTTAAGGGTTCTACACACGCCTCTTTTCCACACTTAAAAGTGCGAACTGGGCTAAACAGTTCTAACAAATAGACTACATTCAACACAACAATTTTATGCAGCTCTTCATTTGCGATCCTAGAAAATAAAGCGAACCAAAACAGGGCATTGAATTAGGATAAAATAAATACTTACAATTTGTATCCTTAGAAAAGTTTTGCAATCTGAGTTTGCCCTTTAAACACGGTTAGAGTAAAGGTAAAGAAATAAATTAAGAATTTGAACACGGTTAGAGTAAAGGTAAAGAAATAAATTAAGAATTTGAAATTATACCTTTCAAAATTGGTTTTATAAATTAAGAATTTGAAATTATACCTTTCAAAATTGGTTTTACACGGTTGTTAGTGGAGTGGTCCTTTCTTCTTCTTATTTGTAGGTTGCCTCCCAAAAAGCGCCACGTTTAACGTCTTTGGCTAGACGAAACGTGCAAGATAAAATATAAACAGAAATATAGCTAAAAATATAAACAAAAGTAAAGAGATTGTCCACAATCAATTGTTCAGAGTTAACAGATCACAAGTCATCATCATCAAGATTTGTCTTTTCTCTTCTTCAGTTTCTTCTTTCCTTCATGCTTTCCTGATTTCCTTGATCTCTCTCGAAATTTCATCCAACTTTTGCATTTGCTCCAAGTGCAATTGGTATTGGAAATTTTGGAGGGATCTCCAATCAATGACCGGGGTGAACTAGCTTGGAATGTTGAAGGTAGAGGAGTTGGGGTCTTGCTTTTCAGGTTGTGGTGGAGGTATGGACGGTCCGGGCTCTCTCGATGGTGGGAAATACATTGAAGAATCCAACGGCGAGTACATTTCCGAAAGAGACGGGGAGTTGAATTACATCGGAGAAGGAGTGAATCCTGGGGATGTCATGGGCGTGTTAGCGTGATCATCCGCCATCTCCTCATCTACCCTAGTTCGCACTAATTGTCTCAAATGAAGTTTTGCGACGTCCTCGGGAGATAAAGGAACTAATGCGCTCCTGGAAGCCGATGTTCGAACCAATTCATTTTCATTTGATTGCCCAGGGAGACGCATAGCCTTGTCACCAAGGGGCCTATGAAGATTGCCCTGACTGACTCTTGCTGTTGTGCAACAAGCAAGTTTCTACAAATCGCGCTCATGTTCACCGAGTTCCCGGTGTCCATACTCCAAATCATGAACAGCTCCGCCTTTGAGACTCGGTCATATGTCTCAGGCCTTCCTTCCCAAGAATGAGCGATCACCTTCCATAAAACCTTTAAATCCTCCCTTGAATGAGCGATCACCTTCCATAAAACCTTTAAATCCTCCCTTACAATCTGAATCACCTTCCATAAAACCTTTAAATCCTCCCTTACAATCTGAGAGACTCTCACTCTTGACCTTAAATCCTCCCTTACAATCTGAGAGACTCTCACTCTTGACCTTTCCCATTCGACTCCTTGTCTTGCAATCTTCGACCAATATGTCCTCGGTATATCTTTGTCTCCAAAGTCATGCCTCAGTCTCCTGTACCAGTGCTTCGACTGGTCTTCCTCATTGTAGAATCCAAGGAGAACTCCCAAATGGTTGGCCGATATGTTATAGTCCTAGTTGAAGAGTCTAAACTTAATGGTGGGGCTGTAGAGATCTCCAGCTATTCCATCAACTTTCAAGCTTGCGATAAACTCATGTACTAGAGGGATAAAAGTATCATGTCTCCAGCTTAGCAGGTTGTTCCAATATGGCTCTGCAATCAACCTCTCCAGTCCATATTTGCACTCATAATCCTCCAATACTCTCAAATCCACATACCTCCATTGCACAATAGGGTAGTTTAACAATTGCCTGTACCGACCTAGTATGGTAGCAATCATCAGCAGAATTTGAGTTCCGGTGGGTACTTCTATGTAACGAGTGTTAGCGTCCCTGGCATTGTTTTCATCTGCAGGAGCTTTCCCTCTTTGGAGCCTTTGAGCAATCTGTTGTGCAAGGTCATATGGCGAAGACATCTTTTCCTATAGCATAGGTAACCAAAGCAACACAAGGAAAAGCACTTGCCAATCTTAAATATTGATTATGAACAATATTGCACATATCTAAAGAAAAATCATAAGAATTCAATGCATGCAACCATCATTTTGATATCCATCAACAATTCTATCCTATACATGCAAGAACTAGCTCATACCATTCCATACTCATTTCATAGTCAAAAGGTCAACATATGGTCCACTTCATCTTCTACCTCTAGACTAGCTCAAGGTTGAAAAATGGAAGTAACATGAAAGTTAAAATTGGACCATCTAACTAGTAAAATATAGCAATGTAGTGCCTATAGAGTAGGAAAGTTGCAAACTTTACCCACCATGCTCACTATATCAACAAGGATCTCATCATGACAAGAGAATACCCAAATCAAGCAATTCAAGATCTAGTCACAAAGAGATGTTAAAACATGAAATTTCTAGTCTATAGAAGCAATGTAGGCTCAATACAAGTCTATCAAGTCATCTCATAACAATATATCTCAAGAAAAATGTCATACAAGAAAAACCCATGGAGATGTTCTTAAAAAATAGGACAAGTTCTTCATTAAACAAGTAAATAGCAAAGAAGAGTATGTTCATACCTTATAAATGACTTAGAATCTTTGAAAAAAGTTGAGAGACTTGGAAGGAAATGCTTAGAAAGTGTATATTTTCAACTTGGGAGAGTTCTTGCTCGTGGTGGGGAAGAAATGAAGCAAGGAAAGGGTTTTTAACCACTTCGCGCGAAAATCCGCGAAAAGTCTGGTGCCCGTCCACGCATGCTACCACGCGTGGTAGTGGGCGTGGGAGCTCTCTGGTTTTTTCCCACGCCTGCTCACACGCGTGTGAGCGGCGTGGTAGCTCTCTGGAAGTTTTCCACGCCTAGCTACACGCGTGGTAGTGGCGTGGAGGCGTGTTTGTGCAAAGCTTACCTTGTTTCCCTTCCTTCCTTTGCTAGTGATGATGTTCGNTAAAACCTTTAAATCCTCCCTTACAATCTGAGAGACTCTCACTCTTGACCTTTCCCATTCGACTCCTTGTCTTGCAATCTTCGACCAATATGTCCTCGGTATATCTTTGTCTCCAAAGTCATGCCTCAGTCTCCTGTACCAGTGCTTCGACTGGTCTTCCTCATTGTAGAATCCAAGGAGAACTCCCAAATGGTTGGCCGATATGTTATAGTCCTAGTTGAAGAGTCTAAACTTAATGGTGGGGCTGTAGAGATCTCCAGCTATTCCATCAACTTTCAAGCTTGCGATAAACTCATGTACTAGAGGGATAAAAGTATCATGTCTCCAGCTTAGCAGGTTGTTCCAATATGGCTCTGCAATCAACCTCTCCAGTCCATATTTGCACTCATAATCCTCCAATACTCTCAAATCCACATACCTCCATTGCACAATAGGGTAGTTTAACAATTGCCTGTACCGACCTAGTATGGTAGCAATCATCAGCAGAATTTGAGTTCCGGTGGGTACTTCTATGTAACGAGTGTTAGCGTCCCTGGCATTGTTTTCATCTGCAGGAGCTTTCCCTCTTTGGAGCCTTTGAGCAATCTGTTGTGCAAGGTCATATGGCGAAGACATCTTTTCCTATAGCATAGGTAACCAAAGCAACACAAGGAAAAGCACTTGCCAATCTTAAATATTGATTATGAACAATATTGCACATATCTAAAGAAAAATCATAAGAATTCAATGCATGCAACCATCATTTTGATATCCATCAACAATTCTATCCTATACATGCAAGAACTAGCTCATACCATTCCATACTCATTTCATAGTCAAAAGGTCAACATATGGTCCACTTCATCTTCTACCTCTAGACTAGCTCAAGGTTGAAAAATGGAAGTAACATGAAAGTTAAAATTGGACCATCTAACTAGTAAAATATAGCAATGTAGTGCCTATAGAGTAGGAAAGTTGCAAACTTTACCCACCATGCTCACTATATCAACAAGGATCTCATCATGACAAGAGAATACCCAAATCAAGCAATTCAAGATCTAGTCACAAAGAGATGTTAAAACATGAAATTTCTAGTCTATAGAAGCAATGTAGGCTCAATACAAGTCTATCAAGTCATCTCATAACAATATATCTCAAGAAAAATGTCATACAAGAAAAACCCATGGAGATGTTCTTAAAAAATAGGACAAGTTCTTCATTAAACAAGTAAATAGCAAAGAAGAGTATGTTCATACCTTATAAATGACTTAGAATCTTTGAAAAAAGTTGAGAGACTTGGAAGGAAATGCTTAGAAAGTGTATATTTTCAACTTGGGAGAGTTCTTGCTCGTGGTGGGGAAGAAATGAAGCAAGGAAAGGGTTTTTAACCACTTCGCGCGAAAATCCGCGAAAAGTCTGGTGCCCGTCCACGCATGCTACCACGCGTGGTAGTGGGCGTGGGAGCTCTCTGGTTTTTTCCCACGCCTGCTCACACGCGTGTGAGCGGCGTGGTAGCTCTCTGGAAGTTTTCCACGCCTAGCTACACGCGTGGTAGTGGCGTGGAGGCGTGTTTGTGCAAAGCTTACCTTGTTTCCCTTCCTTCCTTTGCTAGTGATGATGTTCGTCGATTGATTACGGGCAACTTATAACTCTCGGGTGTTTAATCTATACTTGTTAGCTCAACCGAGGTTATAGAAACATTATTGAAATAAAACTAAGTAAAACATACTACATAGAACAAGAGAATTTTAAAGAAACAGTAAAATAACATTGGGACTGCCTCCCAAGTGCGCCAGAAACAGTAAAATAACATTGGGACTGCCTCCCAAGTGCGCCATGGTTTTACGTCTCCCATTGGGACTGCCTCCCAAGTGCGCCATGGTTTTACGTCTCCTGGCCAGACATGGTCCCAAGTGCGCCATGGTTTTACGTCTCCTGGCCAGACATGGTGTGGCCTATCCTTCAAGGTTACGTCTCCTGGCCAGACATGGTGTGGCCTATCCTTCAAGGCACAGTCTCCTGGCCAGACATGGTGTGGCCTATCCTTCAAGGCACAATGACTTTGGGACCCGACCAAGCGTCCCGTGAACCTTAGCTTCAAGGAATGTCCCAAGGTGGGAAACATCCTTGAATACCCACAAGAATAAAGGAAGAACAACATGCAAGGTTGGATGAATTTTAACATTAAACACCCTCCTTAACTCTTCTAGGATGGTGTCTACTTCCTTTTCTTTTTCCTCTCTCCCCCCACTAAAGATTTTCTCGTTTGGTTCAAACCATATCTCCTCACTCCCTTCCTCAATCTCGAGTGTGGTCAACTCTCTCCACTCAATTCTTTTCATAAGATCAAACGTGAAAGACCTATCATTTCCCACTATATCTTCCTCACACTCCTTTTCTTCATCACTCCACTCTATTGGGTTAGAAAAATCACTCACACTCTCACACGAATAGAATGAAGCATCATCCCTTTCACTCACCAACTCACTCTCACCCAAGACAAAGGATTCATCTTCTAAAAAGTTAAAGCAATCATACTCATATTTAAACAAAAGAGAATCCTTACAATCATCAATCAATATATCAAAGCTTTTAATGGAATCATCCTCCCTAAATTTAAAGCAATCATAATCACATATGATAAAAGTATCAATGCGAAAGGAGTCATCCACAAGGGTGTCTTTAAAAAGAGCACAAGGATTTATATTAGCACAGGAAGGATTAGGAATTTTACCACATGTTGGCTCTTCATCTTCCCACACTAGTTCAATGTCATCATCCTCACTTTCCATCTCTACCTCCTTTTGATTTTCCAATTCGAAAATTGGAACTTCTTCAAGCACCGGGACATAATAATCCATTTTCTCTTCAACATTCTCCTCTTCCCTAGCATCTTGCGCGTTTTCTTCCCCTTGTATAGTCCTTGGATGGGACTCCAAAGTGGGGATGTCATCTATGATGGTGGAGTTCGCTCGGGACTCATTCATTTTCATGAGCTCCTCCATCATAGATAGCATCTTCGTTTCAACTTCTTCTAATGGAAGTCCTTCTTTCCGGAGGGTAGCGAGATAGTCCTTTAGTTCGCTCTTGATTTCGGCTCTTAGTTTAGCCGTATCTTCCTTGGCCATCCTAGTGAATTCGTCAATTTTTGCTTTTAGAATTTCAATTTCATCGGTGGCTGGTGGGATATAATCACAAGGATCTATATGGGTATTATATGGGAAAAAGGGTAGTGCTTCAAAGGAATGGGTAGTGTTGTTTCCTTGGTGAATTTGTGATGGATGTGGGTAGTAGGTGTTTACGTGGGAAGTAGGGAATGAATTTGACTCGGGAGTATAGCTTGGGTCGATCGCTCTCATCATTTGTGCAAGCTTACTCTCTATATTTTGGGATATTTCTTTGGAGTTTAACGAGTCAATTTCTTGGAAATTGGGTGATTGTGTAGGGTAAATTTTTTTAAAAGGTGGAGGTGGTGTTTTGTATGGATGTGGGGGATGTTTAGGTGTATTAAATGGATATGAATATGGAGGTGGTAAATGGTGGTATGGAGATGGGTAAGAGTATGGAGGTGGGTAATGGTATGTTGGTGGAGGGTAAGTATAGGTGGAATGTAGGTAATAAGGATATGGTTGGGGTTGAGGATTCCTATAGGATTGTCCTCCATGATGTGGGTAATCATGGGGATTCATTATAGCACTTATTGGCAAGCTTCAAGAGGTTTGCTTAAGGAGAATTTCCTGCACAGTAGCTTAGCCAACAACAAATAATTTTGCAACTAAAAGTAGTTGCAAGTGAGCACAAGATATTCAATATAATAGAAGCTCACTTCTTCAAGCAAGATAACAAAAATAAGAAAACGAAATAAACAAAAAGAGAGCAATTCAAGAACTCTTAAAATTCTACTTCTAAGATGTCAACACTATTCGAAACCGTTTGCCATCCCCGGCAACGACGCCATTTTGACGATGATTGTTTGTATGGGGTGAGTGGGTATGTTAAGGTGTAGTGGTAAAACAAAGAGTCAAGACTCCCCGAGTGTCGTGTCTCTCAAGGATGACGAATGGGAATCGAATGGGTATGATGGCATCTAAGAGGTGGAAGTAAAAGAGTTACTAGAATGGCAAGTAGTTGGATTCATTGGTAAAAGAGTAAGGTTGGTAAAAGGTGGTGTGAAGTAAAAAAAAGTAAAGAGGAGATTGGGGCTTTAGGCTTTTCCATGTGGTTTATCTTTGGTTGGTTTTGTGAATGCAAGTTGTGGAATAGACTAGGGAGTTCATGGCACACTACCAAGTGACGTCACACTTTGGACTCCCACATCCTCATTCGATTGGGGCATTTCATCGAGCACTTTGTCTACCACTCCTCTCGGGTCATGTCCTTTCAGACTAAGAGCGGAGATGTGGGTGAGTGAGGCTCGTGGGTGGCCGCTATCGCGCGCACACTCAATTCCTTTGGTTTTGCTACCTAATGTGGCCACAAAAGGCACAAAGCTTAAAGAACATCATCCACACAAGTTTAACATCCAACAAGCAAGAAATTCACAAATCAAAACAATAATATTAAACATCCACATAGATCTACCATGGGGTCACCAATCCCCTATCTAATCTACTCTAGCATACTAAGAAACAAGAAAAGGAAAAGGAAATTCAAAGAAACAAGTATCGAATTAGAAATTGAAGAGAATGGTTACCACCTCTTGAAAAAGAGGGTCTTACAACCTTGATCTTGAATCCCAATCTTCCTTCTTGCCCTTGATCTATTCTAACTATGAATGGAAGGAATTTTCCCCCAAGAGGGGAGAAAACCCTCTAGATCTAACTATCCTATTCTATTAATTTTCTGATCTTTTTCTTCCTCTCCTCCTTTAGGTTTAAGGCAAAAGGGATTTATATAGGTGACAAAGAAAAGGAACAAATTTCCGAAAATAGCCCTTGGCCCGACCATGCTTGCTCACACGCGTGTGAGTGGCGTTGTGGCTCTCTGGAATAATTCCACGCCCAGCCACACGCGTGTGAGGCTGCATGGGGCGCTACTGCATATCGGCTTGTTTGTCTTTTGCTCTATTTCAGCTTCAAATCCCTCTCCAACCTGTGAAATACTTCAAGACTCTTTCTGGAAATGTTGTTAGAAGAAATTGATCGCATTTGAGCTGAAATGCATGCAATTGTTGTAATTGGATGTCAAAACGATGCGCTTTTAATCTAATAGAGACCCCTTATAAGTGCTATCCTTGGTGCTTATCACTCACGCTGAGACTCACGGTGTTAGTGTCAGCATGAGTTCTTCAAGTTGACCTCCACGCTATTGTTTTTCTCCTTCGTTCCTCGGTGTGCCCTCGTGTGTTTTCCTTGTGCTTTAAAGCCTTGTTTTCTCCAAAGATTAATATCTTTTCATGCTTGCTTGCTCCTTACTCAATCTTTTCTTCTTGCAAACAAAATACAACAAATTAAGCATTATTCCACATTCCTTTGTATAGCATTTGAATAAAAAGCAAGCATAAATGAGCATAAATATGAGGCTATTTAATGACATATCAAATCTCCTCACACTTAGACCTTGCTTGCCCTCAAGCAAGACAAAACCATGTTAAGCAGATTGAAATACCAGGCCTCTTCAAAAGCAATCATACAAATCCAAAGATCAAGTAAATAAGCTATGCATAAAAGAATTAATGATATGTTGTTCCTCTTCCTACTTTGCAAACATGGAGAAATGATTGCGGTACCCTCAATTGGTTCAAAATGTAAGGACTCAAAAAAACCCCAAGATCACTCATTGTTTTGCATGGTAAACCCTCTGACTAACATTAATTCACAAGCACAGGGGTTTGATTCAATCCACAATTTTCACAGGCCTACCAAGTCGATATCACTAATGAGAACGATGCACACGGCCTTTCCAACTTTGCCTCATTTGGCCCCAAAGACCCACTTAGATAAGTGTGATAGTGTGAGACAAGCCGCTCCACGCGTTTTGGCTTAGCGTGAGAATCTCTCTATTTTCTAATCACCTCTAGGATACCCCGTTGAGTCAACCGCCTTCACGTAGAACTCTATGCATTTTTTAAGTCTGTGCAATGGTTGCCCAAATCTTACGAGCTGGCTCACCTCATGTTTTTTCCTCTCAATTAAGGAGAGCTTAAAGTCTTTTTTAGCTTTTTCTATTGACTCTTTTTGCATCCCCTGAACACGGGCTAAACGGGCCCAACCAGACGTTTTCACAGCTCTACTTTCGAGTTGTACACTGGTCATTAACCAATGGTTAAAAGACGTTTGAAATGGGTTTCCCTCAAACGGATTCATTTCATAATGCCTATAAATACCTTCAACCTCAACTGATGAAGGTGTTGGTTTTTTAAATGAAAGTTTACAAGTGTTTTATTCTAGTGACTAGTGAAAGATAGAAAAACTAAAGCTAAACACAAAATCTAGTGAACACTTGTGCTGCAAAGATTCAAGATCAAGACTACACTTCAAGAAGCCAAGTCTACTAGTTGGAGAATCAAAGAACTCTTCTTTGAAACTTTGTAACTCTACTGGATAGAAGTAGAAAGAGACGGAGTAAACCACTATGCAGTTGAAAATCTGAGATACTCATGGCCGGCTTGGTGTTCAATGCTGGAGTGATTTGTTGTACTAAAGGGATTAGTGAAAAACCTCCTTTGGAGTTAAAAGGAAATTAAAAGAGTGGAGTATAAAAATCTCTCTCGCTCTCTCTCTCCCTCTCAATCTTTTACATTATTGCATTCATCTTTTACATTATTGCATTCATACTATCACAAACTTAACATTTCAAAAGATAAAAACTTATGTGCAAAACAAATTAAGAAGCAGAAAAATATTATCGTTGCGTAACTCTTATGAAAGTTTTATTGAATCAATATTTAACTCCTTGGTTCAATTAATCGAATAGTAAAATTTTTCAAAATCTTATACAAGTCTAATAACCACCCCCTCCCCTCTAGACTTGTAACCACTCACATCGAGACCAATAGGGACTCATTAGCCCGACCCGCGGTTTACCTCTACAGTGACTCTAAGCAGGGGCAGAGCCACCTGCATGGTGTAGGGAGCCATTCCCCCCCCCCCCTCCAATTTTTTTTAATAGTATAATAATATTTATTTTTGGTGTCCTCCCTCCTTAAAATATTTGGCCCCTCCCAATCAATCTTGCAAACTAAGTTTCATATTTTCTAGGCTTTTCACAATATCAATTCTTATCTTCTTCAAGGAGTAACATGGGCATTTTTCATATATCTTTAAAGCTTTGAATCTTTTGATAAATTACTGGTATTGTATATTTTTATTTTTCTTTAAGCACTCAAGCAGCATTCTCTGAATAACTACATTAATGGCGGCTAAGTCTTCCAAGTCAAAGAAGAGGGTGGTTACATAAACAAATTAAGAATTAGATATATAAGACAGATATGATATTAATTTGAAACAAATAAGTAATGAAGATTATCTAAAGCATAGGGTGATTATATATATATATATATATATATATATATATCATGAGTAGGTGCAAAGTGCAATATTAAGAAAAAAATATTAGTCCGCTACTTGGTTTTAGTAGATTTGTAATGTAATAATGTATATGTTTAAATATGTTAAATGAATATTAATGTATTTAATTATTCACTCTCAAATCGTAATTGGCCTCCCGCACCATCTAATCCTAGCTCCACCCCTACTCTAGGGACGAGATCTTGTGGGATTAGGATTAGTCTAACAAAGCTGGGATCACTTAAATTAAAAAAAAAAAAAAAGTATTTGTAAGTCAGAATATTTTTTTTTTTTTAAATCCGAAAATAAAACTCAATGCCAACTAAGTCTCCTATGCGGTCTTATTTATTAAAAGGAATTTATAGATTTAAATTTCAGACCATGGCATTCAGTTGAATGACGACATGTATCAAACTGTCAATTATTAATAATATATACTCAATTATGTGTATCGTGGATTGGGATGCTTGAAAATGGAGACTGTGCAAGCAAAAAGAACTCCTCACCAAACTCTGCAACTCGTGCTCCTTGTACCCCTCCACTTGGCCATGATTCTATTTTAGCTTCATATGGGAAGCTTTAAAATATCCAGCGTAGCCAATGCATTCATAGATGTTCAATAGCTCAATTCTGGCCCCATTTTGTTGGATTTACATCCAATGAATGGGTTCCACCTGGGATGCATGCCCATTTTGCCACCTGGACTTCTCACAAATCACAATGCTTCACATCCACCTTTTCGCTATTTTATTAATTTAAAAATAAAAATGAATTAAAATACTACGTATTCAACAACCAAAAAAAAAAAAAAAAAAAAAAACAACAACAAAAAAACAAAAAAACAAAAACAAAATACTACAATGCCATGCTTTAATATTTTTCTAAAATTTTGTAATGGTGCGTATCATTATACAAAATGTGCAATTATAACATAAAGTAAGGTTGACATCACGGACGGTATTCCGTGACCGTGTTAAGACCCAGTGAATAAATAAACGGATCAACTGGTGAGTTTGCTTTACGGGTAAAGGGGGCGATAATGGCTATGAGGAGAGTTTTGCCTTAGACGCTAGGCCTGGCCGAATTAGGCATGCCGACCCGATTTAGTTCGGGGTGCCTGTCGCTAGTCTAGGACTTGACTATGAAGCGGGCATATATATGCGATTCGAAGGGCACAACTTGTTGGGTGCTATTGCCGCATCCTTGATGAATCCCTGATGAGCTTATGACAAGGCGAAACCAGTTGGAACGTATGAGGGAAGGCTGGTCCGCGGGGTATGAGGGATCCCGAGACGTCGCGCCAGACTCTATGCTTGTGTCAGTGAGTATGAGCTAAATTAGAATGCAAATTATTCATTGATTTAATCATAATGATAGTGGACATAATCACCTTAATATTAAATAATTAATTAGGTAAGTTATTTATAATGCATACAAATTATTAAATTAAATGTAATAATATAACTATAACTCTTTTCCTTCAAAAAAAAAAATAACTACAACTCTTTTAAGGAATAGAATAACCGATTCTTTTTCAATCTTTTCGACCTTGCTTCGTTTGAATGAATCAGAAAGATTGGAAAATAGAAATATCTGATTTCATTCATTATCAATTTCCAGATGATCATCTTTTGTCAACGAACGCGTACACTCTAGTCTTATGGATGAAAACCAACTATGTGCATCTATTGAGAATGCAAGAATTGTAAACATAACTAGTTTGATCTTTTTGTAAGTGCTACCCATACCAACGAACTTGCAAAATGAATTTGCTTATCATAAAGAGATTTATTGTTCCAAACCCTACTTCACTGTAATCGTTATTCGAAAAAAGTTCAAGTTCTAGCAAATCGGTGTAAGGAAAGTTCTAGCAAATCGGTGTAAGGAAAGTATTTCTGGAAAGACTGACGCTACAACAATGCACCTAGAAAATCAGTTTTAAGCTACGAAAGTATGTGTTACACCCAACATGGATCTTTCCGAGACTATCTTTGTCCGAGTAAGGATAGCATTTCTCTTCTGTATGTCCATGGAGTTTTGAAAAATCCAAAAATATCATAGATAGATAGTTAGAGCATCAAGATTATATTGCAATACCCTTAATCTGACCCATGCCTTTATCATATAGTTTATTCCTTAGTTAATTTGCATTCCTTTTATTTTAATTACCCACACTTTATCATTATTCACTTGGATTCTAGTAGATTCCCATACTTAGTGTCTAGAATTCTATATTTCACACAATACGCGTCATAGTCTCAATCCTCAGCGGAACGACATTTACAACCTCATATTTACTATCACCATTTTATCATCACTCCGTTTAACACCCTTGGTATTTCACATTTTACTACCCCGCCTCATAGTCCTGAGCACAATGGCATGGCCGAATGACGGCACATGCACATCGTCAAAACTGGCATGTCGCTCCTACACACTTAGGGATGACAATTTCAATCCACCGTACCCCGTGGATATCCACTCGAATCCACCCCCACATGGATCGGGCTTTTTGGGTGATAGTGGGTGGTGGGTCTTAAAAAACTAAACCCGTGGTGGGTTGGGTTGGATTCGGGTTCTATGTACAAAACCCGCCTAGAACCCCACCCGACCCACCATGTGTGTGTATGTATATATATAATAGTAAAATAAGTACTGGTATGTAGTTTAAAATAAAAGTTTCTATAACTTTAGGTAACTTTTTACTATTTTTATATTTAAAACACTAAGTTTATTTTTAAAAATTAACATTTTAGTTATTATATTTGGATATTTTTATTATTTTTTATTTTAGTATAACTATTGAATTTTAAGATTTTATTATGTGTAAGTAATTTTAAATATTATTTTTTGAAAAAAATTAATAAGATGATAAGTGGTGGGTACCCGTAGTGGGCACACGCATCCGGTGGGGTGGGGGTGGATTTTAAAAAAGTTCACCCGATACAGATTGGGGGTGGGGGTGGGTGGAAAAAAATATAAGGTGGGTCGGGTGATGGATGTAGCCCTCCCCTCCCCACACCAGACCCATTGTCATCCCTACACACTGCCTCCCTGCCACCCACATACTGGTCTCATGTGTTCTAAACGGTTGTCTACCTAATTAATCGGCTACCAACACCAATTTTAGGTAATCAATCTCCGTACCATATTTTTTTCACCAAATCACCAAATTATGAAAAATTGCAACCATTTGACTGTTTGTGTGTCCCGTGGTTACGATCGTATAATACAAAAAAACTGGAACCTAAGTCACGTCCATGCATATTTCTCGGGTATTCAAGTACTTAGTCAGCTTATAAATGGCTTGCTTTTGTCTCTAACCATGTTATTTGTCAAGTCATGTGCGGTTTGTTCCTAATATTTTTCCTTCCAGAGAGTTGCAGGTTAATTCAAACGTAACCACTAAGTTCCAACTACCTACCCAGCCAC
Organism: Ipomoea triloba; assembly: GCF_003576645.1. Classification (NCBI taxonomy): domain Eukaryota; kingdom Viridiplantae; phylum Streptophyta; class Magnoliopsida; order Solanales; family Convolvulaceae; genus Ipomoea; species Ipomoea triloba. The sequence goes on from NC_044917.1 coordinate 15,881,978, forward strand.
AAGTTCTGTTCAAATCACCCTGTTCTACGGGGTCTATATCTACATAAACACCTTCCGTATCCACAGAACAGACTATGCCTATGGTTTCTCCTGGTGCGTCTCCCTCGCCAGAACCTGCCAGTCCTCAATCACCGCACTCTGCCTCGTCGACTATGCATTTCGGTGAGCACAGTTCAGCTAGTTGTCACAAATCTTTGTCGTCTACATCACAACTCATTCCTCGCTTGTCGCCTCATTCTGCTTCCCCTGGTTCGTCACCCACTATTTCAAACAATACCAGTCCTCCTAGCCAACCCGCTCCTAAGTCGTCACAACCTGTGACCGTCTCTGATGATCAGCCTCTACGTCGGTCTACTAAGCAACGACGTCCCAACCACAGGTACTCCGACTATGTTATTAACAAAACCACATCCCATCCTTTACCTCCCACTCTAGAACCCTCTACCATCACTCAGGCCCTAAAAGACGCTCGGTGGAGGAAAGCCACGGATGAGGAGGTCGAAGCGTTGCATCACAACAAAACATGGCGGCTTGTCCCTCGTAGAGCGGTGGTTCCGATTGGTTGTAAGTGGGCTTACCGCATCAAGCGTAAATCGGATGGATCGGTTGATTGAAATAAGGCACGACTTGTCGCCAAAGGTTTCTTATAGACTTTTGGCCGGGATTATTTTGAGACCTATAGCCTGGTCATGAAACCGGTTACTATTCGTCTGGTGTTGACCATTGCGTTAAGCAACCAGTGGGGATTGCGACAGTTGGATATTAATAATGCCTTTCTACATGGCACGCTACATGAGGAGGTGTATATGGAGCAATCACTGGCGACATTGATCCCGTAAATCTAACTCATGTTTGCAGGTTAACTAAAGCTCTGTATGGTCTTAAACATGCCCCCAGAGCTTGGTACCAGGAGCTCTCAATGTTGTTGCAGCATTGTGGGTTCACCAAGTCACAAATTGATGCTTCGCAATTTGTTTATTCAGCTCACGGTGTTATTGTTTTTTTTTAGTATACGTAGATGATATTTTGTTGATAGGGAATGATTCGTTTTAGCTTGATCGTTTTGTTGGCACCCTGTCAGCGCAATTTGCTCTCAAGGACCTCGGCACCTTACATCATTTTCTGAGTGTAGAGGTTATCCCTACTATTGATGAATTTTTTTTGTCACAAAGCTAGTATACCACTGATATATTGACACAGTTCAAGATGGATGGTGCAAAGGTTGTTTCAACACCTCTAGCTATTTCCGAGAAATTGATGCCGCTGCAATCGACTTGCCCTGCGACTGATGCTACCCAATTTCGTTGCCTGCTAGGTCTAATGCAATATTTGGTGATCACACAGCCTGATGTGGCGTTTGCGGTAAACTGGCTTTTGCAGTTTATGCATGCACCTTCGAAGTTGCATTGGCAGGCTGCTAAATGGCTTCTTCGTTATCTGAAAGGCACAGTGTGTCATGGCTTGTTACTTCGAGCTGGCCAACCACTGTCATTGCGTGTGTACATGGATTCTGATGGGGAAGGTTGCACACTTCGGCCGCTCTACTACTACGTACTTGGTGTATCTGGGAAATAATCTTATTTCATGGAAATCCTCACGCCAAAAGTCTGTCTCACAGTTATCTACGAAAGCTGAGTACCGAGCATTAGCGAATGCAGCCGCAGAAGTTCTCTGGATTAAGAATCTTTTGCAAGAGTTAAAATTGTGTCTTGTGAAGCCTCCAGTACTACTCTTTGACAACCTGAGTGCCACATATGTTTGCAAGAACCCAGTATTCCACTCACACATGAAACATTTGGCTTTGGACTACTTCTTCGTTCGGGATTTGGTCTCCAATGGCACCCTCTTTGTCCAATATGTACCTTCTTCTACTCAGCTCGCAGATCTCCTCACCTGCAAGCCACTTGGTCATGACCTGTTTCTTCAGTTTCGATTCAAGATTGGTGTTTCCGACGGATCCTCAATCTTGTGGGGGAATATATATATATATATATATATATATATATTTGTTCAAATGTGGTCGTGTCTTCCCATACGGTCGGTGCGGTTCACACCACTATGTATACAAATATACACCACTCAATGTTAGAAAGCACTATTACAAAAATATCATATAAGTATAGTTTTACACTACACCTCTTAAAAGAAGTGTAGTGTATTCTCTAAAATAATAAAAGACCCTACTTTCCACTACACCCACCAAAATTAAGTGCCGCAAAAAATAAATCATTATTTTAATAAATGACTTTCCGCAACACCAATAGACAATAGGTGCCGCGGAAAGTAAATTATTAAATAATAATTTACTTTCCGCGGCACCCAAAAGAGCCGGTGCCGTTTAAAGTTAACCATTTTCTCCGCATACACATTATATTCAAATCTGAGTAGAGAACCAGAGTTCACCTCCTCTTTCAGATCTGAGAGCCATTTCAAATCAAACACCCCAATCGACATTCACCTCCTCTTCTTTAGATCTGCTGCGCCGCAACCGTCACCGACGCCATTGCTAACGTCGCTCGTCCGCCATTGCCATTCACCTCCATCTTTTTCTGGCGACGACAACGCCCGGTCGGCTAAGAGCTCTACAACGTACGCCTCCTCTTCACCATTTTAGCTTCTCTGAGGTAAGTTTTATTTTTTAATTTTCAGCTCTCCACCATGTTCTTCTCCTTTTATTATTGTTTCAAAATTTATTTGTAAAATATACTTAATTTGATGAGCCAAGGAGAAAACTAGAAAAGATTAGAGAATAAACAGTTGTGCTGCTAAAAAGGATACACAGATAGTGAAATGGGTGTAGTGTATGTGTCTTTTTGTACTAGTGAAATGCACCACAATGAAAATATACAAAAACACTAAAAAACACACCACACACCCAAAATAATGCACCATAACTCCCCAGCCCCTAACGGTGCATTTCCTAACACTGTGTGGTGTATATTTGCATACCTAGTGAGTGTTTTTTGGTGATGCATACCTAATGGTACATATTTGTGTTGTGCATTTTCTAACATTGAGTGGTGTATATTTGTATACATAGTGGTGCGACCGCACTGACCGCACGTTAAGGCACGGCCACACCTGATTATGACTATATATATATATATATATATATGTATATATATATATATATATATATTATATACAGCTATTTCCAGTTGGAATCGCCGTATATAGTATTTAAAAAATAACTATATACAACAGTTCCCTACTAAAACAGTAATTTTTTTTAAAAAAATGTTATATACGGTGTTTTAAATACCGCCATATATTAAGTAGTCATATATATATAATATTTAATATACGATGGTTCTAAACAATTGTCGTATATAGTATATATTTACTACGTCAGCCCCATATACGTCACTTAATAAATTAACGTATGTGTAAAAAAAAAAAAAAAAAAAAAAAAAAAACCACTGACGTAGTATTTATTTTCTGAAATTGTGCATGCTTTAAAAAATTGGTACATATTAGTCTAGTTATCAAAATTATATGCATATTGTATTTAGTTGAAAAGTCCCAATATTTGGCCAAACCTCTACAAATCTACCTCTAACATATATAATTATACCTGCAAGAGAAAAAGTGTAATATATTATATATATCTTATCCAAACACTCAACTTCCTTCCCAATAGTGAAAAATAGGCCGGCATTAAGTCATTCAAAGGGGTGACTAGCATAAATCTCGTACCTAAAAGTGCAAGTTTAGTTCTTGTCAATAGCCTCTCAATCGAATCCATCACACAAGGTTTTTCTAATGCAATTTACAGATAATTTAATCTGATATTCCAATTATTAATTAATATAGATTTTTAGTTGAAATTGAACACTTCAATTATAACGTGTTGGAATCTTATTTTGGAGAAAAGTAGTTTGAGTTTTGAAGTGTAACATGAGTTGAACTGAATTATAAACATGCATGCATGCCGTGTTTGGTTGTGGGTACGCAGCGATACCAACTGGCTTCAAAATGGAGACTGTACTGTGCAAGCAAAAAGAACTACTCACCAAACTCTGCAACTCATGCTCCTTCTACCCTCCACTTGGCCATAACTCGTTTTTAGCTTCATCTGGAAACCATAATTAATTATTGCCCAATATATATTCAAAACAAAAAATATTAATAACTAAATATTCCTGGGCCCGGTTTATTGGATTTATACCCAATGAATGGTTTCCAGGGATACGAGCCTAATTTGCCTTGCCACGTGACCCTCTCATTTTGCCACGTCACCCTCTCATTTTGTATTTTGTATTATAAATCATTAATTTTGTACTCTAAGAGTATGACTTATGTACTTAAATCAAATTAATAATTGTTTCTTAATTATGTTATGGATTTATGTGTTTTGTGTTGTAAATTTTTGTGCATATTAACACACATTATGTACCTAAATTAAATTTAAAAAATAAGTAAATACGTAACATGTGTATATGGCTTGTGTTTATTTTTTGTATCTTCTGTTATGAAACTCTGTACTTTATAGTAAAAATTATGTATCTCGTCATCAGAGCCGTTTCTGAGCATGTCTAACATGTGCGGCCGCACAGGGCCCCCAATTTTTGGGGGCCCCATATTTAAAAAAAAATATTTAGATGTATATATAGTTTATAAAAATTTAGGCTAAATGTATGAAGATAATTTGTGACAAGATGAAATTGAGCCCAATTGAGAATTGTTTTAAAAATCTTATATATATATATATATATATATATATATATATATATATATATATATATATATATCGAGCAGTGCCGTTCTAATAAAAATTGAGGCCCTGTATCGTATCTTAATTTGGACCATTTTTTGAGTAATTTATTTATTTATTTATTTACTACCAATTCCAATATATATATATATATATATATATATATATATATTTCCTAATCCAAAAATACTCAAAAATGTATATAAAAATTACTCAAAAAATGGTCCAAATTAAGATATGGTACAGGGCCTCAATTTTTATTAGAACGGCACTGTTCGTCATTTCTATTAAGCATCCATAATGCTATGTATACCCTCTCAGTGGTCCATGATATAAATTGGCCTCATTTTGCTTCATTTCATGCCCTTTTCAAAATTATAAATTAAATATTGCACCCCATACTTCAATCTTTTTAAACCTCATCCATCCATAATTTTTAGATAAACACAATTTAAAATAGCGAATTGAAAATCGGTCAATTATAGTTTATAGACTAAAATGAAACTTTCCAAAATTAATTTAACGAAATATTATTGTGAACAATATTTTTATTAGGAGTAATTCATAAATATAAAAATATAAAATTTTATTATTCGGGCGTTATTTCATTTTATGAGTTAGCCTTAACCAATAATCTTGTACACAATCCTATACTCAATTCTATTCTCAATCTTGTACTCAATTCTATACTCAATCATGTACTCTTTCTTTCTGGTGTTACTTTCTTTCACCCTTAGCTTCCTTCAATAACTAGCGCACCTTAAGCATACAAATCACGCACCTTAAGAAAGAAAACCACGCACCTAAAGCTTTAGACTGACACACTTAAGTTTTCACAACTGGCACACCTTAAACACACAAACCACGCACCTTAAGAAGTAAAACAATGCACCTAAAACTTTAGACTAGGCACCTTAAGTTTTAACAAAATACCCACCTTAAGTTATCAACTGAAGAACTGATGCACCTTAAGCATAGAAACCACGCACCGTAAGCACAAGACCTATGCACCTTAAGCACAAACTCTATATGCACCTTAAGTTTAACCCATATGGAAAATGACCAAATTGTCACTGCGTTTTTTAAACGTTAATCCTGTACGTTAATTTTGGCAAGATCAATGAATATCCTCTCACCGCACAACCGCTGAGAAGATCAACCGCACGTGAACTAAATACTGTGAGAACAATACCATAGGAGATAAATAACAATAAATTTCAACTTTACATTTGTAAAAGTTTAACCAATCTGATCAGATTTTAAAGTAATTATCATCAACGTCACTATGAAAAATTGAACTCTTAAATATGCAATCTTTAACAACTAAATATGCAAACTTGGTAAATTTTATAAAATCAACGAAAAAAGTTAAAATTTTAAATCTAAACCATAAATGGCAGACCTTAAACATTAAAAAGTGAACAACTAAACCAAATAAAACAAAAAATTCAGTCATAAACTCTAAAATCGAAACTCTAAGTGCAATGCACTTTCGCATTTTTGCAAGTGCAATCTTTTAATACTAAATCTGAAAATGTTAATACTAAATGTGCAAACATGAAAAAGTCTGAGAATTACTGATTTTAGTGTTCAAGTTTACATAGTAAAGTTGGTGTTTATTAAGAAAATGCCACCGCATTTCTTTTAATAAAATTTCTTACGATCTGTTCAATTTTTTCAAATGTATGTGAGACTGTGATGGGTTATTATTTCTCTCCTAAGGACTTGTTATCATTTGATCCAATACATACATACATACATACATACATACATACATACATACATACACACATATATATATATATATATATATATATATATATATATATATATATTCTCAATCCAATGAGAACATGTCTTCAAGAGAAAATTAAGAACCAATCTTAGTTTTACATTTGTAAAAATTGGACGAATTAGATCAAATTTTTGTATAAAAAATATATTGACATTATTGTAATTATTTTGAATTTTACTGTGCAACTGTTCAACACTATATTATGCACTTTTTAACAAAAAATAATGCATTTCTAGATAATAACTTTTAAAAATATCAACATAAAACTAAATTTTAAACCAAAATCGTAAATACTAAACGTAATAGTAAAAAGTGAACCTTAAACCAAACGTAAAACATGCACATCAATTAAAACCAAAAAGCTAAATCATAAACTCTAAAATCGAAACCCTAAGTGCACTATATTTTTGCATTGTGCAAAGATCAATTTTTATTACTATAGAGTGCACCTTTAAATACTATGGAGTGCACTTTTCAACGAAATAATGTAAATTTTTGAATAATCATTAGAAATGCATTGTAGTGTTAAAAGTAGTAAGGTAAAGTTGATGAAAGTTACAAAAATGTCACTATTTAAAAAAAAAATTTTATTAGCAAAATTATACAACTTTTCAGATGTAAAACTAAAATTGATTCTTAATTTTCATTTCAAAAGTTATTCTCATATAATCCTCTTCCCCCTCCCTATATATATATATAGGCGCACACACTCACTCACCCTTATCAACAAGCTAAGTCATTCAATTACTTCAGCCTCCCTCCCTCCCTCCTCTCCAAGAGAGATTTTGAATACTGAAACAATTCTCATGTCTGATAATCACTTCACTCCTGCAGACATGCAAAGCCTCAAACATCCATTATTCCCTTTGCTCAACATTGATCCCACCATGGAAATCTTGAACCAGTTCCCAGACCTAATAAATCCAACTTTCTTAGAGTTCCCCACCTTGAATTTCCAGACCTCATCATCATCAGCTGTGGGATTTTCCCCAGATACTTTTCACACCCCTGAATTCCATGCAAATTCATCTCATCATGGCTTTCATCTTGGCAATTCCCTGCAAGATCATGAGAAGAAACTGCTGCCCCGACCCGATCAGCCTAGAAACACTGAACTCCATGAAAGCAGGAAGTGGAAGATCATTGATCAAACCCCAGAGAGCAGTTTGACACATTCTTCCCCTCCAGCTTCTGAGAATGGAACTAAAAGGACACATGTATGTCCAGCATATAACATTCAAGATTCTCAAAGGCTATTCAGATCAATTCCTTCTTTAATTTCTGTTTTGGTGATATATAGTTTCTGATCATGTTTTTACAGTGTGTGGGAAGACGGAAAAGAAAACGGGGCGGTGAAGATGAAGAAGAGGAAAAGCCAAGAGAAGTGGTACATGTAAGAGCCAAAAGAGGCCAGGCCACTGATAGTCACAGTTTAGCAGAAAGGGTAATTTAGTTTACAACTAACTTAAATTAATTGGTAAAATTTTAAGGTTGGTTGTAAACCTGACATGACCAACAAGGTATGTTTCTTGTCTGGTTCAGGTTAGAAGAGGTAAAATCAATGATAGACTTAAGTGCCTGCAAGAAATTGTCCCTGGATGCTACAAGGTGGTAACTTATTTAATTTAACCTCAGCTCAGGTCCCATATATATTTTTAGAGTTAATCTTCTCATAATTATGCAAATAAAAAATTTTCAGGCAATGGGCATGGCAGTGATGTTGGATGAAATTATTAATTATGTGCAGTCATTGCAAAACCAGGTTGAGGTAAGCTCAAATAATTAATGAAAAACTGTGATCATATCATGATAATCTTAAGATTCATTACTTATTGTTCTTTCTTCACTGTATGTGGTTTCAGTTTCTTTCTTTGAAGCTTGCTGCGGCAAGTACCTACTATGACTTCAACTCTGAAACAGACAACAGAGGAACAATGCAGGTATTATAATTATTTGAGACTCCCTGGCCTGCAACTTAATTTTGTATATACCTGTTAGGACAAAGCTCTTACCACTACGTCCCACTACTCCACTACGTCAAAAGTTATAGCTAGTAGTCGCCACATGGTGTTGGACTTGACCCTTATCGGTCTCCGCCCAATAATCCTCCCCAAACACCAGTTAATCTTAATTGCTCTTGCTAGGATTCCTCCTCCTAGCACCCGCTAGTCTTAAATGTTCATGCTAGGACTCCCATGACCTGACTGTGATACCACCTGTTATGATTAGACGTTTATTAACCACTATGCTAAAAGTTATAGCTAGTAGCAAAGGCGCAACTTTATTCCCTTCTACCGCCACACATTTTCGAGATTCAGGGTATTGGACTTAGTCCTTTACTGACCTCCACCCAACAATCCTCCTAACTATATGATGTTGGACTTGGCCCTTTACCGGCCTCCGCCCAACAATACATTTTGTCCCTGCAGCTTGCTTTGCATGCATATTCGATCAATCTTGTCAAAAATTTCACTTTTTTTTTTCGTTTGTAAATTTCAGAGAGCAAAAGCATATGAGGGACTGAAAATACAGAAGCCAGTGAGGGAAGGATGTGAAGGGGTATCAGCTGCCACCCAATTTTTACCTCTTCACCACAACTATGGCTGCTGCTACCCTTCTTTGCCACACAGTACCTAAGAATTCTCTTCTTTCTCCCTTTTTGCCCCTTGTGATTTTCAATCAAATCTGTCTGTATACATGTAAACTCAGAAACGCAATATACAAAAAAATGAGAATTTAACCAATTATATATTATTAGCAACACATATGTAGAGATCAAAGCTCTTCTGTTGATAAAATATTGAGATAACTTTTGTGTTCTTGATGGGTTATGTCAAGAGTGTGATGGATGATTGGTTAAGTGTATGTGTTGCTTCTGTCATGATGATATGATTAATGGAGCTGAGGTGATTAGATGCTTTGCTTCCATGTGCCTAAATGCCAATTGAGTAATGGCCAAATTTTTTTTTCTCTTGACTTTTGACACATGAATGTGGACATCCACATGTTAGATATCAATGTAGTCTAACATTTGGATGAAGTCTACCAGAAACCTAAACTCGTAGTAGTGGAAGCTAAAGCAATGTTAAACTCTAGCCATATATAATTGATGTCTTCTCAGTTGTGTTGCCTCTTGAACAGTAGACTTGCAGAGTAATGTTAGCCCAATTTCTTAGATGGTGTATTGGGAGAACTGTGCTAGGTCTGATTCGCTAACAACTTCTAGTTATTCAGTCTAACCAAAATACTGTATAAGCCTAGTTAACTTGCACCAAACCTTAATATAACATATACTATTGGGAAAATCTTACACCACAATCCAAACTAAACCTCACTGTTCCATTTGACTTCTTCTCCGATCCCTTGCAGATAAATTAAGCTTAGCTTCAAATAGTACTTACTTTTGAAACAATTCTGATCTGATCTGATCTGATCTGATCTGTGAAATTGTATCAGTAAAGTATGTTGTGCATATCTTGTTTTGTATCATCAGTCTGTCCATTGAGTAGCAACAAAATCTTGTTTTGTGTTACTATATATGCCTGTCATGTTTGGCCACAATGCAAGGACCCAACCAATAGTTCTCTAATTGTTTGTTTTCCTACATAAGGCATCTTTGTATGTAGCCAGGTATAGTAGTTGCCACTTGCCACTTTAATTCTAACTCAACATCCCATCCAAGATTTAATTTTAATGAAAAGCTACATCAATCCAAACTTCTAATGAATATTTTGTTAGTTATAATATAATTTTTTTATTACTATTAACTATATTTGAATATATATAGTTTATGTTCTATACTTTCATTATCTGTTGCAGCTCAATGATTCAATATCCTCACCACCAGGATTCAATCCTGTGACCTTCACTCAAGAAAAGCCACAGGAGTGCTATCTGAGTACAAGGTGTTGGCTAGTTCTAATATAATATAATCCGTATTATGAAGCAAATGTTTAATTTAATTGAGATAAATAATTATAAAAATACAAAACTATTTGCCCACGCTCAAGTCAATAACTTTGTACGTAGACAAAGGACAATTATGATTATGTGGACAATACTATCAAATAATGTATATTCTATACACAAATAATGTGATTTTAGTATATTAAAAATGTACATCATATTTAGGAAAAGTACATTATTTTTTTTTGAAAGCCAGGAAAGTACATTATTTGAGTACTTGAAAATACATTATTTTGTATAATGTACATTCAATACACGAATAATGTACTTTTAATATATTACAAATGTACGTTTTGTTATGGTTCATATAGCATTGTGTGAACCATTTACACAAATGGTATACGACTATGACTTCAGATAAGATAAAAGATCATAAAATAGATCTCGTCCATAAATTTTAAATATTAATCTTTTTTTTTTCCCTAATACTGCTTATTGCAAAGTTAGTGAATTAAGTCTGTGCGAGCATTTTAAATATTAATCAGACTACATGATTGGTATTGTTGAATATAACCCACTTCGAACATAGTACAAATGGGATCCAATTCAATCTCACTATCATATTAGAGCTATTATAGTATTATGTAATGATTAGATGAAGCAATCAGCTAATTAATTAGTGACCAGGCACAATGAATATCTTCCAAGTACATTGGGGGAGGGGGTATTCATAACCAAATCACTTGAAAATTTGTAGGAAAAAAATTTTCAATTTTTTTTTTCAACGTGTTGCAATGTTAAGAATTTATTATCTTGAGGCAACCCTGGTTAAATTTGTGGATGGGACAATTGTTTTAGTAATTGTAAGATTTCAAGTTTAATTTAAGTGGCGGCGATCTATTGGCATATTATATCTCACCACTTGATTTTTTAGATGAAACATGATCCATAAGACTAGGTTTTAATAATATTGTGTGTCAATTCAAGGAACAAGAAAATGTGTTTAACAGTTGAGAAATCCACGTCGGCCAATCCCTAGGTGGAACCCAAAACTTATATGGATACCCAAAATTTAATGGATGTTGCCAATTCAATTTGTTGAATGATTGAGTGGAGTTTCCCAACTTTTATTGTTGGAGAAAATGACATACAAAAAACAAATGCAATTATATATATATATATATATATATATATATATATATATATATATATATATATATATATATTTATTTATTTATTTATTAAATCAAAATAATTGAACTCATTGAATTATATGAGGCCGTATTCTAGGTCGGGTTATTTCCCATTTGATATTAATGGGACTTGCACTATTTTTTATTACTTTTTGTATATCCAGAATTTCCATTGTCGAATGCAGTGATTTATCAAATCACTTCGCTGAATTGTATGCACCTCTTTGGGTGGGAGCTAGCCTGGAGATTTTAGGTTGCTCTAGGCGCAATGCCAAGGATCGAACCCTTAGTCATTGATTAAGGATGGATGAGTCCCAGTTTGTCACTCAATCACACCCTAGGTTATAGGACTTGCATTATATTCAGGTTCAATGGTTTTTATTTAATTAATTTGTGATGAAAATAATATGTTTGGTTAATAAATAGAATTTTCATTTCGGTACAAATAAATCTTTGACAAAATAGCATTTTCCAATCGTTTGTTTGTACAAAATAATGATTTTAGTCACTCACTTTATTGAAGTAAGCATTATTAACCTTTCAATTTTTTAAGAGATAATTTTTTTTAATTAGTCCCTTTGTTCACAATGTTACTTCATATAATTTTGGTTCTTTTTCACCGAATTTAATAGTTTAGAATTGTAAATTACGACTTTGTCTTTATATTGAGTAATGGACTCTCCATGTGCAACACAAAATTGAAAAACTTTAATGGTTCCCGTTGGTTATTAGGTACAATAACTAGAACCAAAGCCGTATAAAAAACCATAACTACTGACATTGCTATTTCGTATAAATATAGGGAGGAAGAACATTGTTATTCCTTATTTTATTGTTCATGTTGATAATATTCACCATATATATATATTGTGTGTGTAGCATGACATCTTTTCTCAATATTTTTATGTTTAGATTATGGAAATAAATTAAAATAGAGAAAAGGTGGACGTAGACAGGTGCAGTGCATCCAAGAGTTGAACAGTGAAGACAGCTTGAATGGGCCAAAGGATGATGGGCAATGGTGGGATCTCCAGATTTTTGCAAAATGATAGAGTTAATGTACCTACAAGCCTGCTTTTGTTTCTCCATCCCACTCAATCTTTCAATTTGACCCCTTTTGACTCAAGTTTCGCCATTGTCTTTGGAGTATGCATGCACAATTAAGGAGAGAATGAAAGAAGAGGGGCCCCACATAATGGATAGAGTATATTCCCCCATTAGAGATCGATCATGTACTATAATCACATTATCTTGACCAATTAGAGGAGATAAAATTCCCTTGTACACAGAGTGTACACGTATGTGTGAAAATTCGGGGACTAATTAAACAACTCGGATTTACCTCATTTAATTAATTTTTAAACAAGGACCCTGGAGGCTTAGAATTAATCTAGCTTAAGCTAAAATACCTAATATAATTTTTAAAATATTATATCTGGTGGTGGTGGTGAAGAAAGTTGGGTGAGAGAGGTGGCAAAAAGGATCCAAAATTGGGCAAATTCAGGGATCCTAATACCTATAGTTTTCATTACCAAAGAGTGGAGACAGGTTGTTAGTTGGTCATCAAATCTCACTTGATTCTCACTACTATTACTTTTGTGGGCAAATAAGGAAAAGTACTATACCCCATATCCTTTATATTTTATAGATGATGATGATTTCCAACCAAAGGTATAGCTTTAATATAACTTCATAATTTAATTTTGGGAAAGTCATTTTAGCTTCTTAATTGTTTTTCTACATGCGGTCAATGTAGTCTCTAGTTTTCAATTTTAACTAATTTCATCCTCGAATTATTTAAAATTTTGTCAATTAAATCCTTACGAGAGATCAAAATGGTGATTTTTCCATTTTTAAACTTTCGTCAATTTGATCATCGAAAAATTTAATTGACAAAAGTTTAAACAATTCAAGTATCAAATTAGTTTAAATTGAAAACTATGGCCTACATTGACAGTTGAAAAACAAATGGGGAACCAAAATGGTGATTTCTCCTTTAATTTAATTCTTATATAATATATACAGTAGTTATGATTCCTCCCTTGCGTGATTAAATAAATAACCAATGGTCAAGACCTCGTAGTCTAATGGCACTCGGTTGCACTCTCATATGGAAGGGGGTGGGTTCGAGACTCAGTGGAGGCGATATTGACTCTTTGTGTGCTTCAGTAGGTTGAGAAGGTAGTTATGAACAGATACTGTATTATAGCAGAGTCAATACTCACATAAATAACCGATGAAAAAAAAAATAAATTTGTAAGTAGATACGAATAATAAAAATAGTCAATACATTAGAAACGATGAATAACGTAAATCGGGAAAATTTCTAAGCATGCAAGAACGCTAGAATTATAAAATTTAGAAGTATACCAACAATGTACAAATTATTATTATAATTGATTATACCAACATATTTTCTATTTTTGTTACACATACATTCACCATCATTTGATATATATGTAGTACTCTTTCTAGGTGCAATGCACGAAAAGACATACACAACTGTCCAATGTTAAAATTATATCCAATGTTATATATAGGGTGATGTTCCAATGAAAACCCCTCATCTCTTGAGAACTTGTGAATTTATACATATATATAAATGGACACATGCATCTACATAAATGCACATAATCTCAAATTCCAGTGCACAATACATACAATCTTCCCTATAATATATAGTTTCTATGCATTTATGTACGACGACTGTGTGCATTCATGTTGGTTCTCAAGTTCTCATAGGAAGAGAGTTTCTCATCATTGATATATATATATATATATATATATATATATAGGATCACGTTCAAATGCATACTGGCCGCCCAGGAAAGAAATGCGGACGAATCACAGTGCGCCACGTGTCCGGAATGTAGTTGCACCTAACGTTATAACTAGGTGCACGTCATGTTATAACTAGGTGCACATAGGTGCACCCAGGTGCATAAATGCTAACAAGGTAAATTACTTGCACCTACAAGTGAAAATATGTTCACACGTGCAAGTAAAATGTATTACAAGTGCAAGTAAATTGTACAATGAGCATGAATACTAAGTGCACCTAATGTTATAACTAGGTGCACCTAATGCTATAACTAGGTGCACATAGGTTGCAACCAGGTGCATGAATGTTAACAAAGTAAATTACTTGCACAAGTGCAAGTAAAATCTATTACAGATGTAAGTAAAATGTATTACAGGTGCAAGTGAATTGTACAGTGAGCATCAATACTAAGTGCACCTAATGTTATAACTAGGTGCAACCTATGTTATAACTAGGTGCACCTAGGTTGCACCCAGGTGCATGAATATTAACAAGGTAAATTACTTGCATTTGTAAGTGAAAGTATTTGCAAAAATAGGTGCATAAATATTAACAAGGTAAATTACTCGCACTTGTAAGTGAAAATATATGCGAAAATAGTTGCGAAAATAGGTGCACTTGTAAGTGAAACTAGGTGCACTTTTAAGTGAAACTAGGTGCACTTGTAAGTGAAACTAGGTGCACCAAAGTTTCAGTTATTTACAAATATGTCACCGCGTCATTTTTTTAAAATTGCATCTGATTTGTTGATCTGGACACATGGACGGTTGTGGAGCGTTCTCATTTCCTACCTGGGCGCTAGTTCGCACGAGAGTGCAACCCTATATATATATATATATGAGATTAGATGCGGTGATTCTCCTATGTGAAAAATTAGGTTAAATCTCAATCATTGATTTCGTCCAGATCAAGCATCTAAAATGAAGAAAATTTTTAAGAAAATACGATGGCATTATGGTTACCTTGTACGTGTAAGTCAATTCAGATTTTTTTTTTCTTTGGGTACATTATTTTCCTCTTTGAGTGCATAGTTTCTATGCTAGTGTATACTTACTTTATTAGCTTCTCAGAAAATGGGTGCATTGTTTTCATTCTTCGAGTACATATTGTTCTTTCTTTGAGTACATAGTTTCTCTTCGAGTGCATACTTATTTTATTAGCTTCTTGGGGCGGAAATAGATTGAGCCTTGCCAGGTTTTAGAAAATTAGGCCTAGACCTGCTATGGAAATCTAAAGCGTAAGTCTAGGCTTGGGTCTGTATGTAGGTTTTTTTTAGGCTCAAGCCTGAGCCTACAGTTGGCATGACCTGACCTTAAGACTTTTTAAAAGCTTATTTAACAATCATTATTACATGGACCAAGCTGTGTGGACCAAAAATAAAAAAGTGCATTTTTAATATACTAAAAGTACATTATGTTTGTACATAAAGTACATTATTTTAGAGTACATTATTTAAGTATTGAAAATACATTATTTTATATATACTATCAAATAATGTACCTTCAGTACAAAAATAATGTACTTTTAGTATACTAAAAATGTACTTTTTATTTTTGGTCCACACAGCACACACAGCTGTGTGGACCATGGTCCATGCAATAATTTTGCCTTATTTAATATGTAGGCCACTAAAAAGGTTTCAAAGTAAGTCTTAAATAGGCCTTTAGCGTATTTAAGGCCTGCATGTTAAAGCCTTTAAAAGCATACATGTTGTAAACAAATTTTAAAATATATACCAAATATAGCAATACATAACAAGCACTGCACAAGTATATTACCACAAATCCGTATATCATATTACAAAATTACAATCAATCAATAACCATAAAATGACAAAACCATAAGTATATAATACAATATCCAACAACACAAGTTTAATAACTAGAAGTTCATAATACAAAATCCAACAAAGCAACAATACAAATTTAATAACCACAAGTCCATAATACAAAAATCCAACACTAGTTTAACAACAACAAAGCCATAGTCCGTAATACAAAAATCTAACATATATAAGTTTAATACATGAATTGAAAATTCATCATTAACAACAATGTGAACATAATAGCATTCAAACATAAAATGAAACAAGTCAGTGCTTCAATATAATCTCCTCTTGTTCAGAATACTCTTACACAATGGAAAAATAAATTGAGAATAAATAACTAAGTCCATTACAATTTCAAGTAGTGCTCATAATTCATAAATCATAACTATAAATTCACATAGTTATAAATCAACCACAGTGGTGCTTTCAACATCAAATTCACTAGTAGATGAAACATCTTGACTATGAAAGTTCACATAATCAAGATATAATTCTTCTAACGTCCTTTTCACCTTTTCCACATTCCTTTCAACATCACTATGCGCTTTATAAAATAAAAGAAAACTTATCTTAAAACAATTTAATTTCATCCTTGGATCTAAAACACATACAATAGCCATTAACAAATTACATTCACGACTCCCAAATATTTATCAAAATTTTGTTTCATAGGTATTGTCATCTCACTCTCATGAACATGTCAAAAGACTCAGCTGCATTATCGATAACCTTTTTCACCATTTGAACTTCAGCAAGATACAAGTTAGAAGTAGGGTAATCACTACCTTAGATAACATGAGTGACATCATTAAAAACCTCCAAAAGTCGACAAACCTTCTCAATCTTGTCGCAATCCTTAAATGATGGTGCATACTTATAGTGTGGCTCTTTTTCATTGTAATCTAAAAAGGCATGCTTAAATTTAATTGCAGTACACAACATCAAGAATGTGGAGTTCCAACTTGTTGGACAATCCAAAATAAGTTTCATTCCTTTCTTTTAATCTTTTTAATTCAACAACTTCATGAAATGAATTTAGCCTAGCATATGAAGAATTTATAAATTTGACACTTTCACGAACATTGTGAATGACATCTTTAATAGTGTTTAAGGTCATCTTGCACCAACAAATTCAGAATGTGAGCACAACATCTAACATGAAATAGTTGTCCACCAAGTACCAACTTATTGCTCAATGACATGTCTTCTTTCAAACTTCTTACACAAGAGTCATTGTAAGATGCATTGTCAACAGTTATTGAGAATATTTTATTCTCAATATCCATCCTCTCAAACACTTGAAAATAGCATATACTATATATATTCGTCGTCGAGGAAGAGGCACTTTGACAAAATTCAAAACTTTCTTCTGAAGGTTCCAACTTGCATCAACAAAATGACCTGTCACAACCATGTACTCAACTACTTGGTGACTTGACTTCCACATGTCTGTTGTAATGCTAACCTTACTCAAAATGTTTTTCCAAGTATTATTTTCAACTTCATACAATTGCAAACAATAGCTTCTTGCTGTTTTACGAGTGACTTTTCTAGAATTCGAATTTGAATATTCAAAACCCCACATCAACACATCATCCTATACCATGCTAAATTGTCAGTCATGCACCATGATTGCACTAGCAATAATCTCTCTCATCTTTTTATTGGAGTATTTAGCAGTAGGAACTATAAAAGGATTACCTCCAAATTCACTAGGCGGGCATAATTGTATCATTGTTGGCTTATTTTCTCGAGAGATATGCAACTTTCGCTACAAGCAAATCTCTAAGTGCCTCTTAAGATGGCAAGTGTTTGCACCCCTTCCAAATACATATAGTTTTTCCTTACAGTACAAGCACATTGCTACTATTAGCAAGTTTAATTTCTTCAAAATCATTCCATACCACTAAAGTTTTTCGTCGCTTTTTTTAATGATTGAATCATCATCACCCCTAATGACTTCTTCAGAATTATTACTTTCAATTGGTTGACTTGAAGAAATTGATGGAGTTATAGTTGTAGTTGTAACTTGCTCATTAACTTGTTCAAGAATATATTCATTTGTGTTGTTAGTTGTCATCCTATATAATATCATAATTATTTAACAATCAATACATAGAAACAAGGTAAATCTAACTATCTAAGTATTTAACATTAAATATTATAACACTAAGAACCAACACTTCATTCAATAATATAGCACTCACAAGTCACAACAAACACTTAATAAATGGTAAGAAACAACATTTATGATCATTATAGCAAATTAGCACTTCATAAATCATAAACAACTAAATAAGGTAAGTACTAAGTAGGTAACAAAACTACAACTATATACATACATAGTTATACACACAAAACTACAGGTCTACAACTATATACAAATAATGTTACACACAAGAAACTTCTGCTTCCGAGGCAACAGCAGCCGCTGCCACCGTCCGAGGTAGCAATAGCAGCCACTACAAAAAAACGTGTTTTTAGCGACGGACAAAATCCGTCGCTAAAAGGTCAAAATCCGTCGCTAAATCCTTTTAGCGACGGAATCTGTCTGTCGCAAAAACCCTCCTCGCTAGAATTTAGTGACAAAACTTTTTTCCGTCGCTAGGTAAAAAAAAACGTGTTTTTAGCGACGGAAATATCCATCGCTAAGTAAAATAAATCTGTCGCTAAATTCTTTTCGACGACGAATTTATGGTGACATTTGCGAGGGAATAACGACGACAACTTTTGTCACTAAATCTAGCGACAAAAAATCCGTCGCTAAACCAAGAAAATATCCGTCGCTAATTTCCTAATTTGAAGATCTAGTGACGAATTGGAAAGGGAATAGTGACGGATATTTCCGTCGCTATTTATATACTTATATAAAAAAATATTATTTTAATTAAAATTCCTTATTGTTTTTTACTTGTTAATGCTTTAAAATCCATAAACACACTATATATAACACTATACCTTTTTTTTGAAAGCATATATAACACTACTTAATACTATCAAATTACCATCAAACTTTATATCATCATAAAATTAAACTATTATCAAACTTTATAGTAACACAATAATTTAATCAAACTTTAATACAATTATATATCATCAAAATACAATATTGTAAAATAATAAATGCAATTACATAAAAAGTTTGAAAGTAGCATTTTTGGCTAATTTTGGTAGTATTGCAAATCCAGTAGATGATTTCAACAAGTTAAAAAATAATTCCTTTTTAATATAACAACATATCTATAGCCAATAATCAACTCACCAATCAACAACAATAGCCAATAATCAACTAATCAATCAACAACAATAGCCAATAATCAACTCACCAATAATTAAACTTAAACAATTAATAATAAGAGAAGAAGAAGAGAGGACGAACCTGCTACCGCCGGAATGTAACACCCCGGCTCAGCTATACCATACATCCGGAGTAGTTACCGCCACACCTAGACTGAACCCAATCAAATCCAGATAGAGTTCACTCTAGATGCACAGGTTGAAGACAAGGAAACTGTTTCATATCGTCATTACCCATCATAACTTCATATATATATATATATATTAGTAGCAAAAGGGTAGCTATACTAGCTACAAATATGTACAAGAGTGTTCTTACGGCCCATTAGAACAAGAGTTTGGGCTATTCACGACCTTACTAGCCAACTTGGGACTACCATGGCTACAAAAAGGTATTTACACAAAAGGTTAGCTTTAACTCCTTCCCTGAGACACAACTTACTCCAGTGGGCGGTACACTGGACCGGTATACGTTCTCCAAACAAGGTGCCACTCGCCCTCAAACCAGGTGATGTGATCCAGGAAATTACACGGGGTGTTTACCATCATCCACTCATCAAAACTATCCGGGGGACTAGGGTCCCACGGATAAGGATAGTGAACAACGAACTCGAGAGGGTCGCTCCCCGCTAAAACCTCGATGGGGTAGAACCCATAACTCGCCTGGATAGCATCAATGAAACTCAATGGACTACTGGGAGCAGGAGGACAGACAGGTACAACCGGGTGAACAGGAGCAGGAATAGGATCAGGAGTATAAGCCGGAGCTGGAGGGTCAGGAGCGAAGCCGGGAGTATACGGGTCGTCACCCGCTAGGTACTGCACATAATCATCATAATCTATTATGGGGAACATGAACTCTGATGAACCACCAGAGTTCCCTGGGCTGCAAGAGCCCGCGCTAGACTGCATCTGATAAGGACACAATGAAGTGTAGTTAGCACGACGGCTAAGTAAGGAAATCCATTGTCACTCAAAAGTAAACAAAGGTTTTGAAAATATAACAATTTGAAAGCTGTAAGTTTAACCATGAGTTGAAAATCTACCTGCAACCAGATTATCAACAGTAGAAAGTATAATAGAGTATATGAGTTGAATCAACATATAAAACTTTTCTCAATTAAAGATAATGGCATAGCTGCCGCTCAAAATCACTTTTCATTCTTTCAGACAAGTTTGCAAAACTTTTCATCTCCAGGAATTTTCATCATTCTTATCTCAAGAGAGACTTCAGCAACACATTTCAGTGCTCAAAATTCGTCACATTTTGTTCTTCAGCATAGTCACGGAGTAACTAAATTTTCATAGTTAAAAATTCACTTAGTTTCCCCCGAGTAAGCGTGAGGCCTTTTTGGAGTATTTTCTTAACTCCCTTTCTCCAACCCCGGGCCATGGCATTTAAGCCCTCCAGTAGGTCAATCATCTCAACAACCTCGGGCCATGGCATTCAAGCCTCACGTAGGTCAATCATCTCAACAGCCTCGGGCCACGGCATTCAAGCCTCCCGTAGGTCAATCATCTCAACAGCCTCGGGCCACGGCAATCAAGCCTCCCGTAGGTCAATCATCTCAACAACCTCGGGCCATGGCATTTAAGCCCTCCCGTAGGTCAATCTTGTAAACAACCGCTGGGCTATGGCAATTAAGCCCTCCCGTGGGTTAATCAAGTCCTCCACAACTTATTCAGAAACTAAGGTTTTCAAAACATTCTTTCTTTCCTGGATTCAAGTAGCATTTTCACATAATGTCTCAAAACGACTATTTCTTTCAAACTATATTTCAAAAATATTCATATTTGCCAATGGCTTTCCAACATAAATTTCTCAAGTGACAAGGGTTACACTTGTTCCTTAAAAACAAGATTTTTCTTCCAAATTGATGTACATAACTTCCAAAACAATGTTTGTTCTTTCAAAAATTGAACTCAGTTGCCCGTAGGCCTTTCAGACATCATATCATTCAGGAGCAAAAATTTTGGAAGAACATTCAGTCGAAAACATATCCGCGCACATTGGACGTGCTGATGTCCGCACCACCGGACGCACGCGTCCAGTGCCGCGTCCGGTCGTTCTGCCTGGTTCGTAGCCTACTGGACGCACGACGGACGCGCTGTGGACGGGCGTACAGGGTCGCGTCCCTGAAATTCTGCCAGTTTTGGGCAGTGAAAACGGTGTGGTAACAACTTGATTCTCCAATATTTTCATAAGTATAAGCCTATATGGACATAAATATAACATATACATGCATATACTAGCTATGAACATGTATACAAAAATTACCAAAATTCAAAGAGTAGTCTCAAGAGCTAACTAAGAAATTCTCAAACTTAACACATAATTTCCACATAAAACTCCTAGTCTCATAGTTCACTAGCAATTGTCCATTTTCAAGTGACTAAACCGACTTGAGGGATTCCTTACCTTTCAAGTAGCTTTTAACACCGTAGAAAATGTTGTGATCCTTTCCTCCAAATTTCCACCGAAGATCCTAAATAATGATCACCATAATAACAATATTTTCAAGAATTCTTAGCTTAAAATTAAGTTCTAGGAAAGGATTCTAGTCCTTTTAACCGAATAAAATCAAAGTTTTACCTAGTATGGAAGAACTTGTGAAGGAAATGGCTATGGAGCTCCTTGATCACAAGGATGAAGATGAAATCTTCCTCTCTCTTTCTTCTCTAATTTTTCGGCCAAGGTGGAGGAATGGGGGAAACTTGGAGCTTAAGTCACATCTTAGTAAGACTTATCCCATACTCATCTTTGATAATTAATTATTTATTACCATATGGTAAATAAATGTGACACTTGTCACAATTCCATGGTAAATCTTAAAGAGTAAGATTTCTCTTGCCAGTTAGGGGTTAAATCAGATAAAAGTTCGGAGGAATATAATTTAATTTAGGAAAATTTTAATACCAAAATTATTCTAAAAATAATCCCGTCATTAACCACTAAAATCGGACAATTTTCCGGTACATCGCGAAATACAGCGATACGAAGGTTCGTAATAAATTTCACTCTTACAGTTCGTCTTATTTCAACTGAACTTAGTAGGAAGTTCATGCTTAATCATATCATGCATAATAATCCATTCCTTAGGGAAATTCGAACTGTATATTCATCCTTAAAAATTTTACGATTCGTGACCGGCACGTATGATCGTAGCTTATTAATAACTATTCTTACTTATAAAAATCCTTTTGAAGTATCGAGAGATCATCTCATGAATGTCATAGCCTAAAGAAATATTTTTCGAACTCTAGACTTATTGGAATAGGTGAGG
The DNA here is from genome assembly GCF_003576645.1 of Ipomoea triloba. NCBI lineage: Eukaryota > Viridiplantae > Streptophyta > Magnoliopsida > Solanales > Convolvulaceae > Ipomoea > Ipomoea triloba. The sequence goes on from NC_044917.1 coordinate 15,904,816, forward strand.
GGTTACACGGAACCTGCTACTGCCTACGCCGCCGCCGGAGCTCCGAGCCAGCACCCTCGCCACCAGCCTGCTACCGCCGCTGATGTTCGATCTCCAGATCCGCTGTCGCTGCAGCTGCCTCGCCTCCGCTGCAACTCCGACCAGCATCATCGCAGGTTTCGATCTGTTGGACGATAAGGAGAGACAGTCGCCACTGCCACCCGCCGTTCCAAGTTCGAGGTCGCCGGTCGTCGGTCTACGGTCGAGGTCGCCAGTCTACGGTCGAGGTCGCCGGTCTACGGTCTATGTCGCCGGTCTACACTTCGAAGCGAGAGAGAGAGAAGAAGCGGCTGGAACGAAGTATGAAATGTCTTGTAAAATAAAGAAATGGAACTAAAATGCTTATATACCTAGGGTTATAATATATTAGCGACGGATCCGTCGCTAAATATAATTGTAGATTCAACACCTTATTAAGCTAGCGACGGAAATTCAAATCCGTCGCTAGAATATTTTTTAAAAAAATTGCAATCCGCTTCGTTAATTTTCTAGCCACGGATTTGAATTCTGTCGCTAGATTTACACATCTAGCGACGGAATTTTGAATCCGTTGCTAGATCTAGCGACGGATTCAAATTTTCGTCGCTAAATTTGTCAAAAAAAATCTTGCTCAATTTTTAGAAACAAAATAAACCCGGGAATAATGCTCTAGCGACGGATTTTTAGAGCATAATTCCCGGGTTTATTTTGCTTCTTCGAAAATGCGAGCCAAATTTTTAACAAAAATCCGTCGCTAATCCGTCGCAAGTTTATGTGCCAAAATTACCGCTAAAATTAGCTACGGATTTACGACGTTATTTTTCCGTCGCTAATCCGTCGCTAACTTTCAATTTTTTAAAAATAAGAAAATCCGTCGCTATTCCGTCGTTAAATTAGCAACGGAATGAATTCGTCGCTACATCCGTCGTTATTTCCGCGTTTTTTTGTAGTGAACCATCACCATCCAAGGAAGTAGTAGCCGCCACCTCCACAGGCCGCAGTAGCAGCCAGACAGTCACTACCTCCACAGTCTATAGTTTATATGGATACACTAGAGGAGTATAAGAGTAAGAACCACTAACCTCGTCGTCGCTCACTACCTCCTCACCGGTCGGACGCCACCTTACTACTCCTCGTTGCCACTCAGCCCGTCGTTCGCCTCGCAGTCACATAGAGTCGCGATTCTTGAATTTGGGATTAAGGGATTACCAGATTAGGATATATACCTGGCCTGTAGGCTTGTATTCCAGCCTTTACATATAGGCCTTGGCCTATTTACTTTTATAGCCTTTTAAATAGGCCTAAGTCTGGCCATACTGTTAGTCCCGATAGGGTGGGAAAAGTCTAGAGGGGGGGGGGGTGAATAGACTTTTCAAACAATTCAAAATATTATAACACTTTAACATAGATAATTCAAGTGAATAAATTCAACTTGAATTGCACATTGGAAAAAATGATACGGTAAAGTGCTATAAATTAATCAGCGTAAATATGAAGAGATAATCTGCATGCAATACGTTAGAAACACTTAGGATATATCAAATAATAAGTGTATGAAGTTTGGTGCACATGCATACGTGGGATCATGCAAACCCAGATGTGTAATTTGACTTACACGTATGAAATGGGTTGTGAAAGATGTAGCAAGATAAAGTGATATGTCAGGATAAGAATATATCTTGCATGCAAAAGTGCTTTCACACAAACCCAGATGATAAGATAAATATGATATGAATAGTAAATGGGTTAGCTCAGATCAGTTTGCAAAAATAAAGCTACTGCAAGTAAAGTAAAGAGACCGAGAGATTTATAGTGGTTCGGAGATGGTGTAATTCTCCTACTCCACTTCTTCCTTTAACTCCAAGGAATGTTTCCACTATCTTCAATCACCTAGATACAATAGTGAAACTCCAAGTGCTACACAAGCACTTCTCCGAGTGTTTTTGCACAAAGCTACACTCCAACCCGAACGTCTCGCACAAAGCTACGTTTCCGAGCGTCTCGCACCCAGCTACGCTCCTACAACCAAGTGTCTCGCACAAAGCTACTCAATTTTCTACACTCAGTATAAATGGGTTTCACAAAGAAAATATTTTTCTTCTCTCTTCTCAGACTTGTATTTTCACGTTTGTAGCTCTAGAACTTGTGTTTCTCGATTGTATGCTTATTCACCAGTTATTCACAAGTTTGTCCACAAGTTCATATCTTCATCCTCAAGTCTATTTCCTTTTATAACTTGAAAAAGTTATTTGTCCGTTTTGAAAATTCAAACTTGAACGTTCACTTAATTTGATAGCTCTTCTAGCTTGATCTGCATCATTAAATGTCCTTGGTAGGCTTTGTCAGATGAATTTGAATTTTTCTTGCTTATCCCTTCAAAAGTCTTCCAATAATCTGACAAGTATGGGCCTTGTAACTTGTAGCCTCCAATTTTGACTTCTTGCGCCTTCTGGTAGTGTGAACATTTGACTTGTTCACTTTTGATTTTGACAAATCAAACACTTCTTTTCAATAATTCACTTCGTGACTCTTGCTTGAGCTATAAATAATTTCCACCGAAAAAATCATTGACTTTTTCGTAAGTTAAATCAGCTCCAAAGTATGAAGTATTTGATTTTCCTCCTTTGAATTTCTTCTCGCTGGTGCATTCATTTTCTTTCCAGATTCGGAAGTCATCCTCATCCTAAATTGGATTGAGGTCATCCTGTTTCCTAATTTGGAAGTCGTCCTCATCCTGATTTGAAATTGAGGTCATCCTCATCTTGATTTTCTTTCTATTTCTGGAAAGTCAGTCTCTTCTCGATTAATTGATTGAGGTCATCCTCTTCTCGATTGAATGTCATCCTTTACTCGATTTGAATGTCATCCTCTCCAATTTTGCAATGTCAACCTCATCCTCTTCAATGTCATCCTCTCGATTTCAATGTCATCTTGATCAAATTGATTCGAGACTCATCCTGATTCCAATTAATTGAGGTCATCCTGATCGATGTCATCCTGATTGAACTCAACCTGATTGAGGTCATCCTGATTTGAGCTGTCAACCTCTTCCTTAAAATTGATTTGTGAGAGAACTCATTCAATTTTGACTTCTTCAATTTTGACTTGTGCTAGTCATCCTCTTCCTTGATAAATTAATTCTTCCAAAAGAATTAATTTGAGGCTTGAACTCGTGACCTTAGCGGCGAAGATTATTCCGGTGCTTGATCATTTTTCCACTTCTTCTATTTTTATTTAATGGAAGCAAACGACTTACAAGTATAAAAATAATTTTATACTCTATTGTAAATTTCAAACCGTCGTTGCTAATTTTGACTAGGCTTTGACTTTAGACATAAAATGTTGCTAGACTCAAACTAAAATTGGGAGTCTAAAATACATATTTGGTTCATCAAAACAATTACACTATATTCCTAACACATACCATAGGTCCCTATGAAGGGCCTAGCCTATTCCCATCCCTATTAGCTTCTCGAAAGATGACTGCATTATTTTCTTTCTTTGAGGGCATCATTTTCTTTCTTCAAGTGCATAAATTAGAACTTAAGGTGCATAACTTTAAAATGTATAACTTTGCACCTTTGGGTGCATAGAGTTTTGCTTACGAGAGTATAAATTTTAACCATTAGGTGTATAATTTTGTTGCCTTAGTGTGCGTAACTTTAACTCTTCAGGTGTATAACTTTGAACCTTCAAGTGCATAACTTTGAACCTTGAAGTGCATAACTTTGAACCTTGAAGTGCTTAACTTTGGTTGATCTTTTAAATTGTTAAATATTCATATTAGTTAGACTTTACTAAAGCCTGAGTAATGTTTTTGGTTTTTTGTTGTGAATTCAGTGTGCAAATTATTTCATTAAATACTAGTAATTGTTGAATTTGATCTTCATACTACGATTTGACAATTATTTCATTAAGTATTAGTAATGGTTGAATTTGATCTTCAGAATTACTTCATTAAGCATAACTTTAAACCATGCAATTTGAGTTTTTTTTATTAAACTATTATTTTCACCCGTGCGTTGCACGGATTGAATTTTTTTATAATATTTTAATAATATTTGGATCGATATACAATTATATAAATTATAACAACAAATATTATATAGTGAAATTGATGAAATGGATTGGATCGATTATGTTTTCTGGTGTTATCTTTGTTGACTTCTAGCAAATAATTGTCTAATTACTCATGCGATGCAGGGGTAAAATTTTTTATTATATATTTAGATAATAAAATTAAAGATGAAATTATAAACAATTCTAATATTTGAAAGTATACATTTATTTGATTATAAGATTAGTGCAAAAGTATCACTCAACTAGTCAACTAATTGAAGAATATATGATTCGTTTGTCTGCAATTATCTTTAAAAATCAATTTATAATATGATTTATGTAATTATATTATTACTAAAATAAATATGGAAAGAAAAGGATAAATAATTTAATTGTAATTATTGTAAAAATAAATCCAACGACCCATGTTTAGCTTAATTACCAGAATAATTATTAGAAAATTATTATTAGGCAATTATACTAATATATGTGCAGTTATACTTATATACCTAAGTATATTCTTTTTCACCATATCGCCTTTACTTTTTTCATCCTCTTCCATATCCAAATGAATTAATTATAATTATACTAATATTCGTGTAATTATTAGCTTAATTAACAAAGGGGTGTTCAATCGGTTAACCGAACAGTTTTAATCAAAGTTTTTTAAACTTTAACCGTTAACCGAACTGAACTTTTTATTACCGAATTAACCAAACCGAAGTTTTCTTTCGGTTAATCGGTTTGTTAACCAATTAAACTAACTTTTTAAGCTAAAGTTTTAAACCCTAAAAATAATTAATATAATAATAAATGCAATTAAAATAATACATATTATAATAAAGAAAATATAAAAAAAATAATTTCATAACAACACTACAAATTTATAGGGATTTTACATATTAAGTAAATATATATATATATATATATATATATATATACTAGTTTTATACGCGCATTGCGCGAATGGGTTAATGCCCAATGTTTATATTTAAATAAATATTTGAAAGTATATCAATGCAAGATTATATAGGAGAATTGAAGTTTATACATGGGTAATTGAATGTCAAATCTTTTTATTTAAATATCTAACTCAAAGTATATGAATCCAAGATAACATAGAAAATTCATTATAATTATTACTAAGATAAATGTTTGCAACCTTGTAAAATCGATAGTCTAAATATTTGGTCTAAAAATGATAGTCTAAATAAATACTACTTTTAATTTGAATTTTTCTAAGTGTTCTTAATTCTCTTTTGAGTAACATTGTCATTGTCTTCATCTTTACTATTTGTTCTCTTCCTTTTTGTTGGTAGCATAGATGACAACGTCATGCAATGGATTATGATATAGGAGCTATGGACTTTCCTTTAGGTGTTCTGCTTGGGGTTCATTTGGTTCAACCATTATTGTTGAATGAGTTATTATGGATAAAGAAATCCCTAGTTTAAGAAAAAAGATTAAATAAATTAATAAAAATTTGAAAACTTAAAATATTATGTATTCCAAAGATATTGAAAGGTAGTTTCTCGCTTCAATTTGCTGGGTAATGGGTTATTTGAGTATTTTCATTGTCAACAAATCCCCTAAGTAGTTAATATGATTGGTTTCAAACTATTCTTTTTTATTTTTTTCATGGTATTAAAGAAATACATATGTATCATTTTTTGGTGTAACTACTAATTTATTTAATTCAGTAAGAGTAAAATAGAGTGATTCTGCTTCAATTTGTTGGGTTATTATTTGAGTACTCTCTTTGTCAACCAATCCCCAAGTAGTTAATATAATTAGCTTCAAATTATTTTAAAATATTTTTTTTCATAGTATTAATAAAATACTTGGTAAATAAATATATAACATTATTTTGTACTATAACTTTGATATTTAATTACAAGATATTGTAAACATAAGATAATGGACAATGTAATGAATATCAATTGATAAATTTGAATGTAAAGAATCTTTGCATGAGAGAAAATAAAGACAGTATAACTAATGAAATTATTTCTCTTACTTAATTTAATTTTTTGATAATGAATAATTTTTTCAAATAAAGGTATTGTAGACATATAATTCTAAATTAAAGAAATACATATGTATCATTTTTTGTTGTAGCTACGAATTTATTTAATTTAATAAGATTAAAATAGAGTGAGAAACTTAATTATGTCAGATTTGATTGAGATGAGGTTCAAACCTAAGACCTTTCTTATAGAAATTAATGGGTAAGTTAAAAGTTAACGGAATATTAACGGAGAAGAGAATATTTAACGGAAAACTTAACGGATAATCATAAAAGTAAGGTTAAATTAGGTAATCTCTATTAATAATATTAATCTGAATTATCTTAACCATCTATTTGATTAAACAATTCATCTGAACCATNATATATATATATATATATATATATATATACTAGTTTTATACGCGCATTGCGCGAATGGGTTAATGCCCAATGTTTATATTTAAATAAATATTTGAAAGTATATCAATGCAAGATTATATAGGAGAATTGAAGTTTATACATGGGTAATTGAATGTCAAATCTTTTTATTTAAATATCTAACTCAAAGTATATGAATCCAAGATAACATAGAAAATTCATTATAATTATTACTAAGATAAATGTTTGCAACCTTGTAAAATCGATAGTCTAAATATTTGGTCTAAAAATGATAGTCTAAATAAATACTACTTTTAATTTGAATTTTTCTAAGTGTTCTTAATTCTCTTTTGAGTAACATTGTCATTGTCTTCATCTTTACTATTTGTTCTCTTCCTTTTTGTTGGTAGCATAGATGACAACGTCATGCAATGGATTATGATATAGGAGCTATGGACTTTCCTTTAGGTGTTCTGCTTGGGGTTCATTTGGTTCAACCATTATTGTTGAATGAGTTATTATGGATAAAGAAATCCCTAGTTTAAGAAAAAAGATTAAATAAATTAATAAAAATTTGAAAACTTAAAATATTATGTATTCCAAAGATATTGAAAGGTAGTTTCTCGCTTCAATTTGCTGGGTAATGGGTTATTTGAGTATTTTCATTGTCAACAAATCCCCTAAGTAGTTAATATGATTGGTTTCAAACTATTCTTTTTTATTTTTTTCATGGTATTAAAGAAATACATATGTATCATTTTTTGGTGTAACTACTAATTTATTTAATTCAGTAAGAGTAAAATAGAGTGATTCTGCTTCAATTTGTTGGGTTATTATTTGAGTACTCTCTTTGTCAACCAATCCCCAAGTAGTTAATATAATTAGCTTCAAATTATTTTAAAATATTTTTTTTCATAGTATTAATAAAATACTTGGTAAATAAATATATAACATTATTTTGTACTATAACTTTGATATTTAATTACAAGATATTGTAAACATAAGATAATGGACAATGTAATGAATATCAATTGATAAATTTGAATGTAAAGAATCTTTGCATGAGAGAAAATAAAGACAGTATAACTAATGAAATTATTTCTCTTACTTAATTTAATTTTTTGATAATGAATAATTTTTTCAAATAAAGGTATTGTAGACATATAATTCTAAATTAAAGAAATACATATGTATCATTTTTTGTTGTAGCTACGAATTTATTTAATTTAATAAGATTAAAATAGAGTGAGAAACTTAATTATGTCAGATTTGATTGAGATGAGGTTCAAACCTAAGACCTTTCTTATAGAAATTAATGGGTAAGTTAAAAGTTAACGGAATATTAACGGAGAAGAGAATATTTAACGGAAAACTTAACGGATAATCATAAAAGTAAGGTTAAATTAGGTAATCTCTATTAATAATATTAATCTGAATTATCTTAACCATCTATTTGATTAAATAATTCATCTGAACCATCCATTTGATTAAATAATTTGACCGCCATTTTTTCTACCCATTTTAGGCCTAACTCTCTTTGGCTCTTATTAGTATAGTAGATATAGTATATATATATTATATATATATATATATATATATTATATATATATATATATATATATTAATATATATTCAGTTAGTCATTCAGTAATTTGGTTAACCGGAATTTCGAACTGAAT
>NC_044917.1:15913811-15915923 GCF_003576645.1 Ipomoea triloba
ATATATATATATATATATATATATATATATATATATATATATATATATATATATATATATATATATATATATATTCAGTTAGTCATTCAGTTAATTTGGTTAACCGGAATTTCGAACTGAATTAACCATTAACCGAAATTTTAAAAAACTTTTAACCATTAACTGAACTGAAAAAGTTCGGTTTAAAAACGGTTAACCAAACTTTGTCAGTTCAATCAGTTAACTAAAATTTTACCGAAGTTTGCGCACACCCCTAATTAACTTAATAAGTTATTTTGTTTTCATAGTATTATACCTTATGTGTGTGTGTGTGTATGTATGTATGTATGTATGTATGTATGTATGTATGTATGTATATATGTATATATGTATCAATCAAAATGACTTCTAGACTTGATGAATATGTAGCTTCCAAGGGTGCTATGCCCTGGATGAAACTAACTATTAAGAAAAGCAAGGTGTAAAAAAATATTATTGCAAGAGGAAGAAACATGTTTAATGAGAAATAACTTGTTCAACATTGTCCTCTGGAGCATTGATATTCCATAGACAAATAGCAACGCATCAATCAGAGCCTTACAGAGTTTTTCCTCATCTTGGGGGATAGGTCGAAGGCAGAGATGAAAATAGACTTCATTAGTCAACGATATGGAGAAATAGCAAAAAATCAGAGAAGAACATAAAATAATCAAGAAATAATTATTCATGATTAAGAGAATATTTATAGTGCAATTTCAATATTATTATTTGCAGAAATAAGAATGCATGTTTCATGTACAATTGTATTCAGGTTATGGAAGTATTTATAGTGTAATTTCAATCAATATTATTGTTTGGAGATTCTATAAAATAATAAGTAAAATTGTATTACGGATAAGAACGTATTTATACTATAACTTTTTTCTAAATCATTGCAATTTCAATATTATAATTTGAAGAAATAAGGACACATATTTCATGTACAGTTGTATTACGATTAGGAAATTATTTATAGTGTAATTTCAATTAATATTATTATTTGGAGATATGGTAAAATAATACGTAAAATTGTATTATGGACATGACAATTTTCTTTTTATCGATTCTTTTCCGTTATTCCTTATATAATTGTATTCCAAAAGTATGATTTTGTTTTTATTAATAGTATAGATATAGATTTCATGCAATATTATATCGACGTCTCATGTAATTTTAGGGTGTGTTTGGAAACCCGAAAAATGATATATGGAAATCATTTTTTGGGTTTTCAGTATTTGGATAAATGGGGAAAATAGAAGTCAATGGAAAATAAGGAAAAATTACACTTTTCGTCCCTAAGTTATATGGTAATTGTAGACTTTGCCCTTGAGTATTGGTCATACTCACTTTTCATCCCCAAGTTATCTTGGCGTTGCACTTTTCGTCATTTCGTGCTCACTTTTCGTCATTTCAAGATAGAGTTATTTACGAAAATGCCACCGCGTTGTTTTTTAAAATTACATCTGATTTGTTGATCTGGATACGTGGACAGTTGTAAAGGGTTCTTATTTCTCTCATGGGCACTTGTTCTCATTAGAGCGTGCCCATATATATACGGGCAGGATAAAAGGATAACAAGCTTCTCTTGTATCAAGTGAGAATTGATCTCAGTCTCTCATTAAGGATAATAAATTGTAGAGGATTTAACTAAAAGGGTTAATTTTATAATTGTTTGAAACTTTCAAGTAAGTTTGTAATATTTATAAAACGAATCTCACCCCTTTTCCATTTATTTTCAAGCAACTTTCAACTATTGATCTACCCAAAGAGATGGATCAAATCAGTTATCACTTTATACATGGGAGCATGTTCTCACCTGAACATTCCAATAATGGATAGGAGGGAAATTTGTTTAGGTGCGAACATGCCCCAAGTAAATAGTAAGGACTGATATGATTTGTCTATTTGGCTGGATCATATCAACAATTGAAGATTGCTAAAAATAGGAGGAAAAGGGGAATGTCAATTTTTTAATATTGTAAACATGAAAGTTTTTAATAACTATGAAATTGACCTCACATTTTTTTTTACTAAAATATTTAACCGTTGATATATATATATATATATATATATATATATATATATATATATATA
>NC_044917.1:15917906-15949079 GCF_003576645.1 Ipomoea triloba
ATATATATATATATATATATATATATATATATATATATATATATATATATATATATATATATATATATATATATATATATATATATATATATATGTTGAAATGCGGCGGCGAGCTCTGGTGCGGTCATGCGGCCTAATCTGCACCGTCCAATTTCATTAATCCTACTGAAATTCGCGTATGTTTAAAGGGGGTTATTATGGTAATTTTAGTATTTATATTATGTGAATTGGAATGGTGCATTTTAGTACATAGTATGGTGCGTTTGAATACATGCTGTGGTGCGTTTTATTACGTATGTTGATGCATTAACTGTATTGTGGAATGGTGTGTTTTAATCTATCCGCTGGTGCATTTTCATATGTAGAATGATGTGTAACTGTGTTGTGGAATGGTGTGTTTTAATACGCCGTCTGGTGCATTTTAATACATTGAATGGTGTGTATTTTAACACATGTGTTTCTAATAAGTGTGGTGCATTTTAATACGTAGAATGATGCATATTTTACAACATGTTTTCTAATATGTGTAAATAGTGTATGCTTATAATCTGACATGAGGCACGTTGTGGTACATTTTAATACGTAGAATGATGTGTTTTATTAAGTATATTGATGAATTTTAAGTGAATAGGTGCATTTGGTATATTGTGTGGAATGGTGTGTTTTATCGGTCATCTGGTGCGTTTTAGTTCGTAGAATGGTGTGTTTTGTAACATATATATATTGCGCGTTGATTTGATGAGATGATATGATCTAATGACTGAAAATAGGTCGCACGGCCACACCTAATGACCAGGCCATACCTGATCATGACTCTATATATATATATATATATATATATATATATCTACTATACTAATAAGAGCCAAAGAAAGTTAGGCCTATAATGGGTAGAAAAAATGACGGTCAAATTATTAAATCAAATTGATGGTTTAGATTGTTTAGATTTATATATTTACTTGAGATATCCTAATTTATCCTTAATTATATGATTATCCGTTAAGTTTTCCGTTAAATATTATATTTTCCGTTAATATTCCATTAACTTTTAACTTACTCATTAATTTCTACAAGTAAGGTCTTAGGTTCGAACCTCATCCCACTCAAAGTTGGCATAATTTTTGAACATATACTACGAATATGTTAGAGTATATAGTATTCAAAAGTAAGTAACCAATCTATTACTTTTATTAAATTAAATAAATTAGTAGTTACAACAAAAAAATAATACATATGCATTGAATTATGTCTTTATTAAAAAAAAAGTATTCATTATAATTAAAAAGTTTAAAAAGATATATAATTTCATTAGTTATATTGTCTATATTTTCTACAATACAAAGATTCCTTACCTTCAAATATATTAATTAATTATATTCACTACATTGTTCATTGTTTTTTTTTTGTTTTACATTATCTTGTAATTAAATATCAAAATTATACTAAATAATAATGTTATATATTCATTTACCAAGTATTATGTTAGTGAAATGAAAAAAAAATTAAAAAAAAAACATTTTGAAGCCATCCAATCATATTAATCTCTTATGGAGGATTTGTTGACAAAGAAGACATTCAAATAACCCAATAAATTGATTTAAAACTCATTATTAAAATTGTCAATGTAGGACAATAGAACATTGTGACACACTTGATGCATTGAAAAGATGCTGAGACTACAACATTGTTGGAATCAATATTTCAAATTCAGAAAAAGAAGAAATTTGAAAAATAGCTACCATTGCAGCATTCATTAATCTTGTATATGTAAAATACTTATTGTGCATTCTTTAAATATAATAATATATTATAACTAATATAAATTTACAATTCATTTCATTTTCTACAATCAACTTGTTTGGATTAAAGACAAAATCAACATCGATATTGACAACAACAAAAAAAGCGTGCACACACACACACACACAAAATCAAGTACTATATTCATTCATACTAATTCAAAACATATGAACCTCAAAATAAACATGTGCAAAACGGATGTAGAAACTGTTGATGAAACTAGACATATTGCAACATCAGTATTCGGACTACCTGCAAAGCTATTGTTGTTACTATCAAATAAAAAAGTTATGAAACTAGAACAAAATGTACAACTCATTAATCTTCTACAAATATAATAAATATTAATATTTTGCTTAATAATTTCACATGAGAATGTATGACACACATCTCATAGCACATGAAACATGTAGGGGGAAAAACTACTCCAATATAATCTTGCATTGATATAGTTTAAAGTACTTATTTAAAAATAAACATTGGGCATTATCCCAATCGTCCAATGCGAGTGAAAAACTAGTATATATATCTATGGTCTGGTTCACATGAGAACCTATCCTTTGGTGAGGAGGTGAGGACTAATCTAGACTATTAAATCAGAATGATGCACAATTGAGATTAAAAGGAACAAATCACATGAATTAAAGAAACAAATCCCTTTAAAATATTAGAAAATATATAGTTAGAGGTAAATAAGTCTTATTAGAAGTTGTGCATTCCTATATCGAATGGTGTGCATCGATAACTCTATGATTGTGCATTCAAACACCGTCAAAAATTCTATGATAGACAACCCAATGTTCTATGATGCACCGCACTAAGTGCACTAATGCACAGCTCACCAACCTACGATGCACAACTCACAACACTTTCAAAAAAAAAAAAAAAAAAGAACACCAGAACGTACAACTGTACTACTCAGACATATGTACATATACACCAACATCCAAATATAGGCAATATTATACTCAAAAGAATGAGCGAAAAAATTAAAAAAAAAATATTTATTACTTTGTATGGACGAACACTCGATCGATGATGAAGAAATCGCAAATCCAAATCACAACGGTGATGATCCAAGAAAATAGAAATAGATAATATTATCCCCCACTTTAATGGTAATACAAATAGTCAATTGTAGTTCAGTATGCAAAAGTTAAGGATCAATTCCACAAGAAATTGATACAACGCAATTGAATTAACAAAATTATTTAAAAACAAAAAACAAAAAACAAAATCAAAAAAACAAAACAACTAGACCATCTAAGAAAATGACTTCAAAAAAATAAATTGATGATCAAATAACAACAACACGAGATAACAATCACGAAGATAAGTTCTAGAAACATGAATCCATTACTAGTAATAATCTTGCACTTAGCTTGTGTTCAACTTTACAAATCAAATTAAGGGTTCGTTCTTTCTTTTATGAGACTACTCCGTGTGGCATCTAGAATTAGTAAGTATTTTAATCATTTATATGCCTAAAACATTTATTAAAACCAATTAAGCCTAAAAGAACTATGGAATCTCTGATTTATGACTAGTGAGAGAGAGATCAAAAGCACAAAAGATTCAAGATCAAGAAAAGACTACGACAAGAAGCTTTAGGCTATGTTTGGCAAACCTAGCTGAAGAGGTAGTTGAAAGCTGAAAAGTAACTAAAAGCTGAAAAGTTATAAGCTAGGAGCTGAAACTGAAGAGCTGTTAAGCTAGCTGTTTATGCGTAAAAGTGTTTGGTAAAATTAGCTTTTTGATAAGCTGATAAATGTAAAAAGACTAAAAAGGGGCATCTTCATAAAATTTAAATTGGTTTGTCTACATATTAAAATTTAACATTTGAAAATAAAACTATTAGCAAATCATGATCTAGCATCACATAATGAAGTAGCAATATTGTTGCGAATCTCCTTCATCTCCACAGAGGTCTGACTTAAACTTTCGTTGATGGCGATATTACTACTTGAACCTTGAAGTTCATCGGGCGGTATGTAATTTGGATGCTGCTCAAGCACATTAAACATCATGTCATCTTGTGAATTCTTCCGAATATAATTATGTAAGGCAAATGTGGACATAATAACACCAATTTGGGTCTCCATTATCCATATTATCATTTGTTGAAGCCATATTGCTAATTTAGAAATAACAACAACAACAACAATAATAATAATAAGTTAAAGTTTCAATTTAATGAGGCTAAACACATCAAATAATTTAAATAATCAAATTTAAACCAGCATTAGTAGTTGAATACTTGAATAGGAATATAAATAAATAAATAAATAAAGCAAAAGGAAATAGTGGTTGAATACTTGAAAACCATTTCATATCTTTAATATATATATATATATATATATATATATATATATATATATATATATATCAAAAAATAAAAATAAAAACAAAAACAAAAGGAAACAATGGTGTTGAATAAAGAAGAAGAGAAAATGGTTTTAATTGGGAAGGATAAAGGATGTCATTTCTTTAAAATAATAATGCTAAAGATGAAAAAAAAAAAGTTAGGAAGCTACTAGCTCTTTTTGAAACTCTAGGTAACGTTCAAAATAAGCTCTTATTTTAAGCTACTAGCTTATTTTAGGAACATTACCAAACAGAGCTTGTAGCTTATTAGTAGTTTACAATAAGCTATAAGCTCTGCCAAACAGAGCCCCTAAAGCTGAGTCGATTAGTTGGAGATAGTGAACAATTTTTTTGTTCAACTTAGCAATCTCTACTTGGACAAGTAGAAAGAGGCGGAGTAACAAGTGGTTATAATTGTAAAAACAAAATCAAGAAATTGCCGGCTTGTAATCAAGGCATAGGTGCTCCTCATTGCATTAGAGTGATTAGTGCAATCCTTCTGAGTTCTACAAGAAGAGTGGAGCCTGAGTTAGCCGAACGACTATAAAAATCTCTCTCTATATATCTTTTACATACTTCATTTATCTTTCCACAAGCCAACCAAACTTAAAATTTGATAAGATTAAAATACATACTAAATGTTAAAGGCCTTGTGGTCAAGTGGCATAGCTGTGACCCTTCTAAGTGAAAGGTCACAGTTTGATCCCCAGTGGGGTTGTAAAAGTTTTCAATATCTTACAAGTCTATTCACCATCATCCCCTCTAGACTTGTAACCTAAATCCATCAGGACCAACAAAAATAGGAGTTAATGTTTACAGCATTCGTATACCTGTAAAAAATTAAAAAATATATAATAAAAAAAAAGGGCTAAATGTTAAATTTTCAAATTTTCAAATAACAGAACTTAACAAAATACATTAAATTTAGCAATTATTTGTGAATAAAATAAAGAACTATCTTTTACAGTACAGAATAACATTGTTTAAAAGTAATTTACATGAGTAAAAAATTATATCTGACAGACTGTTACCTATCAAATGAATATGCATACTATAAAAACAAAGTAAATTAATTGAAGGTACACGTTCAAGTCAGAATAAAATGTAATATTTTTTTTTGAAAGCAAAACAAACCGAATTGATTAATTCAAGAAAGAAACAATAGAGTCAGGAGGGACAGAGTCCCAGTACAAAGAGATAGCCTGAGCTAGGGCATTAGAAGCTAGAGTATGAGCAATGACATTCGCCTCTCTAGGTACAAAATTAATGCGACAAAAAACAAACGAAGATAATAAACGCTTGCAAGCATCCACAGCCAGACCAACGTAAGAGTAGTAGGTTGCGTGTGGATGTGAGAGGCCAGAACAGAGCTGAGAACAATCTGAATACAATCTAACATCGAGAACCGCTCGGTCCTTCAGCCACGAGAGCGCCTCCTTACACGCTAAGGCCTCCGCCATAAGAGGTGAGCAGCATTGTGATAGTGGACCCGCACATGCTGCTATGAAGGATCCTCCTGGCGCCAGCAAGACTGCACCAAAGGACGAAGTCGATGTGTCGTGGTCGTAAGCAGCGTCGAAGAAGCAAACTGGTAGTTGCGGCAGTTGCGTCTGTTGTGGAGCCTGCAGTATACCGTGCATAACAGGTGGCAAGGGGGCCGTAACTTGCGCTGCTGATTCGTGCGTGAGTGGAGAAGCAGTGTGGTGTACCTCCTTCCATGCCTGTAACGTGGAAACAGCCCCAACGAACACCCTCATTGGCCTTGGTAAACAGCTGTCCCATACCGAGGAGTTCCTCGCCCGCCACAAATGATACAACACTGCCATAACCAATTCAATTTTGTCCTCAGGTAAAATAGACAATGGTGAGCTGTCGTAGGCTCCCAAATTAAACCTTAAAAACGTAGTAGTGAGATTAAGGATCGTTCCCACGAGGAGTAACTAGTTTGATTTATGAATTCAAATTAAAGAGGGATTTGGTATGAAATTAACGTTCAGAGTAAATAAATGAAGAAAGATAGGAAACAATATAACCGAATAGAAGTTTACTAATGAAATCAAATGAACTTTCAACACTTGGTCTAAGAAAATATTCACCACCGGATCTTAATTATTGTTCATCGACAACAAGACAAATTCACTTGCATTTGAGCATTCATTGTGGAATTCATTCCTGTTTTTCCTTAGTCATAGGTAATCAAACACAAGCGGTATTAACTACCCCTAACTATCAAATAACACAAGACAATTAAGCGCTTATATTTAACTTGATAGCAGCATTAAAACTAGAAAAACCAACGAAACTAAAAAACATAAACACAAGCGTTATGTTTAATTTAGATTAATACTCTTCCTATGATAAAATTAACACTAAGCCGTGATAAAATTAATCATAGCTGCTACTTAGAAAAGAAAATCAATTATAAGAATCACTTTCTAATCTAGCTATGAATTGAACCAAATAATTAACTAGCAGGCCTCCTAGTCATTAAATGAGACAACCAATTAAGAAAATAATACAGAAGAATATTAAATACTCATTGCAGATAAATTAAAACAGAATTTTGTCTCTCAGTATAGAGAACCGGGGTTCACATAATCTTGACCAAGTTTAAGAATTAGCCTCGCAGGGCCATGAACCAGAAAACTTAACAAGAAAAGAAAAAAATTGTAAACTGTAGAAAAATATAAAATAAAGTAGATAGTCTCCTTCTCTCAACTACAAAAACTCACCCCTATTTATACACTTCTACTTCAACAAAAATCTCTTAAATTAAGGAAAACAAATCATATGAAAATTAATTTGCACCTCTCAAAAATAAATCCAAATGGTGGAAATTATCATTGCCGTTCAATTCCCTACTTCCGTTCGTAGCATCGTCAAAATTTGCCGTCGAAATTTGTGTTGTAGTTGCCGACGAAGTCTTCTCCGGTCCGTCTTTCGTACGTACGTAGCTGCGCAACAAAACATTTGAATTCCTTTTAATTTCTTTTGTTTTGTTTATTTAGTAATTAGGTTATATAGTTTGGCCTTAAATTTATTAAACAACTAAGAAATGGGCTAATTAAACAACATTAGGATGACAACTAAAATGTAACTCTTGGGCCTAAAATTAAAACTAAAATCTAAACCTTAATCATGCCCAATAATTATTATAAAATATTTATTATAACTAATTAACTCTAGAATTCTAAAAATATTAAAATAAAGTAAAATGACAATTAATAAATATAAATATACTAAAAAAACCTACTTAAATTAAAGTGCAAAAATATTCTTGTCAAATTCCCCCACACTAAACATTTGCTTGTCCCCAAGCAAAAATTATTATTTCTAAATAAAAATAAATTCTCAAAACTCATAACACATCATGAACAACAATCTGAAGCACCCTGCAGTTAATAAGTTAGCACCCGAGTTCAAAATATGGAGAGAACTAAATAAGTAAGCCCTCACAGGAATATCATTCATTACACTCAAGTGTTTGATGGGTATAAGTTCCACTCAAGTTCATTCCTATAAAATTGCTCTACCATAGGCTTGCATATCTTCTCAATCACCACTACAAGAGCCATCCATGACACAAATCATAAGGACTTTTCATAGCTTGTAATGGGGTTAGGGCTAAGGTAGGGAAAATTTAGGAAAGTAGCTCAAAAAACTTTCAAACTAGAGGAGCAAACAAATACAAGTAATCCAATGCATTCAATTCCCATTCAGAAACACTCTCTTATTGATACTTCAAAACTACTATCATTCTCAAAAACAAATAACTCTTCCTCAATATCACAAGAACTTTCCCATACTCCATTTATTCAATAGTAACTCAAACTCAAAACTAATTGTTGATTTTTTTCTCATTTTCCCATAAATTTTCAGGAACATTTTTTCATTTCAAACATATATTCCTCATTTTTTCATTCATTTTTCAATCTTTCGTACTTTTTTTTTTTTTTGAAATCATGAACTGCCTTCACTGTCTTTGTTTTTAAAAGGCCAAAAAGAAATTGCCAATAAACGAAGAGACAACCCACCTCACTCTCAATCTTATTAACAAAAACAAGTGATCTCCCCCACACTTATTCTTCACAAACCACGTAGAGTACATAAGGAATTTAAAATTTGCTCCACTAGTTATTCAGCTGGGTCTAGGCATTAATTAATGGTATAAAAGGCTTGTAATGTGGTTCAAATAAAGAAAAGAAAAGGTCAAAAAGCTCAAAGTGGGTTAACAAAGGAAAATAAATCATAGGGAAAACCGATTATTTGGCTAGTGAGGCTCAAAATCAAATAATGGCCTTAATCACACTTGAATCATGCATGGTCAAATTAGCTTTAACAGAGAATCAAGACAAGTTCTAGAGAATCAAAATTATGGAAGAAATCACACAATAGAAAGAAAATAAGACCGAAGTGTCAGTCAATGGCTCAAAGTCTCACAGGTTTATTGCTTACTTAATCTAGCCACTACATATCAAACAAGAAATGCTAACAAACTAATCACAACTTGCCAAACTATCTATTCAATCATGTTATGAATTTCAAGAAAGTAAAATATAATATTTTTTCAAAAATAATAATAATAATACTTAATTTGCATAAAATAGCAATAAAATATTTTTAAAAAAATTTTGACATAACAAAAACAAACAAATAAAACTAAATTCCCCCCCCCCCCCCCCCCCCCCCCCCNGTAAAATGACAATTAATAAATATAAATATACTAAAAAAACCTACTTAAATTAAAGTGCAAAAATATTCTTGTCAAATTCCCCCACACTAAACATTTGCTTGTCCCCAAGCAAAAATTATTATTTCTAAATAAAAATAAATTCTCAAAACTCATAACACATCATGAACAACAATCTGAAGCACCCTGCAGTTAATAAGTTAGCACCCGAGTTCAAAATATGGAGAGAACTAAATAAGTAAGCCCTCACAGGAATATCATTCATTACACTCAAGTGTTTGATGGGTATAAGTTCCACTCAAGTTCATTCCTATAAAATTGCTCTACCATAGGCTTGCATATCTTCTCAATCACCACTACAAGAGCCATCCATGACACAAATCATAAGGACTTTTCATAGCTTGTAATGGGGTTAGGGCTAAGGTAGGGAAAATTTAGGAAAGTAGCTCAAAAAACTTTCAAACTAGAGGAGCAAACAAATACAAGTAATCCAATGCATTCAATTCCCATTCAGAAACACTCTCTTATTGATACTTCAAAACTACTATCATTCTCAAAAACAAATAACTCTTCCTCAATATCACAAGAACTTTCCCATACTCCATTTATTCAATAGTAACTCAAACTCAAAACTAATTGTTGATTTTTTTCTCATTTTCCCATAAATTTTCAGGAACATTTTTTCATTTCAAACATATATTCCTCATTTTTTCATTCATTTTTCAATCTTTCGTACTTTTTTTTTTTTTTGAAATCATGAACTGCCTTCACTGTCTTTGTTTTTAAAAGGCCAAAAAGAAATTGCCAATAAACGAAGAGACAACCCACCTCACTCTCAATCTTATTAACAAAAACAAGTGATCTCCCCCACACTTATTCTTCACAAACCACGTAGAGTACATAAGGAATTTAAAATTTGCTCCACTAGTTATTCAGCTGGGTCTAGGCATTAATTAATGGTATAAAAGGCTTGTAATGTGGTTCAAATAAAGAAAAGAAAAGGTCAAAAAGCTCAAAGTGGGTTAACAAAGGAAAATAAATCATAGGGAAAACCGATTATTTGGCTAGTGAGGCTCAAAATCAAATAATGGCCTTAATCACACTTGAATCATGCATGGTCAAATTAGCTTTAACAGAGAATCAAGACAAGTTCTAGAGAATCAAAATTATGGAAGAAATCACACAATAGAAAGAAAATAAGACCGAAGTGTCAGTCAATGGCTCAAAGTCTCACAGGTTTATTGCTTACTTAATCTAGCCACTACATATCAAACAAGAAATGCTAACAAACTAATCACAACTTGCCAAACTATCTATTCAATCATGTTATGAATTTCAAGAAAGTAAAATATAATATTTTTTCAAAAATAATAATAATAATACTTAATTTGCATAAAATAGCAATAAAATATTTTTAAAAAAATTTTGACATAACAAAAACAAACAAATAAAACTAAATTCCCCCCCCCCCCCCCCCCCCCCACACTTATTATCAACATTGTCCCCAATGTTGAATAAAATGCATAGAAGAAATAAAGGAAATTAAATAAGAATAGTGAATAAAAGAAAAAGAATGGAACAAAATCACCTTGGGTTGCCTCCCAAGTAGCGCCTTTGTTTATCGCCGTTGGCTCGACTTATTGCTTAAACAATTCTTTAAATTTCCATTGTCTTTTTGAGAACCTTTGACGATTATTATTATTATTCAAAGAAATAGTACCTTCCTGCAAATTAGTACTCAAAAATGATTTATTAATTTTTTCATCTTTATTCTTATTAGATGCAATTTCATTATTAATTTTTTCATCTTTATTCTTATTAGATGCAATTTCATCGAATTTAACAACCTTCAAAGAATCAACAAAAATTGCAAAATTATCATCACTATGAGATTTTATATCAACAAAAATTGCAAAATTATCATCACTATGAGATTTTATGATATCATAAATATTAAAATTCACAAGTCTACCATTAGACTCCATAGTAAGCATACCACTATGAATATCAATTTTAGTTTTTGCAGTTTTTAAGAATGGCCTTCCTAACAAAATATGAGAAATTTTATTATTATTTTCCATATCAAGCACATAAAAATCAGCAGGAAAAACCAAACTATTAACTTCAACAAGCAAATCCTCAATCACACCCCTAGGATAAGTAGTAGATCCATCAGCCAATTGAATTACTACACAAGTTTTCTTAAGGGGTCCAAGATTTAAAGAAGTATAAACAGAATATGGCATGACATTGATAGAAGCTTCTAAATCTAACATGGCTTTTTCAAGTTTCACACCACTTATCATGCATGGAATAGTAAACATACCTGGATCTTTGCACTTTTCAGGAAGCTTGTTTTGAATCACAGTAGAAGCATTCTCTTGGATTTTCACCTCCTCAACTTTTCCTTCATTTTGTTTCTTTTTTATAGTGCATAACTCTTTCAGAAACTTTGCATAACGAGGTACTTTTTTAATAGAATCTAACAATGAATTATTACCCTCACATTCACGAAATGTCTCATATAAATCAATATTTGACTTTGTTTTTCTTGTTTCTAAAAGAGCTTGAGGAAATGGGGGTACTGGTTTATAATCAGAAAAAGATAAAAACTTACCTCGAGACTCCTCTTTATTGTTGACAATGTCCCCTACACTTGTTTCATAGTCTGAATCAACATTCCTTTCCAGTGACATACCTCTCACGCTAATTGCACTTACATTCTCTTTAGGATTAACAACTGTTTGAGATGGTAAGTTTCTAGAGTTTTGTGCCTCTAACCTATTGACTGCAGTTGCCAATTGACCCACCTGTCTTTCCAAGTTTTGAATACTAGCCCTTGTTTCTTGAATATTTGACCTTGTCTCTTGTTGGAATTGTTGTGTTTCTTGTTGGAACTGTAAAGTCATTAGTAGCAAGAGACTTAACAATATCTTCAAGATTCATACCTGAGCTAGAGCTTTGGGCCGGTTGTTGTCTTGTAGGAAATGGTGGTCTATACTGCTGAAAATTAGAACGGTTCTGAACAACCTGGTTCCCTTGTGAGTTTCCATAACTAAGGTTCGGGTGATCCCTCCAACCAGGATTATATGTATTAGAAAATGGGTCATACTTACCTTGAGGTTGTCCAGGAAAACCTCCAGCCATGTTGACATATTCAATAGGTTCTTCTTGAAGAGTTGGGCAAGCATCAGTTTGGTGCCCAACTACCGAGCAAATTCCACAAGCCTTCACAGTTTGCATATTTCCTACAGCTAATTGACGAACAAGAGTAGTTAAACCAGCCACTTGTTGTTCAAGATTGGAAATACTTACCTCATTTATTTGCTTGGATGGTTGGACAAGTCTATTGCCAAACTGTTGAGAATTTGCTGCCATGTTTGCAATTAGATTCTTTGCAGCATCCGGTGTCTTATCAACTAAAGCACCTCCACTTGCAGCATCAATCATGCTTCTATCAGTTGGAAAAAGTCCTTCATAAAAGTACTGAATAAGTAATTGTTCCGTGATTTGGTGATGAGGGCAACTTGCACAAAGCTTCTTGAAACGCTCCCAATATTCATAAAGTGACTCTCCATTGTGTTGCCTTATACCACAAATTTCCTTTCTGATGTTGGCTGCCCTTGAAGCTGGAAAGTATTTTTCAAGGAACACCATCGTCAACACTTGGTCTAAGAAAATATTCACCACCGGATCTTAATTACTGTTCATCGACAACAAGACAAATTCACTTGCATTTGAGCATTCATTGTGGAATTCATTCCTGTTTTTCCTTAGTCATAAGTAATCAAACACAAGCGGTATTAACTACCCCTAACTATCAAATAACACAAGACAATTAAGCGCTTATATTTGACTTGATAGCAGCATTAAAACTAGAAAAACCAACGAAACTAAAAAACATAAACACAAGCGGTTATGTTTAATTTAGATTAATACTCTTCCTATGATAAAATTAACACGAAGCCGTGATAAAATTAATCATAGATGCTACTTAGAAAAGAAAATCAATTATAAGAATCACTTTCTAATCTAGCTATGAATTGAACCAAATAATTAACTAGCAGGCCTCCTAGTCATTAAATGAGACAACCAATTAAGAAAATAATACAGAAGAATATTAAATACTCATTGCAGATAAATTAAAACAGAATTTTGTCTCTCAGTAGGAGAACCGGGGTTCACATAATCTTGACCAAGTTTAAGAATTAGCCTCTGCAGGGCCATGAACCAGAAAACTTAACAAGAAAAGAAAAAAATTGTAAACTGTAGAAAAATATAAAATAAAGTAGATAGTCTCCTTCTCTCAACTACAAAAACTCACCCCTATTTATACACTTCTACTTCAACAAAAATCTCTTAAATTAAGGAAAACAAATCATATGAAAATTAATTTGCACCTCTCAAAAATAAATCCAAATGGTGGAAATTATCATTGCCGTTCAATTTCCTACTTCCGTTCGTAGCATCGTCAAAATTTGCCGTCGAAATTTGTGTTGCAGTTGCCGACGAAGTCTTCTCCGGTCCGTCTTTCGTACGTACGTAGCTGCGCAACAAAACATTTGAATTCCTTTTAATTTCTTTTGTTTTGTTTATTTAGTAATTAGGTTATATAGTTTGGCCTTAAATTTATTAAACAACTAAGAAATGGGCTAATTAAACAACACTAGGATGACAACTAAAATGTAACTCTTGGGCCAAAAATTAAAACTAAAATCTAAACCTTAATCATGCCCAATAATTATTATAAAATATTTATTATAACTAATTAACTCTAGAATTCTAAAAATATTAAAATAAAGTAAAATGACAATTAATAAATATAAATATACTAAAAAAACCTAATTAAATTAAAGTGCAAAAATATTCTTGTCTGACAACATATTCGTGAACCACATGCAAAAAGTATTGCCAACAAAAGTAGATGTTTGAATAACAGCTTCATGCCAAATAAGTTGTGAATAATCACATAAAATCAATGCATGCATAGTATCTTCATGTCCAAGGCCACACATTGGGCATGTGGGGTCAACATCCACCCTCTTTAAAACCAAGCTAGAGGTAACTGGGAGAATATCACTTATGGCTCTCCATAAAAATGTCTTCCACTTATGAGGGACTTTAGCTTTCCATAGGGTGGTCCATTTGTCAAAGTTACCAGGGATGGCACCATAATTAGCCACTAGACTCCAATAACCACTTTTAACAGAGTAACAACCCCTAGGGTCATCCAACCAGAACCATGAATCCTCGTAGTCCGGGGAGATTGGGATCCTAGAGATACGAGAAACATCGTCCTGAGAAAAAATGTCTGTTAAAATGGTAAGGTCCCACTTATTTGAATTATGATCAATCAAACCAGACACTAGGGAGCCATTTAAATGAGGTGGCATTGGTGTATGAACCATAGGGCTTGGGTCATCAGGCAGCCAAGGATGTCCCCAGATTAAAGTAGAATTCTCATCACCAATCCTGCGCCTTACACCATCACAAACTAGAGCATGAGCAGCCATAATACTTCGCCAGCAGTAGCTTGGGCAATTCCTCACGGATGCATCAATAAAAGAAGTTATGGGGTAATACCTTGCCTTTAAAATCCAAGCCACCAAGGAGTGAGTTTTCATAAGTATATGCCAAGCCTGCTTGCCTAACATAGCCACGTTGAAGGCACGAAGCTCTTTAAAACCCAGACCACCAAATTTCTTAGGAACACATAAGCGGTCCCAAGCCTTCCATTGGATCCCTCTTCCATCTTTAGAGCCCCACCAAAATCGGTTCATGGTTCTTTCAATAGATGAGCATATGGAGTCAGGAAGCAAGAAAACACTCATTGAGAAAGTGGGCATTGCCTGGGCCACACTTTTCAATAAAATCTCCTTACCAACCTGAGAAAGAAGTTTCTTATTCCACGAACCAATCCTTTGCTGAAACAGATACTAGACTTATGAAAATTTACTACCTGGCCAGATATATTCTCATAATCATTCAAACAACCTTTAATCACTCCCGCCTCCTGGATATTTTCCTTGAAGAACAAAAGGCTATCATCTGCAAAAAATAGGTGAGAAACTGGGGGGGGCCCTCTGGCGACCCTGATCGCATGAATGTTACCCTCCGCCTGAGCCTTTTGAAGCAAAAGAGAAAGCCCCTCCGCACAAATAATGAACAAATAAGGGGAGAGAGGGTCACCCTGCCTCAAACCTCGAGTCGGAGTGACTTGCCCACTATCCTCCCCATTAATCAAGAAATTGTAGGAGACTGTAGTGACACAGAGCATTAAAAGATCAACCCACATGTCAGCAAAGCCAAGAGACAACAACATCCGCCTTAGAAAAGGCCACTCCATACGGTCATAGGCTTTTGCCATATCAAGCTTCAGAGCTCCCCATCCAACTACACCACTTTCTTTAATCTAGACAGAGAGTTTTTCTTTTTACGAACAGAGGCATACCTGTGGTAGTAACGAGTATTTGCATCTGCACCCCTGAGCCAATGCTGCTTAGCCCGCTGCCTCCAGTAAGCATCTTCCTGGGCTTCAAGGTGACACACAACTGTCCCTCGATGCGCCTGAACTCATCCATAGACGTGGAATCACGGCAGCCCCGCAAGGCTAGTTGAGACCTGCGAAGTCTCCTGATCCGGTCACCAAACTTATTGAAATGATCACCACCCCAGCTCAAGAGCCTCTCCCCACATAGATGCAAGAAATCCAGTAGACCACTAGGACTCCCATCATGACAAGCCTACTCCACCACCCCCCTGCACCCCTCATCAAGAAGCCAAGCCATCTCGAACCTGAACCTCCTACGACCACTATTACCTCGAGCCAATGAACCCGCAACATATAGGAATAGAGCTGAGTGATCAGAATTACGGGTGAGCATATTCTCAACATAGGCACTCTCGAGTAGGGTGTTCCAAACAACTGATACCAAAACCTTATCCAATCTCTCCTCCATCCAATCCTCTGTGCCCCTCCCTCGCTCCCAGGTGTACTGGTAGCCCCGCATAGGAAGCTGGAATAACCCACAATCATCGAGGGCCTCCCCGAAACCGCGAAGAAGGCCATCTGGGTGTGGGTGTCCACCCCTCTTCTCGTGTTGAAAGAGTAGGTCGTTAAAATCCCCTAGTACCACCCAGGGTAACAAAGTTCTATTAGCTAAGGACCTGAGTAAGTCCCACGATTCCCTTCTCCTACTCCGTTCTGGGAAACCGTAATAACAAGTCATACGCCAATTTGGGTAATTAGCAACACTATCTTCCACATCCACATGGTTCTTCGAAAAACTCAATAGCCTGGCCATACAATTATTCCTCCAGAACAGGGCCAAACCTCCGCTCAAACCTGAATTATCAACATAAAAGAGTCCCTCAAAACCAAGCTTAAGACGGAGACGCTCAGCATGTATCCGTCCCACCTTGGTTTCCAATTAGAAAAAGGAACTCGGGCTTCTTACAGGACACAAGGTCCACAACCTCGCGAACTGTACGTGGATTGCCCAAGCCACGACAGTTCCAACTAATGATACTCATGATGACGGGCGGGTCTGGGGACCAGAACCCGCTGAATGCATGTTTTTTGACACCTCGGACATCACCACATCACTGCCAACACTCCCCCCGCGCCTGCCTCCCGTTCTAGGTGATTCGCGATGCCTCTTGGAGATTGCAACAATTCCCTGGTCGCCACTATTCCTGTTCACGAGCGGTTGAGACTCATGCACATGCACAACAGGTTCCTCCACCGCCCCACCAGTGTGAACACCAAGAGATTTCGGCTGACCACCAATAGGAATCAACCAAGGATCTCCAACCGCCCTGGGGCCCCGACTGCCACCCGCACGAAGGTCTGCACCAAAAGGATAGAGCTCAACTGTCATAGTCGATTCTTTTGCTTTCAAGCAAAACTTGTAGGAGTGACCAAGCATTCCGCAAAAAAAAAAACAAAACGTATGAAGCCTCTCATACTTGAAGGACACCTAGGACCACGATTTGTCTCTTTTAACCAACTTCATACGGCGCTTTAAAGAGCGTGACACCGGAATGGCTACCTGAACAAGGTAAAACGACCTCCAGGGAACATCCGCAAACCTGTCATCACAGCGCACGAATGTTCCCAAAAAATTTGCGACTTGCTCCAGCACCACGTCCGAAGTGTAACCAAGCGGTAAATCATGTACCTGAACCCACATATCAACAGAGTCAAGGGTAACGTCGCCGGGTAGTACTCCATCGTGAACCTGCCTGCACACCAAAGTATTGTTCTCAAATGACCACGGACCCTCCTCGAGCACATAACGCATATCAGACTCATGGTAGAACACGAACAGGAATAGGTTTGGTTGTAACTCCGAAATCTGGACGCCCCTTACCAGTTGCTATACTGACGCCATAACCTGGCGCATAAACTCCAACTTCACCAACTTCACTGTTAGGAAACGGCCAACAACCGCCCATGACTCAACCCCACCAGCAAGCACAACACCGACGTCTTCCCCTTCCGGTTCGAACCCCACGTCCTCATCATCCAGGACCATGTCTGCCCAACGCTCTATTAGGCGAGCCACACCCCCATCAGACATCCATGTTGCCATGCAGACGACCAAGACACAACGTAAACACACAGACGAAGCCGGAAACAGTACCGGAGAGAACAAAGAAAACTGACGGAAGCCCTAGAAAAACCCTAGGAGAGACAAAAACCCTAGACTAGCTAGAGAGGAAAAAATACGTATGCGGTGTGTGTGTTTCCAACCTTCGTATATAATAATAATCAATAAAATGTAATATATTTTAAACAAATATCATAAATGTAATATGGATGCTGTTGAATTATCCATTGATATTATTGACTAGAAACCATGTTTCCTTATCCATCTGTATATATCGTTAAATTTAAACTGCCACTAACTAAAAATTGTGTTCTTAACAAGTTTTTTTTTATATGAAGTTGGTGAGGGAGGTAATCACATGCATAACAGAACAATCTTTTAGAACCTAAAGTAAGTTATTGCAACAAAATAAATTTAAAGCTCCCAAAGTCAGGTATTCTTTTAATTGATACCTTTACTTTCAGCAGTATACTTCCTCTTGTTCCCAATGGTAATTGACAGTTGGCACCTTCAACTTCTTCGTGCTTATTTTGTTCTCTTAAATATGAACTTTAGAAAGTTCATGTTGCAAATTGAATATGTATTCAACTTTGTTAGGAACAAGTATAAACTAGATTTGGACGACACCAAAACAACTTAGGAAATTTTAGTCTCCAATTTGTTTTACTTGATCTTCTAGACTTGAAAATTTTGTTTTGTTCAAATAGTTTCGAGGAGTCCGAGCTGTAATTCAAAGAGTTACACGTCAAGTAGTAAACTTAGCTCTTAAACGAGGAGTCAAAGAGGACAAGGAGCTACAAAGAGTAGAAGCATGGAAGAGTAGAAGACTAAGAAAACTGGAATGTTGCAATGGGCAAATAATGGA
This sequence comes from Ipomoea triloba, assembly GCF_003576645.1. Lineage (NCBI taxonomy): Eukaryota > Viridiplantae > Streptophyta > Magnoliopsida > Solanales > Convolvulaceae > Ipomoea > Ipomoea triloba. The sequence goes on from NC_044917.1 coordinate 15,936,238, forward strand.
AGGGCCAACCTTACCGAGTAGTGGGGATTCGAAGAGTTAACTTAGCGAACATTTAACTTATTCGAGTAGTAGGAATGACTATTTGATAGTCATCTCCGAAAGGTACGGTTACAAAGGTTATGATGCAAATAGTTAACTCGAAAGGTTAGAGTTGACATCTCGGATCAACTGTTTGAGACATTCTCTGAGCAAACAGTTCGAAACCTTCATAAACTTTATGTAAAATGTTACCAAGGCAATTGGAGTCATAGGTACACATTCCAAAGAGAATTTTCCTTAAAAGACTAGATAAAAGTAGTACAAAAATTAAGGTGCAATAGGTAAAGGCGTGTGGACAGTTGAAAAATCTGACATAAAGTAATCTTTTCGCAATATCCACTAGTCATTACTCAAGGGTTAAGAGATGCTTGAAATTTATCTCCTTCCAACAGATTTATTTCAAATGGTCCTATAAATACACCTTCAATCAAGTCTGAAGAAGGTGTTAGTCATTCTATTGGAAATTGTCAAGTGTTCAAAGCTTTCTAAGTGTTAGAAAAACCGACTAGTGAGAGAAGAGAAAAAGAGCTACAATTCCATATCAAACTCAGACTTTGGTCAACGAGAAGTGAAGATTCAAGCGCCAAGTGTACACCAAGTTAGAAAATCAACTTTTGTTTTGCAGAACTTGAATCTCTACTCGGTGAAGTAGAAAGCGACAAAGTAACAAGTGGTGCTTTTGAAAAATCTGGAAACTTGAGGCCGACTTTGTATTCAAGGCTCAAGTGTTCTTTTGTACTAAAGTGTTTAATTAGTGCAATAATCCTCCCATGAGTTTTTGGAGAAAAGTGGAGTAGATTGGTTGATAGTCGAACCACTATAAAAATCTCCACTCTCTCTTTACGTTACAAGCATTTAATTCAAGATTTTAAATCAACCAAATCTAAAATTTGCTAGGACTAAATTGTGTTTAATTTAAAAAGAGATCACGTATTTCCGTTGCCAAACCCTTTACAAAAAGTAATTCTAACTTAAGTTCATCTTAAGTTTAGAATTTTTGAGTAGTAAAGATTATAAAAAATTTACACAAGTCTATTCATACCCTTCCCTTTAGACTTGTGGTTCAAGCCCTTCGGGACCAACAAACTTGTTTCTTTGTTAAATGCCATATATTTATTAGCCACTAAGACACTCAAATATCTATGGCAATAGTACCACATGGTATCGATGCCATTTGCATGGAGAAAGTAATTTTTTTGGTGTGTATATTGGTTACTAGGTATAACGCGCATTTTGCAATAAAATTAATGTACAATACAAAAATTAAAATTAAAATAAGTAAGCATTTCGTACATTTTTTAAATATCAAAGTTAATAAAATAAAAATAAAAATTTTTAATATAATAAAAATGAGTATTTTTAACTTGTAATAATAGTAGTAAAGATGAGTATTGTTGTAAATAATTATAATCAAAAATAAAATTATGTCCTAACAATTTTCATATTAAAATAAATTAAGTCTTTTTAATGCGGTATTGATGAGTCAGTAAAACTTAACTTCTTTTTTTGTTAAAAGTGACATGATTAGAATAAGCTTATTGATGTTTTTGAAGATTAAAGAGATATGTAATGAAGTTATAATGTACGAATACATAAGTTTTCCGCCTTGTGTATATGATATGACATCAATTGTCGTTATATGTGAACTATTCATCTTGTAAACTCTCATTGATTTTTTAAAATAGTAAAATTTTCCCCTATAAGGTTGATCAGATAATGAATTTAATTTTTTGAATTTAAATTCTTAAAGTAGAGAGAAATCTTGTCTCATACATAGTAGATCAACTTGTAATAAAATATACATTTTAATTAAAGTAACATAGATTTAAAATAGAAAATTAAAATTTATGCTACAACAAATAAAGTTTGATTTAAGCAAAGAGAAGACAATGTATCCTTAGAATAATTATAATATGATACTCATATTCTTTTAGGATGAAGATTCAAAAAATAATGGCTTTAACTTCTTTTTGTTGAAAGAAACAAATCAAATCAAATTAAGTAAATATTATTATATTTTAATTCTTACTATAAAGAAGAAAATAATTGCAAAAAGAATAGAAAAATTAAAAGATGACACGAGTTTCATTTTGTATATATTAATTTAATTATTATAAATAATAATATAAAAATAAAATGTTCATTATCATTGTTGTTGTTATTATTAAAATGTTACAAAATATTTTACAATGAGTAAATTGAATAATAAAAAGTTAACGAAATATCTTTTCAAAAAAAAAAAAATAAATAAGGTTAACGAAATATTCTGTTATTAAAGTTTGTACATAAATAGAAAAGTAAAAACGGAAAGATGATAACTTTGGAAATGTCTTATCATTGTACAATGAATAAATCAAAATGTACAAGTTATCAATGCACATTATTACATGAAGATAATGTTAATTCTCATTGTAACTTTATCAACATTGACTCTTATTATATTTATTAACTAGTATTTTGTACGCGCGATGCGCGAAAACTAATGCTCAATATTAAAACATTAATAAATACAAATAATTAAAATTTATAATTTGAATTATATATACACAAATAATATATGTATTTTATACACACATATATGAGTTACCATTAATAGAATTTTAATTAAAATATAATCAACCATTAAATAAATTATATAATGATTTTAATAAAATGATAATTAAAGAATAGGAAAAAGATATGATAGATATAGGTGTATGGTAATAATGATGGAGTTAAAATTAATGGTGTTATAACGGTGTTAGGGTAGTTTTGTATAACAATAATATAGTAGGGACATTTTTGTCTAATAACATTGAAGTGTACAACATTTAAAGCAAAATGTATACATTTATTAGCATACAAAAAGAGGGACATAAATCAAGGATATAACATTGATTGAGACTTATTATGTTTTTAGATATTTATATTTATATTATACTAGGTACCACTAGGGGTGTAAACAAATCAAATACTTTTAGTTCGATTCGCGATTCGAATTCGAACTATTCGAATACATATTTCGAATCGAATACAAATCAGAATATATTTGATTCAACTATATTCAAATATATTCGAATATCTATATATATATAAATTAATATATTAATAGAATATTAGTATATTAATAGAATATTAGTATATTAATAGAAAATTTTATGCGATTTAAATTTAAAATTTTATTACATTTTATCTTAATTTATTGTAGAACTTGTAAAAAATTTAAGTTAGGCATTTTGAATTCGAATATTCGAGTCGAGTCGAATATATTCGAAAAATTTCGCCGAATCGAATATGAATAAAATTTTAGATTCGAATATTTATCGAATACGAATTTGGATAGTTCTCAAAATAATCGAATTCGAATCGAATAGTAAGATATTTGAGTCGATTCAATTCGTTTACACCTCTAGGTACCACACTCGCAATGCCCAATGTGTATTATTTTTAATTTAGTGTTTCAAAATTTTGTCAAGGTATCTCTCGGTATACTGACGTATATCAATTCAAGATTATCAAATTTTGTTTGACCTCAAAGCTAAATACAGTAGCAGTTTATTCACATACACGGAGACCTCTTAAGACAATATATTCTTAAGAGACCAAAAGACAAAGAGGATAAAACACTAGTATTAAATAAAAAGGACAAATATAAACGATTGAATAAAAGTAGTTGTGTGAGATCCTCCTAAATGGCAAATACAATAGTGAAGTAGAAATGCATAAAGAAAAAGAAACGCAGAATCGTACATCATAAAATTTCAATGCTCAAATAATTAACATGAGAGATATAAAATGTGTAAAACTGCAATTAACATGAGAGATATAAAATGTGTAAAACTGCAAATTTTGCAGTTCAAATCATGATAGGTCAATGTGATTAGCAAAAGGAGACAGTAAGAAGAAGCCTATGGTGGTTACCATTACAAATTCAACAATTGCTATGCGTTTTGAATGGTGTTAATCACCAAGCAACTGCAAACGGTGAACCTACTTTTGGGATGAGTTTTAGAAATGGAATATGCAATTCAAGGAGCAAAACTTTGTAATATTTTATACCAATAGAGCTACATACCTGTCCACAAATGGTTTCAAAAAAGAGTTTGACATCTGCTTGAGTAACATGGATTTGAAAGAATATACAACCCTTAATCTATGACTATTTTTTAGTAGATGTTAATCAAGCAAACTCATCAAAACTAAATATTTTTAAATCCTTAGTTACCTTACAATATATAGTTCTTGCACACATCTCCCTTTCATCTTCAGACTAAACATCCCAGAAGAAGATATATAAAAACAAATAAAATAAATCAGGGAAGTAAATAAATTGATTGCAATTAAATGACATAATTAAATGTCTTGTAATTCAGGAGAGACCTAGCAAGCAAACTCAGTCCCCTGAATTTCCTTCTAGAGCACAGTATTTGAAGCCAAAAGAGAAAAAGCAGTATAGCACTGAAAAACCTATACAAATCAAGGGGAAATTACAACTCATAAAGAAATCAAAGCAATGGTTCTAGAATGCAAAAGAAATAGTCTGAAAACACAGTCAAAGATCTGCAAAAGATCATGACTTCTATCCCAGATTCCTCCTAATTAGATTCTTCTTTGTAGTATTCTCCCATATGTGATATACTCCATATAGTATTGTGTTTACAGAGCTCCTCTTAGTATCTAATTAGTAATAGTTTATTTCATTGGAGAAACAATACAAAGTTACAAAGAGTCAATTGATGAGCACAAATGATGAGTGTAAAAAGGGTGTAATGTCGTTCCGCTGAGGATTGGTGTTATGGCACGAAACTGTGTGAATTACCAGGCACTAGAGTATATGAATTTATAGAATCCAAGTAACAAAGACTGAATGGTGTAGAAGAAAGCAATTGATTAAGGTGTAAACTGTATAATAAAAGTATGGGCCAGATTAGGGGAATTGTAACCTTGATGTTCTAACAAACTCAGGATTAGGGAAAGAATAATTAACCAAATGGATATATGGGCAATGCACAAAAGAATTCTACTCACCTACTTTCGTAATCAATAAGAGAATTAGGCTAAGATTGCCCCACTGTCGTGATGCATCAATCATACCCTTAAGCACCTAAGCATTGTAAGCCCCCAAAATTACCTCTATTTTCATAGCAGAAAAATTAGGTTGAAATTGGTAAGGCTCGAGGTCTCCATCCAACTTTCGTTGTAATGAATCACTCTCCCAGACTAGCAATTAATTGTGGCCACAAACCAATAACTAGTGCAAAGAAATCCCCAAATCAACATAAACCCTAGGTAAAAGATTCAATCCCTTTATGCAATTAATTACCAATTGAACATCAAGATTAACAATGGATCCCTAATCCAAACCCATAAACGAACTACTCCCGCATGATGGGAGTAAACAAAACAAAGCAATAATTAAAGATAAACATTGCAAGAAATATAAAGGGAAGAGAAACTTAACTGATAAATAACAAATCCAACTTCAATCCAAGATTCCAAGCTTGAAATAAAATAATATAATGTAAAACTAGTCTAAACTATGCTGGGGAAATATAAACTAAAAGCTAGGGTTCAGAACTCTGTAAGGGGAACCTTTTTAATTGTAGAGAATAGGTCAAATATATAGGCGGTAGATGGGCCTTGGCCCATTAGGCAGCTTCCAATTCTTTTCCAACTTGTATTATTCTTCCTTGTAATTCCCTTTTCTTCCAGAACTTGTCCAAAATGCTCCAATATTCTTCCTTTGTTGTTCCTTGTAGATAATTCAGCACTTGGACAATATAACACACAAACAATTCCCAATTTCACTAGGATACAGAAAATAACTTTCAAAACAACTAGAATAAGGGGTGAATAATTGTACAAAATAGCAGATATCAACTCCCCCACACTAGAACTTTTGCTTGTCCTCAAGCAATTACCTAGGATAATCCACCCTCCATGCACTGCAACTGCTCACACTACCTTCCTGCTCATCCAAACATACCACCAACCAACTTGTACAACCTAACCTGCTTCAAGAATCATCTCAGAATCACAAGTGAGTTCCACTCTCAGGCCAATAACCGGGCACCCGAAATTAAGTAGATTAAACCCTATATGCACATGTACTCAGTTAAGATTATGCAAGACTTGGCTTAAGATGAACTCCCATAGACATGCCCTTCATACTCACATAGATCACTCTAAAACTGCATGCTAAGATCAAATAGGACTTTATTTGGCTTGTAATGGGGCTAAGGGTGAGTGGCTAAACAAAGAAAGGGTATGGAAAAATAAACAAAAGAGAGAGAATTTCACACCTATTCACAACTAAACCTAGAGGAGACATGGAAAATATGAATCAAGAGAGCAAAACATAATTGGAAAGACAAGAGTATTCTAAACTAGTGGGGGTGAAGACAATTATTCATCCTGACTTGCACTTTTATTCATCCTTCTTTTTCTTTCTTTTCACAAACTTTTTTTTTTTCACTTTTTCTTTCTTTTTCTTTTCAATTTTCTTTCAACCAACAGCCACTTTCTTTCTTTCAATTCAAACCAACCAATCAATTCCTTCACCACACCCCCACACTAGAACAAAGATAACATGAATAACTCTATCAAAAGTAAGCTCAAATAGGGAAATCTCCTCTAAATTAAAGAACAAATGCTACATTCTCTCTAAGGGTGAATGGACATATATGGCTAAGGGCTAAGGGTTAAATAATATGGCTAAACAAGAAAAACAAAACAAAGAATGGGGTTAAGTGCTTTTGCACTTATTAAACAAAAACAAGGCTCAACGGGGACAACTAGGGAAAATAAATGTAACACAGGGTAGGTTTAAAGGCTAGGGCTAACAACAATGGCCTAAATCACTTCAAAGCATGCAAATTCTAGACTTCACTATGAGAGCACTGAGACAAGCTATGACAGAACAAATATCACCAGAATCCCACATAAGCCTTCACTAGCAATGCATAACACACAGGGGGAACATTTATGTTAGAGGTTAACCCAACTATTGGCAAGACACTGAATTATCACAAGCTCAACCTTGAATCATCCCTAACAAGCTGGGCTGCATAAGTACCACCAAAACAAACCACAAACCAGCAGGAAGTAAAGCGGTCACAGCCACAACACAAGGAAAGCACATTACCTTTAGCTGCAAATTGAGTCCTTCAAGCAAACTGCATCCAAAATTCATCAGAAATAGTACCCCCCACACTTAAACTGGACATCGTCCCCGATGGACAAACAAGGCCTCACGAACTAGAAAAAACGAACTAGAAAACATAATTTTTTTTTATACTTTTTTTTTTTTTTTGCTTTCGTAAGGACCGCCATCACGGCTTGGGTCACGGCCGGGATGCGGCCCGTGACCTAGAGGCCTCAAAATGCTCGTTAGACACTGGAATTCGGGATCGCCATCACGGCTTGGGTCACGGCCGGGAGGTGGCCCGTGACCCAGAGCCCTCGTTTAAGCTCTCAGCACTGGAATTTCTAGAGGGGCATCACGGGCAGGGTCACGGCCGCGATGGTGGCCGTGACCCAGAGCCCTCAATAGCCCTGTGCGTACTGGAATTTTCTGGGCGGGGTCACGGCCTAGGTCACGGCCGTGAGCCTGGCCGTGATCCAGGCTCCTCCTTGCGCACTTCTGTTCTTTTCGCGCCCAAGTTCGGTTGCACCTGCAAGTTAGTCCAAAATATGTCCTAAAACTGTTCTAAGGCCTAACCTCTTCAATTCTAACCATTCCCTAGTCTCTCAAAAGTAAAAGAATGCGAATCTCTCACCAAAATAACCCAAGGAATACCCCGTAAATCAAGAAAATTCCTAACTCTACTTCGAACTAAAAGAAAAAGAAAAATGCAATAAAGTAAAGTGCGAAAAGTAAAGGATAACATGGGGTGCCTCCCATGAAGCGCTAAGTTTACTGTCGTCAGCTTGACTCAACCTCATGGATATCAGGTGGGATTGTGGACCACGCGATCCGGTGGCCTTTTGAACTTAGACAGCTCCCTCATCCATCTTTTGTAGAAACCACCAGAACCAGAGAACTTTTTCTTTTGTTTTAGGACACTTGACAGTTCAGGGGGTCCAGGATCAATAGGGGAGTCATGCAAATCCCCTAACTCAATCTTTCTACTCTCAGCAGTGCCCTCACCCAGCCCGTCTATCAAGTAACATTCATCAACATGCGAGGGCTGGTGTTTCGCCATTTTGAATATGTCAATCTCAATCTTGTTCTCAGCCACCTCCATCACTAGTTTTCCTCTCCTCACATCAATAAGTGCACCAGCAGTAGCTAGAAAAGGTCTACCAAGTATAATAGGAACCTTGGCATCCTCCTCTATATCCAGTACAACAAAATCCCCCGGTATAAAATACTGATCAATCATGACCGGGACATCCTCTAGAACTCCCACCGGACGCTTTATGGAGCGATCCGCCATCTGTAGGGTCATAGAGGTGGGCTTTGGTGTTCCCAGGTTGAGTCTCTTACATAAAGAATATGGCATAAGACTAACACTGGCACCCAGATCACACAGAGCACCACCAACTACAAATCCACCAATGATGCAAGGGATGGAGAAACTACCTGGATCTTTCAGCTTAGGAGGAAGTTTATGTTGAAGAACTGCACAGGTCAAGGCTCCTTTACTCAGATCCACCACCGCACTCTTCTCTGGCTTTTTCTTATTGCCCAAAATATTCTTCAGGAACTTCTTGTACGATGGAATCTGAGTGATTGCTTCAACAAAAGGCATGGAGATCTCCAGCTTATCCAACATCTTGTGGAACTTGCTCTCTCTATCAGACTCCTTTGATTTCCACAACCTCTGTGGGTATGGTAGCAGGTTGTAAGGTATAACCGAGTGATCTACCTTCTTGTTCTTCCTTTCATGCTTCTTACTTGGGGCACTCTCATCATGCTCAGGAGCTTTCCCCTTAACACTGTCTCTTTGCACCACAGGCTCCTCCTCACTATCATCAAGAATATCCTCAACCTGAATGCTCTCATCCTTCTTATCAGCTTTCTCAGGCACTGGATCATTCGAAGGAAAAGGGGGGTCCTTCAAAGCTAATCCACTTCTAGTGGTGACTGCATTCACTTGGTGCCTTGGATTTTCTGTGCTTGCTAGCAGTCTACCATTTGAAGATGAAGGTTGATTAGCAAACTGATTACCTCCTCCTTGCTGCTGAGCCTTGAGACCATCTATCTCTGCTTGTAGCTTGCTAAACTGCTGAACATTCTCTACCTGTAACCTGCCAAGCTGAGCCATCATAGTGTTCATGAGAAGCTGGATATCAACATCCTGAGGTGGTCTAGGAGAACCTTGACCCTGAGTGTTCCCAAAATTCTGATTTCCTTGCTGGAATTGCCCTTGAGTTACATTCTGGTTATTCTGCCCAAAATTCTGATTGTTCCTCCACTGGCCTTGGTTCTCACCCCTGTTCCCTTGGTTACCATGAAATCCTGGTGGATTGTTTCTCACTTGATTTCCCTGATTGTTCCAAGAGGGAACAACTTGATTCCTTCCTTGCTGCTGGTAGTTCCCATAACCTTGCCCCTGGCCTTGTGGTCTAGAATAACCAATGAGATCAACTTGCTCCACATTAGGCTGAGGAATTTGGTTACCGAAGTCTAACAGAGGACATGTCTGAGCTACATGATTTCCACCACAAGTTGCACAATAGGCTACAAGAGGTACCTGTGGCACAGAATAGGGGTTAGGAACATAAGGATTCTGTGGAATCAGTGGAGGCTGAGCAACTGCCTGGACACTCTGAGTAGGGCTCTGTACTAATTGCTTTAGCATGTGTTGTATAGTATCCAGCTGAGCCTGCATTGCCATCTTCTCTCCAACTTCGAACATCCCAGCTGCCTTCTCTCTCTTGGGTATATCATCCCCTCAGTGTACCAGTAAGTATTGTTAGAGGTGATCCTCTCAATCAACTGCTCTCCAGCTGCCGGTCCCATATCAATGAAAACACCCCCAAAGGATGAGGTATCTAGAATAATCTTTGACCGGTTAGACAATCCCTCATAGAATGAGGACATAAAATCACCTGGGGTCATCAAATTCTTCGGGCACTGCCTCCTCAATTCTTTAAATCTCGTCCAAGCCTCAGGTAGATCTTCATTGCCAAACTGCTGAAAATTCTGAATTTGCTTCTTTAACTTGGCAGCCTTGGACGGAGGGCAATACTCCTGCATGAAAGCCTTGTGGAGCTGTTCCCATGTAATGAAGTGGTTGGCTGGAAAGGAATTCAACCAACGCTGTGCATGATCTCTCAGGGAAAAAGGAAACAGTCTCAGCTTGATTGCCTCACTAGGAACACCATTCATCTTGATGGTCTGGCAGATACGGTCAAAATGAACTATGTGGGTTTTCGGGTCCTCAACCCGAGATCCTCCAAACTGATTATTCTAGACCATTTGAATGAGCTGAGTCTTCAACTCAAAGTTGTTTGCCTCAATCCCTGGATACACAATGCAATCCTCTTCAGTAAACTCAGGGGCTAAATGTGCAGCCATTGGCTCTGGCTGTGGAAATTCTTGGGCGAATTGCTGAAACAGGTTGGGATTCATCTGATGGAGAAGATTTTGCATCCCAACCCCATAGCCTGGTTGCTGGTACACAGGCTGTTGCTGCATGAATTGAGCACCCAATCCTCCCCCAACATTGATATTTGGGTTTGGATCAGCCCTGAAGTTCTGTGCCTGATTTTGAACATTTGGAATTTGGGGATCAGCACGAGCTCCAGAGTTTTCCCCAACTGTCTCTCTCTGCCTCGGGTGCTGTGTGTTGACACCAGTATGGGCTTGTTGCCCGGCATTGCTACTAGCTCCGGTCTCCATGTCAACTTCGAGGTCCTGAAACTCTCAAAGCCAATCAAGTAACACCTTCTTCTCCCTCCTTAATTTCCTCTCAAGATTTAGATCGTAGGGACGAAGATTCGTGCTCCCTTTCGATCTAGTGTGCATAAAAGGAGGGTAACCTGCTGTCTAACACAACCACAAACACTCTTGCAAGGAACTAGTTATGCTTTAGTGCAAATAAAAAATTTTTTTTTCGAAAAATAAATAAAATAAAATAAAACTTGATCTCCCTAAATTCACTAACTCTAATGCTAGTAAGAAATTAATCAAACAATCAAAACCAAATAAGCCAATCCCCGGCAATGGCGCCAAAATGTGATGAGCACAAATGATGAGTGTAAAAAGGGTGTAATGTCGTTCCGCTGAGGATTGGTGTTATGGCACGAAACTGTGTGAATTACCAGGCACTAGAGTATATGAATTTATAGAATCCAAGTAACAAAGACTGAATGGTGTAGAAGAAAGCAATNAGCTGAGCCTGCATTGCCATCTTCTCTCCAACTTCGAACATCCCAGCTGCCTTCTCTCTCTTGGGTATATCATCCCCTCAGTGTACCAGTAAGTATTGTTAGAGGTGATCCTCTCAATCAACTGCTCTCCAGCTGCCGGTCCCATATCAATGAAAACACCCCCAAAGGATGAGGTATCTAGAATAATCTTTGACCGGTTAGACAATCCCTCATAGAATGAGGACATAAAATCACCTGGGGTCATCAAATTCTTCGGGCACTGCCTCCTCAATTCTTTAAATCTCGTCCAAGCCTCAGGTAGATCTTCATTGCCAAACTGCTGAAAATTCTGAATTTGCTTCTTTAACTTGGCAGCCTTGGACGGAGGGCAATACTCCTGCATGAAAGCCTTGTGGAGCTGTTCCCATGTAATGAAGTGGTTGGCTGGAAAGGAATTCAACCAACGCTGTGCATGATCTCTCAGGGAAAAAGGAAACAGTCTCAGCTTGATTGCCTCACTAGGAACACCATTCATCTTGATGGTCTGGCAGATACGGTCAAAATGAACTATGTGGGTTTTCGGGTCCTCAACCCGAGATCCTCCAAACTGATTATTCTAGACCATTTGAATGAGCTGAGTCTTCAACTCAAAGTTGTTTGCCTCAATCCCTGGATACACAATGCAATCCTCTTCAGTAAACTCAGGGGCTAAATGTGCAGCCATTGGCTCTGGCTGTGGAAATTCTTGGGCGAATTGCTGAAACAGGTTGGGATTCATCTGATGGAGAAGATTTTGCATCCCAACCCCATAGCCTGGTTGCTGGTACACAGGCTGTTGCTGCATGAATTGAGCACCCAATCCTCCCCCAACATTGATATTTGGGTTTGGATCAGCCCTGAAGTTCTGTGCCTGATTTTGAACATTTGGAATTTGGGGATCAGCACGAGCTCCAGAGTTTTCCCCAACTGTCTCTCTCTGCCTCGGGTGCTGTGTGTTGACACCAGTATGGGCTTGTTGCCCGGCATTGCTACTAGCTCCGGTCTCCATGTCAACTTCGAGGTCCTGAAACTCTCAAAGCCAATCAAGTAACACCTTCTTCTCCCTCCTTAATTTCCTCTCAAGATTTAGATCGTAGGGACGAAGATTCGTGCTCCCTTTCGATCTAGTGTGCATAAAAGGAGGGTAACCTGCTGTCTAACACAACCACAAACACTCTTGCAAGGAACTAGTTATGCTTTAGTGCAAATAAAAAATTTTTTTTTCGAAAAATAAATAAAATAAAATAAAACTTGATCTCCCTAAATTCACTAACTCTAATGCTAGTAAGAAATTAATCAAACAATCAAAACCAAATAAGCCAATCCCCGGCAATGGCGCCAAAATGTGATGAGCACAAATGATGAGTGTAAAAAGGGTGTAATGTCGTTCCGCTGAGGATTGGTGTTATGGCACGAAACTGTGTGAATTACCAGGCACTAGAGTATATGAATTTATAGAATCCAAG
>NC_044917.1:15950426-16005726 GCF_003576645.1 Ipomoea triloba
AGCACCTAAGCATTGTAAGCCCCCAAAATTACCTCTATTTTCATAGCAGAAAAATTAGGTTGAAATTGGTAAGGCTCGAGGTCTCCATCCAACTTTCGTTGTAATGAATCACTCTCCCAGACTAGCAATTAATTGTGGCCACAAACCAATAACTAGTGCAAAGAAATCCCCAAATCAACATAAACCCTAGGTAAAAGATTCAATCCCTTTATGCAATTAATTACCAATTGAACATCAAGATTAACAATGGATCCCTAATCCAAACCCATAAACGAACTACTCCCGCATGATGGGAGTAAACAAAACAAAGCAATAATTAAAGATAAACATTGCAAGAAATATAAAGGGAAGAGAAACTTAACTGATAAATAACAAATCCAACTTCAATCCAAGATTCCAAGCTTGAAATAAAATAATCTAATGTAAAACTAGTCTAAACTATGCTGGGGAAATATAAACTAAAAGCTAGGGTTCAGAACTCTGTAAGGGGAACCTTTTTAATTGTAGAGAATAGGTCAAATATATAGGCGGTAGATGGGCCTTGGCCCATTAGGCAGCTTCCAATTCTTTTCCAACTTGTATTATTCTTCCTTGTAATTCCCTTTTCTTCCAGAACTTGTCCAAAATGCTCCAATATTCTTCCTTTGTTGTTCCTTGTAGATAATTCAGCACTTGGACAATATAACACACAAACAATTCCCAATTTCACTAGGATACAGAAAATAACTTTCAAAACAACTAGAATAAGGGGTGAATAATTGTATAAAATAGCAGATATCATCAATCAGTGTGAGGGGAGGGAGATGTGGAAGAATGAATTGATGGGAATGGAGAGGAGAAGAACATCAAAAGAAACAAGTATTAACATTATAGTTAGTACATTTCACGAAAAACTGTATGGATGATTGACAAATGGAAATTGTTGTCAAAGATGAAATTTAGTATGTGTCCTCGGGTTGATATCGTCTCACAAGGATGACAAATTGGAGAGATTTAGTAATTGTTACTAGGGATACATAGACAATTGGTCACAAGAGGCGACGAGGGTCATTGTAGAGAACAAGTTTCGAACCAAAGAGCAATGTACACAAAACTAGCAATGAAAAGTAGCTAGGACTGGATTAGCTTTCCCAAGCTTGCATTCATTGTTCTAGAGGTAGAATTGATTCAACACATTATGAAATCCAAGGAAGATAAAAGGCACAACACCAAGTCGCGTAGAACTTGGACTCCTAAATCCTCAATCGGCTAGGGTATTTTCACAAACACTTTGTCTACCACTTCTTCCGGACCTAGTCCTTTCGGATCATAGGGCATTAATTGCACACAAGTTAGGCTATTGCAAACTCACAATCTCTTGTCAAGTTAGCAACCTAAGAGTCCTAATCTATTGAGGCATACAACACATTAGGATCATGATGGAGAATGCATGCAACATAGAGGTTCATAGGGCATGAATTCAACTCTTTTTGATCAATTGAGGAATTAGAATGCAAGAACTTAGGGAAATCCAATCCAATCTCTATCTAATTAGCCACACATCATCTGGCTTCAACAAACCCTACTTCAATTTCCAATCAAAAATAAAAGCAATTGAATGTAAAATCAAGCTGAAATTAAAATGCAATTAATGAAAGAATACCGAAATTGAATCCAAATCCAAAGTAGAGTCTTCAATTGCTCAAGAAATCTACAATTGCTACACCTTCTCTCTAGAATGCTCTCCTTTCTCTCTCTACAGCTCTCAAATTATGAACAAAGCTAAGAATAAGATAAGAACATCCCCCTTTGTCAGCCAAAAGAACTACTACTTAAACTTCCCATGCCTAGATTAAATAACCCCGTCGTCGATCGTGGGTTGGGTCATGGACAATGCCACTTACGGGCTGTCCTTCAGGGTGCATATTGTCCTCCATCCACGAGCTAATCCATGCTCGTGGATTGTGTGGTGGACTTTTCTTGAGTGCAATCTTGAGCTTTTCTTCCTTTCATTCATCTTGGCCCTTGATCCCTATAAAACATCACAATGTGCATCCCCTTCTTGACCATGCAACAACATATGATATATGTGCCCATTTGTCATCTTTTCCCCTCAATATAAACCAAAATACTCATGACTAAGGACCAATTTTACCTCCCAAATACTACACTTTTGACACTTATCAATGATTTAAGACCAATGATTAAGGCCACCCCTGAGAAGAATAGGATCTGATTGAGTAAAACAATATCAGGTCAACCACATGAACAAGGAAGCAGCATATGGAAATAAAAGCTTGAAAAATAAATATAGTGTGGCCACATACATTTCCCATGGCAATTAATCTTATCAAAGAAGAAAATGATTCCCAAGAATGAGAAAAATACTCCAAATCCGGTCAATCCTAGCCCAATCTCTGTTTCATTAAGGCATCATAAGCTATTTTCAAAGAGGCATTAAGTACAATCAAACCAACACTTCTCCATAAGCATCACAAATACAGTGAACCTCAAACAAAGCTGCAGTTCAGACTATAAACCAGCAAAAAATATTTTAATTCTAACAATCTAAGATGACCCATGCACACGTATGGATACAACCAAGTGCGCAATACATTCATATATACACATACAGACAAAATGAATACATACACAACACTACACGTGTGCGCACTATCATAAATTAAGCTTCAAATGGGGGAAAGAATTTGCCAGTAGAAGAAGGCCAGAGGAGGAGGGTAAACCCTAGCAATCAATTCTGCCGGATTTCCATCTTTTTAGAGTTCACAAAGCCTCTTGAATTGAATACAACCAAGCTATAAACAAACAGACGTCAGAATCGAGCACACACACACCAATATATACACAGAGAGAACCTTACTGTAAGTACTGTCTGGAGACGCCGTGAGGACGGCTCGCGCCAGCATTATTGGGTCGTCGGCAGAGGCGGAACAGAGCAGTAAAGAAGGGAACCACGTTGTTGATTCGACGATGGAATGCAGGGAGCGGCGTAGCTTGTTACCTACTGGATTCCGCTTTCAGCTATTCACTGGACGATTCCATCAAGAAAAGTATAAACTGACGGAATATTAGATATTTAGCAAAAAGTAAATGGTATAATTGAGGGTCAAATACAAAAAATAATTAAAAATATTAAATTTTAAATAATAAGAACCATTTAAACAAATAAAATATTTTTAATTTTTTTTAAAAATCTAGCTTTATTGACTATTATTAATAGACTAGTTTTTCACGCGCATTGCACGAATGAAATAATGCACAATGTTTATTATTAAATAAGTATTTCAAAGTATATCCAATGCAAGACTATAAGAAATGTTCATGCATATGTAATTGAATGTTGAATTTGTTTATTCAAATCGGTAATTCAAAATTTATGGATGCAAGCTAATATATGAGAGATTGATTATAATTGTCACTAAAATAAATGTTTGCAATTTTGTAAAAACGCTAATCTAAATACTTAGTCTAAAAATGATACTATAAATAAATACTACTTTTTCGTTTGAATTTCTCTAAGCTTTTTTAATTCTCTTTCGGGTAACATTATCATTGTCTTTATCTTCAGTACTTGTTTTTTTTTTTTTGTATTTGGTAATATGTCATGTGCAATTGAGTTATTGTAATAGTATAGAGGGCATCATCATGCAATAAGATTATGATGTAGGAAGTTGTGGATTTGTCTCATTGTGTTTGTATATATGACTGAGATCTTAGTTGTACTATAAACTCTTGATCTTGAAATCGCCTACTGATATTTGACAGTGATAGTTTTCCATTACATGTTTCATGTGTTGCGAGATGTGTGTCGTACATTCTCATGTGAAAGTATTGAACAAAATATAAATATTTATTATATTCGTAGAAGGTCAATGAGTAGTACATTTTGTTCTAGTTTTATAACTTGTTTATTTGATAGTAACAATAATAACTTTGCAGGTAATCCGAATACTGATGCTGCAGTATGTCCAGTTTCATCAAAAGTTTCTGCATTCATTTTGCACATGTTTATTTTGAAGTTCATATATATTTTTGGAATTAGTATGAATGAGTGTAGTACTTGATTTTGTGTGTACATGTGTTTGTGTGTGTGTGCGCTTTTGTAAAATTTTTTTGTTGATTTGATACTAATTTTGGAGCACCCACTGCTGTCTTTTCATCATAATGCATGCAGTTAAATAGTTTGTCACTTTGTGCATAAACATTTTTAAACATCGATTACATCCTATATACCAATTATTTTTGTTGTGAAGATCGATGCTGATTTTGTCTTTAATCCAAATAGGTTTGATTGTAGAAAACGAAATGAATTGTAAATTTATATTAGTTCTAATATATTTAAAGAATGCACAATAAGTATTTTACATATAAGATTAATAAATGTTGCTTTTTGAATTTGAAATATTGATTTCAGCAATATTGTAGTCTCAACATCTTTTCAATGCATCAAGTATGACACAATGCTCTATTGTCCTACATTGAGATTTTTAATAATGAGTTTTAAATCAATTTATTGGGTTATTTGAATATATTTCTTTGTCAACAAATTCCCCCTAAGTAGTTAATATAATTGGCTTCAAACTGTTTTTTTATTTAATTCTTTTTTCATTTTATTAACATAATACTTAGTAAATAAATATATAACATTATTTTGTAATATAATTTGATATTTAATTACAAGAGAGTGTAACAAGAAAACAATGAACAATGTAGTGAATATAATTAATTAATAAATTTGAAGGTAAGAAATCTTTGCATTGTATAAAATATAGACAATATAACTAATGAAATTATATCTCTTTATAAATTTTTTGATAATAAATATATATTTTTAATAAAGGCATTGTAAACATCAAATTATAAATTAAAGAAATACATATGTGGGTAGTGCCCCGGGAGTCAAACACAGTAGCGGACCAACTAGCAAGAACTTTCAAGAACTTCCCCAAAGGGATGCACATCAAGAGCGATCCCCCAGACGAAATAATTTCTTTGATTGAGAATGATAGGGCTGGATATCCAGCTTGGCGTTTTATGTATAGCCATAGCTAGTCATGATACTCTTTCCGGGTTTCCCCCTTCCTTTCATTAAAATATAAAGAAATACATATGTATTTTTTTTTGTAACTACTAATTTATTTAATTTAATAAGAGTAATAGAGTGGAATACTTAGTTTTGAATAATATACTTTAAGATATTCTCTCTTCTATGGGTAAGTTAAAAGTTAACGAAATATTAACGGAAAAGAGAACATTTAATGGAAAATTTAACAAACAATCATATAGTTAAGGATAAATTAGGAAATCTTAAGGAAAAATATAAATCTAAACAAACTAGATATAATAGATAGTGTCTCAAACTTATAGATTGCACATCTATTTTATTTTATTTTATTGGTTTAGAGGTCATGTGTTCAAAATTCTCTCTTCTATGAAAAAATCAATATGACCCGTATGTTGCCCCTTAATTGGACCGACTCGGTGCAAATGCAAATAGAGAGTAGTCTGAGTGTGATACGAGTTTATGCCTCATTACCTCCTATAGTTAGAGAGTATTTAGGACACCTCGTAATATAACCCAAAAAAAAAGGAGCTTTATTTAAGTTAGTTTTCTAACGCATAAATAAATCTGTACCCACGATAGTTAATACAAACAAAATTTCCCTATTATTTACAGATTCAACAACTAAAAAATTTAAAATTTCATGTTTATACTAATTGTTCACCCTAAAATACTATACAGCATAATCCCCAGTGTGTGTGTATATATATAGGGGCGCGCTCTAATGAGAACGATTGCCTAGGAGAGAAAACGATCCACAGCCGTCCACGTATCCAAATCAACGAATCATATGTAATTTTAAAAAAAAAAACGATGCGGTGGCATTTTCGTAAATAACTCGAACTTTGGTGCAAGTAAATATGTTATAAGTGCAAGTAGTTGGTGCACATTTACAACTAAAAAGTGCAAGTAAAATCACTTACAAGTGCAAGTAATTTACATTGTTAACATTTGTGCACCTAGGTGCAACTAATTATACCATTAGGTGCAACTAGTTATAACGTTAGGTGCACCTAGTATTGATTCTCAGTGTGCATTTTACTTGCACCTGTAATACATTTTACTTGCACTTGGTGCACTGTATGAAATTGCTACTTGCACTTCGATGTTCAATTATTTACGAAAATGCCACCACGTATTTTAAAAAATCAGTGTTTCTCATCCATTAGATCTGGACACATAGACGTTGCGTTCTTAGTTCTTTCCTCGGCGCACCGTTCTCATTTGAACGCAATCCTCTAGGCCCTTATTCACATGAGGACTATATACTATAGAGGATTATGAGGACTAATCCTAGCCATCAAATCAAAAAAATAACCGGCCTAGATTAGAAGATGATTAATATGGTAATGGCGCATGCAATTAGTAATTAAGGGCAAAGATGATATTTTACATTAATTAGTATTATGGAAGGCTTTTGATTAACTAATATAGAATCACTATTGAATTATAATTAAGGTTAGAAAATTAGTACTGCATTCCATACGGACGAAACAAAAAATTAAACCAAAGACTCGCGTAGAAAAGGTTATGAACACTGATGTGTGCCTATTTACTGAGTATTGTGTGCCTATAATGTATGAGTTGTGTGCCTAACGTGAAAAATAATAGAAGTAGGTTAATGAAAAGTTTTAAATATAAATGTTTTTTTTTAAATGGTTATGAACACCGGCGTGTGCCTATTTACTAAGTATTGTGTGCCTCAATATTTTCTTCCTGTCCGTCTGGGCACACGATTTAATTATTGAGGCATACATTATATCAGTAAATGGCATACATTATAATATTCCTTACGTGTACGGAATATAAGTACAATATATGTACAAAATTCTTCAAAACAAAAATTAATAAAACAAAAGCATTTAGTAATCAATCTAACACTTTTAAAAAAATATTATTCCTTAAATTTGTCATTACATACTTCTATTATTATTCACACTATGCACACAACTCATACGTCACAGGTAATTCAAGTATCTACATGAAGCTGATGGAAAAAATTCTTCCCAAAAAAATTAATAAAAAACAAAGCATTTGAATACGACGTAGGCACACCCCGGTGTTCATAACCTTAAAAAACAATTGTCTTTAAAAATTTTCATTAACCTACTTCTATTATTTTTCACGTTAGACACACAACTCATACGTTATAGGCACACAATACTCAGTAAATAGGCACACAACGGTGTTCATCATAACCTTTTATACGCGAGTCTTTGGTTTGTTTTTCATTTCGTCTGTATGGAATGTAGTACTGATTTTTTAACCTTAATTATAATTCAATAGTGATTCTATATTAATTAATCAAAAGCCTTCCATAATACTAATTAATGTAAAATATCATATTTCCCCTTAATTAACTAAAAAATTAATCTAAATATTACCTAAATCTATACCATTAATTTTTAGAAATCAATGGCTAGGATTGATCTCAAAATCCTCTATAATACATTAGTCCTCACCTGAATAGACTTTTATACACACACACACACACACACACACACACACACACACACACACACACACTAGTTTTGCACGCACATTACGCGAATGTGTAAATTATTAATATTTATATTTAAATAAGTATTTCAAAGTATATTAATGCAAGATCATATAGGGGAAATTCCTACCTAGGTAATTGAATGTTGAATTTGTTTATTTAAATAGGTAATCCAAAGTATATGAATGCAAGATAAATTGTCCATGTTTGGTAGGACAGTGATGGGGATGGACTAAGGCTTAGTATCAGAAGCTCAAAGTAGATGGGAGGAACAACCGATGAAGAGGGGAAGAGAACTCAGAGGAAGGTATGATAGTACGGTATAGGTCAATCGATGATTGGTCGGTGATCTTTGAAAAGGTGACAAGGCAACTGAAAATCTTAAACTCAGAGTGATTCAACATTGCTATTGAACCAATTAATTACCATGGAGGAAATGACGAGTCGAAGAGTGTTGAGAGAATGAATCGGCCCAGACTGACCTTGGGGAATGCCGAGGCAGAGAAGGCGGTGCAAGTAAGGCGGTTAAAGAGGTTTCCTAAAATGGGTCTGGCGGTAGAAAGTGAAGATATGGAAGGAATGTCGAGATAGATTAGGAAAGTGATTAAATGTAATGAGGAAAGAGTTCCTAAAGTAGTTTAGAAGTTTCCTAAAAGAGAAACACTTTTAGCTTGTATAAATAGGGGTTCTAAGCCTCGAGAGGGGCATAAGCTATTCATTGTATTCAAAGGCAACTTATAATACAAAGAGGGCTGAGAAGTCACTCTAGTTTTCCGATTGTGCTAGTCGATTTCCAGTGGTGTTGGCCTGCCGTTCGACCATTCCGTGGGAGATAAAATCAACATTGGCGCCGTCCGTGGGGACCGATCAAAAGGTTGTGTACTTGTGTGGTCTCTAGCTGACTGATAAAGTTGAAAGTACGTAGCAATGGTGACTACTAGGAGTCGTCAAGGTCAGGGACAAGGAAGGACGCAACTTCAGGTGCAAGTGAATGGTACTTCTGGCAAACTGTTTCTCAGGGAAGGGACCTGTGAGAGCGGCTATCCCAACCCGTGCTGGCGACCTGCGAGAGCACCTCAATCGGCAAAACTCTCGTGCTCAAAGCGAGCAAGTGCGAGTGGAAAACCCTCCTGCTAATGGGGTCCAAGTTGGGGAGGCACCTTCGCCTCCTCCACCAATCGCACTTGATCAACCCAAGCAGTTGGGGATTCTAGGAGCGCTCACTCGGTTAGCAAACATCTACGGTTAGCAAACATCCGGCGGTTCAGCAAGCAAGCTCTGTCCGACCAATAGTGCAAGAAAGTTCGGCCGCTTCACGCCGATCTCCGTTAGGGTCAAGGGGACTGCGTCAATCTGTTTTCGATAGATTGGCGAACCAGGATGTGCCAGGTGATGAAAATCCGAAGGAGGTCACTCCTAATGAGCCTAGAAATAGGCGGGAACGACGGTATGATGAGGTTCAAAGGCAAATTGAGGAACACTCAATTCACGAGAGCAGCGGGGAATCACCTGTTGGTCGGGGTCGAAGGCCGGAGAACATTGTCGCGTTAGCTCGGCAGGTTCGAGATTTACAAAACCAGGTGAATGGAAATCATGGTGACGCTCAGTCTTTCCTACGGGCGTGTCCATTCTCTCGAGATATCATGGCTTTCCAAACCCCAACAAAGTTTAAATTACCTAAGAATTTGACGTACGATGGAACCGGGGATCCTCGGGAGCATCTGCTTAGCTTCCAAGCTCGGATGCAGATTCACGAAGCTGAAGATCCGTTGATGTGCAAAGCCTTCCTAACGACTTTAACTGGTTCAGCGCAAAGGTGGTGTATGAGGTTGCCTGAGCATTCTGTGAGCTATTTCACGCAATTGGCCGAGCTCTTCTTGACCAATTATGCCGCCTATTTGCGTCCGAAGAAGAATTTCATGTACCTGTCCGGGGTTAAGCAGGACCCTAATGAATCACTTAGGTCATTCCTGGTGAGGTGGCAGAAAGAGGTTCATACAGTGGACGATCTAGATAACAAGACGATGTTAATCTTGTTCATGCAGAATTTGAGGTTCGAGAAGCTGTATACCAACCTCCATACTGAGTGGTCGAGCTCGTATGCTCAAGCCATCCAAAGAACCAATCGGCATGCTGATGCCGAGGATGCGATTAGGCAGAAAAGGATTCAGGAGGGAGGGTTGTCCAGACCCAAGAAGCCTCGTCTAGAGGAAACACGAGCTGAAAGATTTGATAAGAGTCGGTTAGGCCGTCAGGAAACTAGTTGGAACCCTGAAAGATCGGGTGTCCTACTATTTCGCCAACAGTCGGTCGCGGTCCAGGAGGTTCAAGCCCAATAATCTCAATCCGAGGTACGATTGACTAATGCGCCCCCAACCAATGGAGGCCATCATCCAAAGGAGCACTCTGAACCAATGGCGGTAAGGCGTGCCCTGGCAGCGCGGAAATCCAAGCCAATTTGGGGAGGGTAATCGTGATAAGGGAAAACAGTCTACTAAAGGGAATGAGGAAGCAAACTGGAAGGGGAAGAACATCATCAACATGATCATACGGGGTCCCGAGGGAGGCGACTCGGCTGGATCAAGGAAGGCTTGGGCTCGACAGTTGTACATCGGAGCTATTTATGGAAGAGAAGCCAATGTGAAGAAGGAATGCCGAGAGCCAATCACCTTCACAGATGACAACTTGCCCTTAGGAGCAGGACCTCATCGGGACGCCTTAGTCATAGCTATAGACATAGTCGGTACCGTTGTGAGACGAGTATTGGAAGACACGGGTAGCAGCGTTAATGTCCTCTATTTAGACACTTTCAAGAAGTTGAGGTTGGACCGAGACATTCTCAAGCTACTGGTCGAGTTAGGTACCTACCCTAACGTTACAACCGTGGAGATGGAGTTTGTGGTTGTTCAACTGGAGTGTTCTTATAACGCCATCATTGAAGGCTGGGTTGGAAGATTTGGGAGCTTTGATATCTCTGAAGCATTTATGCATGAAATTTCGGACCCCTACGGGGCTGGAGTGGTACAGAGCGATCAGAGGATAGCTCGTGGCTGTTACTTGCAATCTTGCTGCAAGATGGGGAGGTCGGACCTACGGATCCATACCATCACCAAAATAGAGGACATGAGGGAACACACTTTGGAACGACCCGAGCCGGCAGTAGAGTTAGAAGAGGTAGAGATTGATCCAATCCACCCTGAAAGACGGGCCAGGATCAGAAAGGACCTTCCCAATGCGGTCAAAAGGTCAGTCGTGCAAGTATTGAGGAAGTACAAGAAAATCTTCACGTGGGGATCGAATGATATGTCGGGGGTAGACCGATCTATATTCACTCACCGATTGGTGATAGACCCGGCCTACCGACCTGTAGTTCGGAATACTTAATAGGCATATGTCGGAAAGAGACAGTGGAACGACCAAGCATAGAGGCTCGACATGAGGTCACGGAAAAGGTGAACGTGATAGGTCGACCGGGGCGAAATCGAGGAGAAGGTAGTAGTGGAGAGGAAGTTACTCCAAAAGCTTAAGTGCTGGCCGACCTCATCATGTACAAAGAAAAAGTCGAGCTGCCGGATAGCCTGATAGAAGCAGCCAGAATCAAAAGAATGGCACCGTCCTACGTCATGCAGGATGGTAAGTTGTACAAAAGGTCCTTTAGGGGACCCCTGCTGCTATGCCTATTCCCGACTGATGATGAAAAAGTAATGGAAGAAGCACACTCAAAGATTTGCTCGGCTCATCAAGGAGCTCATACTCTAGCACGAAAGTTGGTATTGCAAGGATACTATTGGCCGACCGTGGTCAGAGACTACATTTGAAAGGTGGCAAGGTGCCCTATGTGTCAAGCCTTCGCCCAGAAAGAAACAAGACCGGTTTCCTTCTATACGCCGGTCACCATCGCTAGAAATTCCTTTGGAAGAATATAATTTGCCGGTTTGGTATACTCGAGCATTTGATAAGCGATAACAGTCAACAATTTGATTGTCGTCCCTTTGTCGAGTTCTGTGAGCAGTTCGGGATCCGGCACACTAAGGTATCCGTAGCCTATCCCCAGGATAACGGACAAGTAGAGAATGTGAATCGAACTATTGTGGATGGTATACAGAAGAAGCTAAGTGACCTTAAAGGAAGTTGGGTGAATGAGCTAGAACGAGTGTTATGGGCTTACCGCACGAGTCCAAGAAATGCGACTGGAGAAACCCCCTTTTCCTTGACATATGGGGTTGAGGCTAAGGTAACAATTAAAGTGCTCGGACCTAGTAATCATGTTATGCGGTACACCGATGAAGCGAATGAAGAAATTTTGATGATAGAAAAGAACTTCCTTGAAGAGAGAAGAGAGGTAGCTCGGCGCAGGATGGCCGAGTATTAGAGGTCGGTAAAAAGACATCAGCACAAGCGTGCTAAGCCTCGGTATTTCCTTGAAGGGGACTTAGTACTTAGAAATCGGACTGCTAGTCAGCCCAATGAAGGTAAAAAGTTCGCGAAGAAATAGGAAGGACCTTATCGCATAGTTGTAGTGGTTCAACTAGGAACATACCGATTGGAAACAATGAGTGGTCGACGAGTAGATAGGATCTGGAACTCGTACCACCTCAAGAAATTCTATCAGTAATGGCTGAAAAGTCTGAGCTATATAAGAGCTGAAAAGTCCGAGTTATTGTAAAGGCTAAAAAGTCTAAAACTTAAGGTAGGCTGAAAAGTCCGCCTCCTTCAAGTCGAAAGACCTTTAGCTAGTTAGTGACCGAAATGTCTATTATACATAGCAGCTGGAAAGCTTATCTCATGTAACGGCTGAAAAACCTGTAGTTCGATTATTTTTAGAAATAAAAATATCTATTCTGAATTACCTCTGAGTGTAAAAGGGCGAAAGCTCGATGGTCTGCCAGCCTTCAAGTGGTGCGAATTAAAATAAAGTCGGGTGGTCCGCCAGCCTCAAAATGGCATGGGTTCTATAAGGCGAAAGTCGGGTGGTCCGCCAGCCTCCAAATGGCGCGGGTTCTTTAAGGCGAATGTCGGGTGGTCGGCCAGCCTCCAAATGGCACGGGTTCTTTAAGATGAAAGTCAGGTCGTGTGCCGGCCTCCAAATGGCGCGGGTTCTTTAAGGCGAAAGTCGGGTGGTCCGCCAGCCTCCAAATAGCGTGGGTTTTTTAAGACGAAAGTCGGGTGGTCCGCCATCCTCCAAATGGCGCAGGTTCTTTAAGGCGAAAGCCTGGTGGTCCGCCAGCCTCTAAATGGCGCGGGTTCTTTAAGGCGAAAGCCAGGTGGTCCGCTAGCCTCTAAATGGCGCGGGTTCTTTAAGGCGAAAGTTGGTTGGTCCGCCAGCCTCTAAATGGTGCGGTTTCTTTAAGGCGAAAGCTGGGTGGTCCGCCAGCCTCTAAATGACGCGAGTTCTTTAAGGCAAAAGCAAGGTGGTCAGCCAGCCTCCAAATGGTGCGAGTTAAATAAAGGGTCGAGAAACCGACACAGGGAAGAATGCATGAAAGAAAGAAGAACGAGCTATGACAAAATAAGGAGAAAAGGGAAGTGTTTATAGTTTGAAGTCCAAAGGAATCTGAATGTGGAAGTTCTGCCAACTCGTGAGGGCATCGCAAGGCCCTATTGAAGAGCTAACTCAGTCTCATAATGCATGAAAGGCGTCCGAACCTCAGAGGATAGGATCTGAAAACCTAAGAAAAACCCGAGCCAAAGATGAAGGCGCTTTGCCGAGTGATGGTACACAAATTCTGAAACTTAGATCAAAATTAAAAGATTCTAAAAGGAATGGAGGGTCCAAGTTAGGACTTAGTCAATTTCGCGAATAATGATTTGCGAGCTGATGGCCATAAGGGAAGTCGAAGTTAAAGGAGTAAAGTTAGCTCGGTGAGGCGATTATCGTACTTGGCAGAAAATCAAAGCATGCAAAATAAAAATAAGGAAAGCGAAAGGATTGTTCATTCAATATCCAAAAAGGCCCTATTTCTATTACAGGGCGAACAAAAAAGCAGAAAGCAAAAGCGACCATAACATTTTAAGCCTCCGATTGAGGGACTCTGTCCATATCCACCTCCGTTGGTCCAGTAGGTGGATTACGCTCGGAGCTCCTAGAGCGTTGGCGATTTAGTTGGAGAGCAACTGATGGGTCCTCCTCTTTAGTAGCGACTGTGTCCCCTTGGCCTTCCTCAGTAAGAGTCGGAACCGGGTCATGGTCCATCCCAGCCACGAAATTCAAGTTGGATGATGAGTTCAGATATGCGCTATCCATTGGAATCTCACCGCCAGCCGTATCCGCCGAGGCATTCAGAGTTACGTCCTCGACCCCCTGGTCATCAACGGGGGTAGTTGGGCTTAGAAGGCCCCAACGAGTCGGAGAGAAGGTGGCGTCTCGGGCCTTGAGTTGGTCGACGATTTTATTCTGGGCATCCTGGTACCCCAAGTCGTAGTTCGCATCACCAAGGTCGAGCAGGAATTGCTTTTCGACCTCACATTCCAGCCACTTGTCCACAACGGTTCGAGCATGCATATCTGCGTGGGTCATGGCCTCCTCATGAAAGTCCTCCGACTCCTTACACTCGGTCAGCGCATCCTCCCAGGCCGACTTCAACTCCTCAATCAGCTTCTTCGCCTTCTTCCATCCGTCGGCTGAACTGCGCTCAGCTTGGCTATCTCAGCCTTCAAAGTCTTCACTTCCTTGGAATGAGTCGCCTTGGCCGACTTAAGAAGCTCGGAATCTTTGATTAGAGCCTTGACGTCATCATGAAGTCCAACCTGGAATTGCTAAGCCTGAAAAAGCGATAAGTGTAAGAATTTGGACTTGAAAGAGTAGAAATGTGCAAGTAAGAAGGATACCTGATGATAAGTGCTTATTTGTCTATATTCTTCCCCCTTTCACTAAGTCATTTTGTCTATATAATTCCAAATTTCATGAGAATTAGTGCTTATTTGTGTTATTTTGCAAGTAGTATGAGGTGGAAAGCATTGAAGCAAAGATGATCATTTTCATGCATTTTGATGGGCATTGGAGTCAAATGGAGACCAAATATGAAGCTATGGAGATGGATGCAACACTCCCAAGGAAGTCTTAGAGTGGTATTTTCAATGGTGTTGGTCATTTGGGCAAACTAAAACAAAAGAGGAGCAAAAGATCAAAGTGTTGCAATTCTCGCACTACACGTCGACGTCTTAGTATTTTGACCATATCTCGTTCTAGAAAAGTCCAAATGAAGTGATTCTTGAACCATTAGAAAGAAGACTTGAAGGGCTACAACTTTCATGAAGACATTAAAGTCTAAATCAGAAAGGAAAAGGGTCAAAATCAGCTTGCAAGCCGGACCTTCGTCGTAGTACGATTCTCGATGCGTCTAGAATTATCCTCGACGCTTCAAGAATAGGTAGAATGCCACTGTTTTCAATCCAAATTAGCTCGACGCATCTAGCCAAGTCCTCGACGCGTCAAGGACCCCGGATTTGCAGATTTTCAACACGCCCTTACTCCTATTTAAGTGGGTTTTCACTCATTTCTCCATGGTTCCGACCCATCTTAGAACCCTAGCTATTTTCTACTCTTTCTTTTCATATTTTAGGGTTAGATTAGATTTATATTTAGGTTATTAAACATTTTAGAAGCTTTGATTGTAGCATTTAAACTTGGGTTTCAAGGATTTCATATCCATTTTCACTAGATAAGTTCTTCTACTACTCTTTATTTCATTTCTTGCAATTTACTTTCTTGTTTTATTGCTTTGATCTTTTATCTTGTGTTTGTTATGAAATTCCTTGTTGATTATGAATCTTGTGATATTTTCATTATGATTATGTCTGATTAGTTCTCCTTGGAGTGAAGTAGGGATGTAGGCTAGGTATTTGATGGATGATTTTGAATCTGTTAAGGAAAGTTGAGACATGACTTTGATGTTGTTGATTGACATGATTATTTGAGTCCCGATTAGGGAGTGACAACCTAGCTTAAGTTCAAGGAGTTGATCAACCATGCTTCACCTTTGGGAAAAGGGGAGTATGTGATGTTAAAAACATTAAGTGTTTGATGAAATGCCTCTTAGACATTCTTGAGTCATGAAAATGTCCTTGAATGTTCTAGGAGTGTGGGATGACCTTGGGAAAGGCTTCCCTATTGTTATATGGCATCTATCATCTTTTGGTCCCCAATTTGGTTTCACTATCTTGACCTACCTTTAGTTCCTATCTACCTCACCTTTCTTATTATTTGTTTTCATTATAGTGTGTTGTTTGATATTGTGTTTGTATTCAAATCAACCCTTCAGTTTGGCTAGATTTCTATGAAGAACATTAGTATCTTATGCTTGGAACACCAAAGCTCTACTCATATCGCCAATCCTTGTGAGAACGATATCCGGTGTAAGGATACCCTCTTACACATCCACTCACCCAAAAGACTACTTCATCCCCTAGTGATCATTTGCTCTATGCGGCAGAAAATGAAAGTCTTGGCCTCATAAACCCTCTCATCAGGGTTAGAACCAGGCATACGCCTCGACCTCTTGGAAGTATATGGAGTGGGCGAGTCAGAAGCTCGCTTGGAGCCGAGTGTTCTCAGGCGCGGCTGGTGAGCCAGAGCGGTGCAACGGCGGTGGGGCTCGCCCCTATGGTCAAACCGACCGAAAGAAGGTGCGCGGTGAGGGACGGGTCAGCAGAGGCCGAGTTAGTAGCCTTACCCTTGCCTTTCTAGGCCGCGAAAGCCTTGCCTTTATGGCGAGCTCGGAGAGCGAGGCTGCGCTCTTCTATGTGTCCGGTGGAAGCTTCGAAATCAGAAGAGGAGGAGATCTCGACCACGTTTTCCAAGCTCGGCCTCGTCCACAGAATTGGCCGGGGACTGAAAAAGCTCGCTATCAACTGAAAGAAAAGACAATGAGTTAAAAGGATAGTCTTGCAAGAAAAGGTGAATGCGCGAGAAAGAAGAAGAGCGGAAAAGCCACCTGCGCGGGCCGCCCCTTCGGGAAGTAAGCCGGCCTCGCCAAGGGCCTTAAGGTCGAACCACGTAGCGACTGGAATCAGTTGTCCCTTCATCGTCGCAACAACGACTTTCAAGTTCGGGACAACTACGTCGGGCTTCCCATCCAAGCGATAGAAAGAAGGGTGCCAACAGAAGGGAAAGGTGAAAGCGTCTTGAGGGTCGGCAAACTTTACAAAGAAGAATTTCTTCTTCCATTTTTTGTGGGAATCGTCCAGGCCGGCTATCATTCGGCAACCCCGTCTTTGGGAAACCTGGACGAAGCCTAAAGGGATTTTCCCGACCTATTTAACTTGGAAGAGTTGGTTGAAAAGAGACATGGTCGGTGTGAGGTGTTATTTAGAGGTGGAGGTTAGGAAGCACGAAAGAAGTCGGTGGGAGTTGGCAACGAGCTGTCCGGGCAGAATGCGTAAGTAGTGCAAGAAGGTAGACAAGAAAGGGTGAAGGGGGATGCGAAACCCGTACTCGACCGAATAATAATGAAGGCCAATATAGCCTGACGGGGGATCATGAATGTCGCGATCACCCGCCACCATAACCACGACCTTGTGCCCCAGTAGGACCCTCAAATGGTCCAAGAGTAGAAGTATGTTGGACGGGAAAATTTATGTTTACGTTGCGGCCTAGGGCACAATAAAGATTTTCCCACGGGTGTACCCCAACCACGGCCATGGTCGGATGAAAGGATACTCAGGCCGGGGCACCCGCCGGACGATCAACCGGGGCGTCGCCTAACGCCGTCGATCGAGAAGAAGAAGAGGAGAACATTGGAGATACAAGAAAGGAAAAGAAGAAAAGAGAGGAGAGAAGCGGCTTATCGGAGATTTGTGGAACTGACGCCGAGAAGAAAAAGGGAGGACAGCGATGGAGAAGGTAGTGCAATGTGGAAGAAGGGGTGAACAACGGACAATGACCAACGAATGGTGACAAAGCTACTAGGCTGACCGGAACAAAGAAGAAGCTTGACTGCAAAAGATGGAAGTAAAAATGAAGAAGGGGAGGAAGACGAGTTCTTATAAGGAAAGGGAAGAGTGGAGATGGAGACACGTGGCTAGGATCGGACGGATGGGCGAGTGATACGACGGTTGACAGGCAGTTAGCTAACGTCAAGGTGTGAAGACATTTAATGCTTGTAAGGCGGTTCTTAGAAGGTAATGATGAAAGCGGGAATTATGAGGAAGATTAAGGATCGAAAAATGCGGAGATGGAGAGTTTCGCACAATTAGGACAGGTGGGCAAGGGCCGACCTATAGAGACGAGCTCCGCGATAGTGGCAGGTCGGTTCTTAGAGGTTGGACGGGGAAAATC
The DNA here is from genome assembly GCF_003576645.1 of Ipomoea triloba. Lineage (NCBI taxonomy): Eukaryota > Viridiplantae > Streptophyta > Magnoliopsida > Solanales > Convolvulaceae > Ipomoea > Ipomoea triloba. The sequence goes on from NC_044917.1 coordinate 15,968,265, forward strand.
CCTTGAGAAAGGGAAGGTCGAGCAAAACCCCGTCTAATCCTCAAACTAAAGGTTTGAGGGACTGGAAAGGAAATTTTATGGGAAAGGGCGGACCCAGTGCAACTTGGAGGTCGGGCTGTGTAAAGGAAGGCTGATTGAAGCTTAGTTGAGTCCTCAGACTAAGGATCTGAGGGACTGGGAGGATGGTTTTGGGGAAGGAGTCGTTCTCAAGTGTATGGAACGAGTCGAAAAGCAAAGTTGAAAGGTCGTGATAGGGCCTGAGGGGCTGACTTATCTTGGGGTCCGAGAATGCCAAAAGTCCTTAGAAGGCCCTGGAAGATCGAATGGATGATTCTGATCATGAATTGACATGTTTGGCTAATGCATGCAGAAAGATAAAAGGTGAAACAAGAGCAAAAAGATGACATTTTTCCATTCATCAAAGCCTGAAGGCTGGATAGTTACATTCAAAACAAAAGAAAGGGCCGATGAAACACCTTTTCAGAAAAAACCAGCAAAAGGTGAGACTATTCTAGGTTAAGTCTCAAACCTATTTGGTCGGAGGAACGACCTCAGAAGAAACAGTCGGAGTCGTCAGCGCAGGAGCAGAAACGTAGTCACGGTACTCTTCCCAAAAAGCAGCAATACCTGGTGGAGCACCATCAAGGGTACCACAATTCAGCATGACCTCAATCTCATCGAGGAATTCCATGTAATCAGAGTCTGAAATCAGCTCCGCTGGGGGGACAAGGTCATGAAGTATTGGTTCCGTCTCAACACACGGCGGCTCGAGGGGTATGACGATCCAGTCGTCCTCTTCCATTTCAAGCGGGATGTCGATAGGCAACGAGGGATCATCGCCGGGTAGAAGATCACTGGACCTCAGACGCTCCTTTCGATCGGGCATTCGGGCCTTGTCTGCGCGTTCAGCCAGTCGTGGAGAAGATCGCCGGTGGGCCGGAGCGAAGACTTTGCGCTTAGGTGTCATGATCTCCAGTAGGAAAGCTTTTGAACGTGGGTGAATGAACAAAAATAAAAGCAGCAATGGTATTTATAGGAGAGAATTTTACCTTGGAAAAGACAATCAGCAGTTGCACTCGAGTGAAGGGAGTTAAGGCGATGTGACAGTGTTAGAGGTTCGCTGATCAACAAAAGATAAGGATCAAAAGCATTAAATGCATAGGACATGACTGATGGGACAAGAAGAAGATAGAGTCAAAAGGTGGAAGCTCGGAAGTGCACGAGTTAAAGGTCGGAGTGGGAAAGGCTTGGCCCCAGTCGCAGGTACTTTTTCGAGTCATGTTTCGCGTAACTCGGGAAAGTGAGAGCCAGGGGGGTGGGAGGGACTCATAGTGATTGAACATTGCTATTGAAACAATTAATTACCATGGAGGAAAGGACAAGCCGAGGAGTGTTGAGAGGATGAATAAGCCCAGACTGACCTAGGGGAAGGCCGAGGCAGGGAAGGCGATGCAAGTAAGGCGGTGAAAGGAAAGCGGTTAAAGAGGTTTCCTAAAATGGGTCTGGCGGTAGAAAGCGGAGATATGGAAGGAAGGTCAAGATAGATTAGGAAAGTGCTTAAATATAATGAGGAAAGAGTTCCTAAAGTAGTTTAGAAGTTTCCTAAGGGAGAAATCCCTCCTAGCTTGTATAAATAGTGGTTCTAAGCCTCGAGAGGGACATAAGCTATTTATTGTGTTCAAAGGCAATTTATAATACAAAGAGGGCTGAGAAGTCACTCTAGTTTTCTGATTGTGCTAGCCGATTTCCGGTGGTGTTGGTCTGCCTTTCGACCATTCCGTGGGAGATAAAACCAATAGATAGATCCACCAAAATTTTGACGAATTCGCCAATTTTACGTTTTGACCGAAGTCAAAAAGCCAAAAAAATGTTTGGTAACTCAACAGTTTGGAATAATGGTTTGTTCCAAACCACTTAAATCTGGATTTACGTTTTGGTCCTTCCCCAAAACACCCTCCATTTTATTTTATAAAAAATAAAATTAAAATTAACTATGTTATTATGAAGTCTAAGCTTCTTTAGTAAAGAAGCCCCATGCTTCTCTTCTCTTGCCTATCCGATGTGGGATGGGCAAGAGGAGAAACTGAAGGGGATGGGAAATATTAATATAGAATTAATAATAAAAATAAATTATTAAGTGAACAACTAGATTGGAGAAAAATTTGTACTTACCATAAAAATAAATATATGACTTGTTTTTATAACACTACTGGAAAACTATATCATGTTGAGAAATATAAACAAGCTATTAGAAATATAAACAGAATAGAAGAAGAAATAAATGATTACCGCAATTCCTGGCATAGTTCTTTATGCTTGGAATCTTATTTTCATAACTTTCTCTAAGACTTCGGATCTCTTCTCAAATTTTATTTCTTCTATTTGTTCATTATATTTGCCGATCCGATGTGGGATGGGCAAGCGTCCGATGTGGAGTGCTCTTTAACCCCCCTAGCTGAGTGGGTGAGCGACATTTGGCTTGACCGCCCAACCAATCCATTACCGACTAGACTGGAGCTGCAGGTCTTAGGTGAGAGTAGATGGGTTGTACTGACCAGATTTGACTGGGAGAAGTACCCACCGAGTGAATTGATTGATCATTGTTTTGTGAGGCTACATTCTAGTCTTGCTCGGGTTGGGCTGACGAATTAGGCACATTCTGCCCAATTACCATGGGCAAAACGCCTGCTCGTCCACATGCCACAATTACTTGGTCAATGACGTCTACCAAAACTGGCGCGGGAGCTGCTTGAGGATTCAGTGCTATGACGACCGCTCAGCAGAGTTGGGGCGGTTAAGCTGTGCGGGCAAATCGGTCAGTTGCCGACTCAACTGTTCGTGTAAGTCTTCGACAGAACCACGGTTGGCCTTTAGATGAGTGGCGGCAGCAGTGTTAGTGTTCGCATTCCTGACGATCCTAGAACGACAACTTTGACAAGTTTGTGCCATGTAGCTAGGTTGAAAACGAGACTTCTCGTATCAGGGTCCCCACAGACGACGCCAATGTTGTTTTACAGCCGCGGGGTAGTCGCAAGGCAGGCCAACACTACTATAAAACTTAGAGGAGTAATGACGTTAATGATACAAGAACAATTATATAGAATAATTGCACTTGCATTCCAATCAGAACCCTTGACAATGTGACCCCAGGGGGGTATTTATACAAGATTAATAGACCTTGGAAAGGAAACAAGGAAGAAACTAACAAATTAAATTTAACTGTAGGAAAGCTACTTAAATTGCTCAAACCGCCTTAAATTACTCAAACCGAATTAGGAAAGAATCCCACTAGCTCCACCTAGATTCTCCGCAAATCCCTTATCTCGCCGCCTCTGAATGTTGCACCTAGTCGAGCACCGCGACCTAACTGCCTACATCAGCCGGGCTACTTTGGCCATCATACCCTGTCCATCAGTTGGAAAAAGAAGTTGTTCAACGGGCTCCAAATACCAGGGGCTTCGGGTCGGGTACCTTTCTCGGGGGTATCCATCAAGTGTAGTACTTGGTTTGTGTGTATGTGTGTGTACGCACGCGCGCTCTTTTTTTAAATTATTTTTTATTGAATCGATACTAATCTTGGATTTAAATTGTTTGTCACTTTGTGCATAAACTTTTTTTAAGCAGTGGCTACATCCTATATACTAAGTGTTTTTGTTGTCAAAGTTGAGACTGATTTTGCCTTTTATCTAAGTAGGTTGAGTCTAGAAGATGAAATGAATTGTAAATTTATATTGCTCTAATATATTTAATGAATGCACAATATGTATTTCACATACAGGATCAATGAATGCAGCAACGGTGGCTATTTTGAAATTTCTTCATTTTTTAGATTTGTCAAATTGTTTGCAACATTATTGTAGTCTTAGTATCTTTTCAATGTGTACTGTCAAGTATGTCACTATGTTCTATATCCTACACTGACATTTTTAATAATGAGTTTTAAATGTAGCTACGTAAAATAATGATCTAAGTAACATTACATATTATTATCAACATAAAAACATGTCAGTCCTTTATGTGTTCTGCTTGAGATTCATTTGGTTCAACCATTATTATTGAATAAGTTCTTGTGTATAGATAAATCCCTAGTTTAAGGAATTAGAGATTAGATAATGTAGTAAAAATTTAAATATTTTAAATAATCTTAATAAAGAAATACAAATTTACCGTTAAAGTAAACAATTATATATGATGTAGTCCAAAGATATTACATGGTAGTTTCCCGCTTCAATTTATTGGTTTATTTGAATACTCTCTTTGTCAACAAATCTTCACCAAGTAGTTAATATGATTGGCTTCAAACTATTTTTATTTTTTTCCATGGTATTAATAAAATACTTGTTGAATAAATATATAACATTATTTTATATTATAACTTTGATATTTAATTACAAGATCGTGGGTGTGTTTGGTTCGCACATGGGAATCGGAATCGGTATGGGTATCAAATACTCGGTAAGGGTAATGGGTTTTGGTGAAAATATTTTACATGTTTGGTAGTATGGTGGAATGAGAATAATTATTAATAGTTGGGGAAGAAAGGAGGAAGGGAAATGAAACCCCTATTTCATTAGGGTATGGGTTTTCCAAACCCATAATAGTATTCTAAAAACTTATAAACCAAACAATAACAATCACTTTGATACCCATACCTTATGCCTAAACCCACCAACCAAACACACCCAGTGTAAAGAGAAGATAATAGACAATGTATTGAATATAATCAATTAATGAATTTGAATGTAAGAAATCTTTGCATTGTAGAAAATAAAGACAATATAACTAATGAAATTATTTCTCTTATTTAATTTATTGATAATCAATAATTTGTTTTTAAATAAAGGCATTGTTGATACCTAACTCTAAATTAAAGAAATGCACATGTATTATTTTTTATTGTATCTACTAATTTATTGCTACTATACTAATAAGAGCCAAAGAGAGTTAGGCCTAAAATGGGTAGAAAAAATGGCGGTCAAATTATTTAATCAAATGGATGGTTCAGATGAATTATTTAATCAAATAGATGATTAAGATAATTCAAATTAATATTATTAATAGAGATTACCTAATTTAACCTTACTTTTATGATTATCCGTTAAGTTTTCCGTTAAATATTCTCTTCTCCGTTAATATTTCGTTAACTTTTAACTTACCCATTAATTTCTATAAGAAAAGTCTTAGGTTCGAACCTCATCTGAATCAAATTTGACATAATTAAGTTCCTCACTCTATTTACTCTTATTAAATTAATTAATAAATAAATTAGTAGCTAGAACAAAAAATGATACATATGTATTTCTTTAATTTAGAATTATGTGTCTACAATACCTTTATTTGAAAAAATTATTCATTATCAAAAAATTAAATTAAATAAGAGAAATAATTTCATTAGTTATATTGTCTTTATTTTCTCTCATGCAAAGATTCTTTACATTCAAATTTATCAATTGATATTACATTGTCCATTATCTTATTTTTAAAATATCTTGTAATTAAATATCAAATTTATAGTAAAAAATAATGTTATATATTTATCTACCAAGTATTTTATTAATACTATGAAAAAAGATTTTAAAATAATTTGAAGCTAATTATATTAACTACTTGGGGATTGGTTGACAAAGATAGTACTCAACTAACCAACAAATTGATGCGGAATCGCTCTATTTTACTCTTATTGAATTAAATAAATTAGTAGTTACACCAAAAAATGATAAATATGTATTTCTTTAATACCATGAATAAAATAAAAAAGAATAGTTTGAAACCAATCATATTAACTACTTGGAGGATTTGTTGACAATGAAAGTACTCAAATAACCCATTACCCAGCAAATTGAAGCGAGAAACTACCTTTTAATATTTTTGGAAAATATAATATTTTAAATTTTCAAATTTTTATTAATTTATTTAATATTTTTTCTTAAACTAGGGATTTCTTTATCCACAATAACTCATTCAACAATAATGGTTGAACCAAATGAACCCCAAGCATAACACCTAAAGGAAAGTCCATAGCTCCTATATCATAATCTCATTACATGACGTTGTCATCTATGCTGCTAACAATAACCGAATTGCAAATAACACACTACCAACAAAAAGGAAGAGAACAAATAGTAAAGATGAAGATAATGACAATGTTATTCAAAAAAAAATTAAGAACACTTAGAAAAATTCAAATGAAAAAGTAATATTTATTTAGACTATCATTTTTAGACCAAATATTTAAACTATCGATTTTACAAGGTTGCAAACATTTATTTTAGTAATAATTATAAAGAATTTTCTATATTATCTTGGATTCATATACTTTGAGTTAGATATTTAAATAAAAAAAATTTGACATTCAATTACCCATGTATAAACTTCTCCTATATAATCTTGCATTGATATACTTTCAAATATTTATTTAAATATAAACATTGGGCATTAACTCATTCGCGCAATGCGCGTATAAAACTAGTAATAATTTAATAAGAGTAATAGAGTGGGGAACTTACTCTTCAATCTTCATCAACAACAATGAAGTCAATGATTTTTTATTTTCATTCGTTGTTAAAACAAATTCTTTTGGGAGTGTGTTAATAACAAGTGCTACAATTGCGGTCAATAAAGGATGATGAAAAATAATTTGAAATGTATGGTTGCAATAGATATTGTTATAATGATGTACTAAAAATTAACTTACAAATTTCTTTAAAGTTTTCATGCATTGATAAAATTCTGAAAATGGAAGAAGTGGTATAACGATTAAAATGTCCTTGTGCAATAATAATACTAATAGTAATCAATAATAAAAAAGTATTTTTCTTATGTTTTTTTTTCTTTTTTCTTTCCCCATTGAATTGCAATTCAACCAAATGACTAAATTATAATTCGGTGAAATTACAATTCCCTTTAATCAAATATCATAATTTAGGTAAAAAAATTGTGTTATAATTGAATTACAATTACATGCAACCAAACAACGTATTAGTACATGAGCACCAATCACAAACAGGGGCGGAGCCAGGAATAATAGGTTGGGGGGGCCAAATTTATAGAGTATATTGGTCGACATTAGTATATATAAACACCATAAATATGATTGTGTCGATTATTACTGATAATTATTTGTAATTATACTTTGTGCAATAATATAATATATGAATATATAATTATATGAGTACGATCGTTAAGGTTGTCAAATATTATTTTCAAAATTTTCACGTAACACAAAATATATACAATGGTAAAAATATGAAAATTACACTTTTCATCCCTAAGTTATAGGGTAATTGTAGAATTCGTCTCTAATTATTGTTGGTCGTGCTCACTTTTTGTCTCTAAGATATACTCCGTAATTGATGTTGTAAATTCCGTCGCTTTACTAACAAAACATTAGGGACGAAATTTGCAATGTTAGTATAGCTTAAGAACAAATGGTGAGTACAACCTGTTATTAAAATGACAAAATTTGCGACGTCAATTATAGTTTAGGGACGAAAAATGAGCACGACCACCAATTATGGACGAATTCTACAATTATTCTATAACTTAGGGACGAAAAGTATAATTTTTACATTTTTGAAAAGTGTAATATATTGAGTTCATTTAATATATACATAACAAATTTTTTAAAAATTAAGAGGGGGGCAAAACTGTAAAAATTTTATATAATAATAATATATATACATATATTCCTACTAAAAATAGGGTGGGGGTTGGGGGGGGGGCCAAGGCCCCCCTACCCCAAGGTGTGCCTCCGCCCCTGATCACAAACGAATGACTTTGGTGGTCTTTTAAGGGTGGATCTCAAAGCAAAGAATAAACTACTCAGCCATTTAAGAATTCAAGAGTTTTTTTTTTTTTTTTGGTTAACAAAAAAAAGAGAATTCAAGAGTCATCTGTCCTGTGACAATCCCTGGAACTTTATTATATGTAGATTTCTGAGTCATCTGATCTGTTCTCTTTTATATTTAATTATTATTTAATTTATTGTTTAAAGGAATATTTAACAATTGCGTAAGGCTACCTAAATAACCTAATCCTCTAGATAATTAGTAGTGTGGGTCTAATCTTAAAATAAATTAAAAATTAATAATGATAAACTATTTTTTCTTTGCGAAATCTTTGACTATATTTAAATTAACTATGTCTGATTAATTATTATTAAAATAAATAATTAAATTACAACACTTACTAAATATCAAATTGACACCCACATAATTAACAATTTCCTGTCAAGTAGATTTAATTTGATTTTAATTTGACTAGCTAGAAAATAGTCTAATAAAATTGGCTTAAAATTAAGTGAGGTGACTGAACATCTCTCGTGAGCAATTCAAAATGAATAAAAATTAATAAAAATTATTAAAACTTTGATGGAGAAAAGGTATAACTTCATTTAATTGTACCAAAAATGATGATTTTATCTACAGAAAAGTTCGTAACCGCTATCCTAATGTGCACTATGAGTGAAGTCTATCTTGTGACATTAGCTGACAAAAAACTACGCAAAAATAAATCAATATAGGTTACCCATAATTAAACGACTCAAACCAATAAGACCATTAGCCAGCTTTGATAGGGAGTAGAACTTGGGAACTTGTGATTAACAAAAAAATAATATCCTAGGCTTCAATAAAATAAGAGAAAATTGCATCTTTGGGCTTCCAATTATACTTATGGTACAGACTTAGTCACTGAGTTATATGCGTAACCATTTTAACCCCTAAATTACTCATGGAGTGACGATTTTAGTTCTTGAAGGATCAAATTAACCATTTTATTAAGTGACAAATTGGTGGTAGAAATAGTTCCCGATGGACTAAAATCGACACTTTGTGCATAACTTAGGGTAAAATGATTGCAGATATAACTCTGGGACTAAGTTTGTACCACGCGTATAATTTAAAGACAAAAAATAATGGGAAAATGATACTTTTATCCCTAAGTTACGTGCACATAGCAGTTTTTCTACTGAGTTATTAAAGTGATGGTTTTTCCACTCAGTTATTTTAAAAGTGATGATTTTTCCCCTATAATGTTAAATTGATATTTTTGCCCTTAAAAATAACTATTTCATTTATTTTTCCTCTCCAATAAATTATTACTTATATGTATGGAACACTACGGTTCAGTTCGAACATAATCGGACACTGTAGCAATTGAACCTAAATAGTATGGACGGTTATGGTTACAATTCAGAACCGGAAAAAAATAAAATAAAATAATTGTTGAATTTAGACTATTTTAAAAATTATGAAATATAATTTACAAAAATAAATAAATTTTGAATTGGGGGTTAAAAATCGAAATCGAACCGATTTTATCAAAATAAGTGTTTGATCATTTTCACTAGAGTCATTGTCATTTTTGGTCCTACTGTTATTGGGACATTGCCAATTTTAGTCCATTTCATTAATTTTTGCCACATTGTGGCCAGTCTTATTTAATCTTTGCCACTTTTAGTTCACCATTAAAATTCTCGTCAAATGGTCGTCCAAAACAAGGATATTTTCGTCTTTTCATGCTTTGGTCATCTCCGTTACCCTTTGCAGTGGTTTTTCTTACACATATGTAGTCGTCCCTTTCTCCTTTCTCCTTTACCCTTTGCAGTTGTTTAAAATAGGAGACACCGCATAGAAAGATTTAGGTCTCCATTGGATGAAAATGTGTAAGGAAAACCAATACAAAGGGTAAAGGAGATGACCAAAGCATGAAAAGACAAAAATACCCCTGTTTTGGACGACCATTTGACGAGAATTTTAACGGTGGACTAAAAGTGGCAATGACTAAATAAGACTGGCTGCAATATGATAAAAATTAATGAAATGGACTAAAATTGGCAATGCCCCAATAACAGTAGGACAAAAAATGGCCCTACTGACTACGGTTCACAGTTCAACAATTATTTTTTTTGTGAGGTCTACTGACTCAGAACCAACTCCCTTCTACATGGGAGTGTACACCGGGTGCCGCTTGACCACAAGGTCTTTGGCAGCAAAAATGTTAATTTAACATCATAGGAAAAAATTGTCACTTTAATAATTCAGAAAAAAAAAAAAAACCTTTTCACGTAATTCGGGAAAACAATGTCATTTTTTCAAAAACAACAATTTTTCCCATAAAATAATGTGGTAAAAAATAGTTACCCCGTATTTCATTATTTTCGTACGACAATTGCTCCTCTAATCACTATTCCCTCAACCGCGCCCTTGCGACTTCAATCTGACTAGTTATCCGACACGGGAAATCGTTTCACGGAGTATAAAAAAGATCCAAAACCTCACCGCCACGACACTTCAAGACATACAGGCACAGCTAAAGTAAACTAATCCAAATATCCAATCCCTCCATTAATCACTGTTTCGATCAATCCTTCTCCGCCTGTCCCTTTCATACACCCTCTACTGTTCACAACAGGACACAGCTGCTCTCGCGTCCTTTATCCCTTAATCGGCAAAAATGGGTTGCTGATAATAAGTTCTTTCAACTCAAACCTGGTTTTGTTCTCTCGCTGATTCCGGACCCTTCTCCGCGTTCTTTTTTCAGGTAACTACTCCCTCTTCTCGACCCATCTCCCTGCTGTGAATTGTAATGGTTCCAGATTTGGCTCTTTAAAGGGTATTCTTTGGGGAGCTGTGTAAGAACATTGAATTGATTAGTAACTGCTAAATTGATCCTATGTATCAGCACGGATTTTCGTTTATTGGTTAAAGTTTCAATTTGGGTATTCAAGAATAAGTGTAATTGGTGGATACTGGATTGTAGTAGTCTCTAACCGTTCTTATGCATATTTGGTTATCTGGGCACTGGATATGTATGCTTTTTATATTGGTGTGGTCATTTTTCTGCTGAAGTTGGGAAATTTGGGTTTGTTGATATACTGTAATTGTATGCTTATGTAGGTGTCTGATTAAGTAACTCTAGTGCATTTGGATGGTGTGAAGGCAGTAGTTTGGGCATGGCTATGGTAAGCAAGACAAGGACTATGCTCGAGGATCTGGTTAGAGAGGGATCATTCAAATGGTTGAACAGAACCCACAGTTCATTTGATAAGGATTTTGAGGAGATGGAAAAGTCTCCATCATCAGGTGGAAAGAACTCGTTGCCGGAGCTCTCTCATTATGCAAATGTTGTTGCCTGGAGATGCTCAAAGTAAAATTACCATGATTAACCTTATTCACTGCATCTATTTTCTTTAAATTCAATGTATTTGCAAGTTTTCTTTGTTTCATGTAAGCATATTGAGTTAGATTACGTGCAAGAGACTATACCTATAATTGCTTTATTGAATTAGGTTTTATGTGCTAGAGACCATTCCTCTAGGTTATATGCTAGAGACTATTCCTTTAGTTGCTTTATTGAATTAGGTTGTATGTGCTAGAGACCATTCCTGTAGGTTATATGCTAGAGACTATTCCTTTAGTTGCTTACTTGCTTTATTGAATTAGGTTGTATGTGCTAGAGACCATTCCTGTAATTACTCTTTCTATACTATTAAGCATTAAGAAATGTTCATGATGCAGGATCCTTGAAATTTCCGTGAGTCAACTTAAAGAAAACTTTGATGAAGAGGCTTCTGATTCTTTAAGGCAGCCATCGCATTATGCACGAAACTTTTTGGAATATTGTTGCTTCAGGGCTCTTGCATTGTCTGTAAATGTAAATGGGTATCTAGGTGACCGAAATTTTCGGCGTCTTACATTTGATATGATGGTTGCTTGGGAGTTTCCAGCAGCTGGTAGCCAAGCATCTATCAGTGTATGTGTAATTGTTCAATAACATAGTTATATGTTTAGTTGAATGGAATGGTTTTGTTATTTAGTCATTTTCTGATTGCTATCAAGTGAAGTATGCGAGTCTGTCTATGAGCAATGCAAGCAAATGCTCCTATATCATGTAAATATTGGAAAGTAAAGCCTTTTTCACTTGGGGTTTTCCGTTATAATTTCTTAGAGGTGCTACTTATAATAGTTAAATAAAATTCTTCTTTTAATTGATAATTTCATTCTTGGAAGAGATTAGGGTTTCATAAATTTCTTTCTATTGCAGATGGAAGATGCCACTGTTGGTGTTGAAGCTTTTTCAAGAATTGCTTCTGCAGTTCCCATAATTGCCAATGTGATTGTTAGTAATAACATTTTCAACGTGCTTACTTCGGCAACAGATTGTAGACTTCATTTTTCTGTCTATGAAAAGTACCTTATTGGTATGGAAAGGTACAACTTCCTTTCAGTGGCTTTTTTAATGTATTGTTTGACTTCATCTGTGGCCCATATGGGATGTATTTCCTCAATTCATCCTATTTTCTTACCTGCCTCCTTTTCTATATTGTAGGCCACACTAGTTTGAATAATTGAATCTTACAGCTGCTTCTACCTATCTAACTTGTTCTATGGTTTGGTTAGCGGCTAACATAGAAATGGTTGAATATTCATTTGAAGGAAAACAAATGGCATATTGGGGTTAACATTGAATTATGATGACGAGTTTGAGATCCCCTCGTGCCCCTTTCTTTGAATTAGTTTTCTTGTCTCTCTAACTTGGTGAAGTTCAGGAGTTACTTGTGAGCACTTTGTGATAAGGGATAATTTGCATTTCCTCTTGAAAAATTACGACTACAAAGTTTCCTCATAACATCTTGCTCTCTTTTTCACTTGTGTCATGAGAAGAGAAGCAATTAATGTAGTGATCTTAGCCTTCTTAATATAGAAAGGAACTGTGGAGGCAAAATAAGCAGCACTTAATCTGACACTAAATTGTGAATTTTCTTCTTGAATCATCTGGAGTTAAATTTTTCCTTCACCGTAGCAGTCTTCCTAGTATTCTATTGTTGATTTTCTGAAGTTGCTCAATCCAATAACACACACCCATATTACTTTCAGTGGTTGATTTTGGTCATGCTTTAAAATAGTTGTGGTATAACACTGTAACACCGAATTTTGTATCTTGAACTTGTCTGTAGGGCTATTAAAAAATTGAAGAGCCAGTCAGAGTCATCTCACCTTTCCTCCCTACGTTCTGAAAGAGGGGAGAAGATCCTGGAACTGGATGGAACAGTCACAACCCAGCCTGTTCTTGAACATATGGGAATTTCTACATGGCCTGGTACATTCCTGGATTTGAAATTGTTAGAATAACGAGGGACTTGGCACAACTGCTAATACACATCCTCATTTCACATCATTAACATATAACATATATTTCAAGTGCACACATTTTGCTTGCAGGTAGGCTAACTCTGACGGATCACGCTCTCTATTTTGAAGCCCTTCGTGTTGTGTCTTATGACAAGGCAAAAGTGTATGACCTCTCGCAAGATCTAAATCAGGTTGTTAAACCTGAACTAACAGGGCCATGGGGCACAAGACTTTTTGATAAAGCAGTCTTGTATAAATCAGTCTCCTTGTAAGACATGATACTTATCTCATGTAGTTTGATTCTCCATGCTAAATCTTGTCTGATTTTTCAAACTTCTCAAATATAATTCTTGAATGTAGGCAAGACCCTGTTATTATGGAGTTTCCGGAACTCAAAGGGCATACGCGTCGAGACTATTGGTTAGCCATAATTCGTGAGATTTTATATGTGCATAGATTTATAAGGAAGTTCCAGATCACCGGAATTGAGAGAGAAGAAGCGCTTTTAAAGGCTATTTTCGGAATTCTGCGAGTACAAGCACTAAAAGATATGAGTTCTACATCCGCAGATCACATTAGTTATGAGGATCTTTTGATGTTCAATGTGTGTGATCAGCTTCCGGGTGGAGATGTAATACTGGAAACACTTGCTAATAGATCGGTTGTGCGGGAATTGGAGCGGACAAACTCTCCCAAGTGCAGAAATGAAGTGCACTCAGTTTCTGCTCTGGCAATGGCGTCCAACTTGGGTTTTGTGTTTGGATCAAGTTCTCATGTTCCTAATGCGACAGGAATCAGTGTAGGTGAGATTGCTGTAGGTGAGATGACTCCCTTGGAAAAAGCAGTTAAGGAATCTAGAACCAACTACAAAAATTTAGTGTCCGCACAAGCTACCGTCGATGGAGTTAAAGTTGATGGTATCGATACCAACTTGGCAGTTATGAAGGTATTGATGTTAGCTAGTATCACTAGTATGATGCAATAGATGATTAAGCTCATTTATTTGTCATGCATTTTGTGACAAGTAAGAATTTTAAAAGAGCTGGATTTGTGTCAATTGAGCGAAATAACCCATTAAAAAAAAGGGGAACAATAGCTAATCGGCTAACTAGGTAGCCTAGTTGGCCGCCTAGACCACCAATTACGGTGGTAATCTAGGCGGCCAGCCGTCGCCTAGGCACAGTTTTTGCAACACTAGTCAAATATTCAAAATTATCTCACTCTAGGAGTCTTTGTGTTGCCGAATGAAAATTATTCTATTTCCATCCCCTAGTATCTAAGACAATCTCAGCTGAAAGCCTGCAAAGACTTATGCGGTGTTCTAATCTCTAAGATTCATGTATACATGCAGGAGTTGCTGTCACCCATGACTCAACTTGGGAATTGGCTTCTTTTTCTAGCACATTGGGAAGACCCGTTAAAGTCCATCGTTTTCTGCATAGTTGTCACGTATATTATTAGCAGGTAAGATCTTTGGTGTATGCATTTGGGCTATTGTAAAATTGGGTACCTATCTCATTCCCGCATTTTCACTTCTTATCTTGGGCTTAAGTTAGATGAATAGCTGCCAGTGTTTAGACATATAATGGCATCTATCACGTTCTTTTATTTGAATAATTATAACTTGGTAGAAATACTTAAGTAGTTCGTTTGCAGGGGATGGCTGGGATATGCTTCTGCCTTCTTGCTCGCCTTTATTGCGGTCTTTATGTTACTTACTCGCTATTTTAGCCAAGGCAGACCAGCCGATGAACTCAAAGTGATAGCTCCTCCCGAAATGACCACCATGGAGCAGCTTCTGGCTGTCCAAAACGCAATCTCTCAAGCTGAAGAACTGATCCAAGATGGAAACATTGTTCTTCTCAAGATTCGTGCCTTACTGTTGTCCATATTCCCACAGGTTTTTAATTTTTATACTTTTCCCTGTTTTCAGAGTTTGATTTGAATTTACATTGCAACGAATAATTAGCTCATTCACATTCAGGCAACTGAGAAGTTTGCGGGTGCTCTTTTTGTCATGGCATTGGTTTTGGCGTTCTTGCCATACCGATACATAATCCTACTGCTTTTCCTGGAGGTCTTCACCCGAAACTCTCCACTTAGGAAAACAAGCACAGAAAGATGGACTAGGAGATTGCGGGAATGGTGGTTTAGCATACCCGCAGCTCCTGTGGCTCTCGAAAGATCTAAAGAAGACAAGAAGAAACGATGAAGACGACATGCACAGATACAGTCAAAGCCCCACACTTTTTGCAAGGCATCCCCTGAAATGTACATTTATGTGAAGGAAAAGGGAAAACGGAAAAGGATCGATCATATTGGCTTTGGCTTTCAAGAGTTGATTATCCTAATCGTATCTGCTGTATCCTACTGCAGATACGCAATAAAATTTCTGTAACTTGTACTAAGCTGTCTGTTTCATCATGTAAATGTGAAGTTCCTTCATATCATACACCACCTGATCCAAAAGGGAGCCAAACCCAACTAGTTTTTGAGGGTCATGTAGCTAATAGCTTCTTAATATTGTGGTTTGATATCAACTTTGAGCTTAGCTAGCTGCTACACACACACATATATAGTCTAATCACATTGAATAGCGAGCAAAAGTTTAGCCTCCGTTGATCACTTGAGTCACTATATTTACTTCTCCATAAACTGTCGGGTCGGTGTGGGGCGCTTAGGTCGGCGATTTCACCTTTTGTCATAAGGTTTATCACATCTTGAGAAGATAAGATTATTATTACTATCATCTATTTCCAAAGTAAAAGTGATTTGACAAAAGTAAAAGATTGTTATTATACTATCTCAGGCAAGGAATTTGACAAAAGTAAAAGATCAGATTCTCTAAGAATTTGAAATCTGTAATTGATGAGATTCAAAACCATTTTATTTTTTCATAACTTACCATTTTTGCCAAAATAACTAAACTCCATTCTTTCTTCTCAAGATTAAATTCTCAACCCCAAGAGCTCCTCACGCCTGACCCGACAAAGCATCTGAGCTGCCCATGCAGGCAACTAAACTCCATTCTTGACATTTAACAAGATTGCCAAATTTCATGAAGCTGTTGTATTCTGCTGCATATATATTGCTAAAATTCTCCACAACAATTACAAATAGCCATAATAAAATCTATAGACAAAAAGAAAAAAAAAAACAATTAACTTATTTCCAAATGCTACATTTAATCGCATCCCGTGCCAAGAAATTTAACTACCAGTTATTGACCAACAAAACAAAACAAAACCTCAGACTCATCAAAGAACCTCAAAAACTCAGAAAAACAATCTGCAAATCCTAAGAAAAATGTTATAAAATCCTCACCCAAAAGAAAAAAAATAATAGTTCAAAAATCTGGAAGGTCCTTCACGCTCTCCAATGAAGAAGAGGAAGAAGAAATGGAACTTCTCATCAAAAGCAATGAATCCACACAGTTACCAAATGGTGGTCCTGAGCACAGGAAATCCATGGAGGTTGGATTAAAATATTGCATACCATTATTATTATTATTATTGTTATTATTATTATTATTATTTAGATATTCATTATTATCAAAACTATTATTATTACTGTTATTCTGAGCATCAAAAGCATGGCCTACACTAGAGCTCCCTTCTTTTTCATCTGTCACCACCGAGGTGGAATCATTATCTGTGATCTCATGATTATTTCTATTAGTTATTTCTGTGATTATATAATCGTCGCAAGGCTCGGGTTTAGGGTGGCCCTGGGGAGGAGGAGGCGGCGGTGAAGCGCGGCCGTCCTCGTTGGCCATGGCGGCGGGGCGAGAGAAGCCGGTGAGCTTCTGCACTAACGCCATGAAGTCTTTAGGCTGGGTGTGGATGACCTTTGGGGAATGCGTGTAGATTATGACCGGGTGACGGGGTTGAGGCATGGCGGTGGTACTTGCAATGGCGGCCGATACGCCATTTATAACCGAGGATGACGACGAGGATGACGAAGACGACGAGGAAGAAGATGAGGAGGACGGGGATTTCTTGATGAAATGAGAACCTCGGTTGATCTTCAACGCCTGGTTTGCTGCCGCGCTGCCGCTCATGATCTGATGGTGATGGTGATGGTGATGGGAGTCTCTCTTTGCATGATCATCTTGAAAATGCATAGTGAGGAATCTTGAATTCAAGAACTTGTAAAATAGTATCTATCCTGTGCACAATCTTGTCAGGTCGGGGTGTAAAGAATCGATGTAGGCGATTACACTTTTATTGCATGTAACTGTATCAAGAGTGAATTTTGTATCACAATCTTGTCCGGTTGAGGTGTAGGGAATCCGGAGGAGTGATTCCACCTTTATTCGTATGTAACCATATGGAGAGTGAATTTTGTACCATAATCTTGTCAAGTTCGAGTGTGAGAAATTTGCCTGGGATATTCTACCTTTATCCGCATATAATCATATTGAGGTGGATTTTGTACTACAATCCTTTCAGGTCGGGGTGTGAAAAATCGACAATTCTACTTTTATCTGCATGTAATCATATCCATAATCATGTCAGGTCAGGGTGTAAGGGTGTATGTGATGAGCAAATCTACCTTTTGGTCATAAGAAAGTGAATTTTGTAATGTAAATTCCAGAACGGTATATACAGGAAGACAAAAAAAGATTGGTTTTTGGTGAAGGGGATAGCGCTAGAGTGACAGGTAAGATGATGACACTGGTGTGAAGGTAAATTGGAGTAGTTATAGGCTAAGTTGGGGGTAAGGGCTATACGTGTCAACTGTAGCCCACTTCTGCGCACGTTAATCCGCAACATAAACATATGTTTTTCATTTTTTTAGTAATATTATTGTAAGAGATTTTTTAAAATATTTCTTAATTAATTCCTATGTTCTGTTAGAAATGTGGGGTTGGGAGTGATAATACTTTAAGGATTTCCCATAATCCCCGCCATAGCCATAGCCCTAGCCGATGGAGTCTCCACAATCTTCTGAGGAAAACAAGGTTGTTGCTGTTCTGAGAATTTTTGCCCAATAAGAGAAATATGGTGTTAACATAAATAGTTGGCTTATAATGGTATTTATTAGCAGAATTATGTTATTTTCAGGGTCAATTGTGTGCCCAAGAAGAAAAATATGATGTCAGCAAATTTAGTCTGTGGCGGAGATGGGTTTTTGAGTTATCCCTCAATGGCTTCATTCTAAAACAATTTTTTTCCTACATCTGAAAGTGATTTCTAATCTAATATCCACACTTTAACTTCTTTATTATCAGAATAGTTGGCTTGTATTGGTATTTACAGAGCATAATTATGCTGTTTTTCAGATCAATTGTTTGCCTAAGGAAAGAAATACGTGTCAGATAAAGTTTAGATAAATAATTAGTATCTACATGGATGAAACTATGTTACTTTCAGAAGTAAACTGTTTCTCTCAATGAGAAAAATATAATGTTAAAAAATTTGTTCGACATGACTCTTTGAGATTATTTATTAATGGCTTTCATCCTAAAAGAAGTTTCATTCATACACTCAAAGGTGATTTCTTTTCTCATACCCACACATTCATTTCTTTATCTTGGGATTAGTTAAATACATAGTTTACTAGATTTCATGAATGGTAAACTCTATTTTAAATTATGAACTCTATTTAATTTTCTTATTGTTAGTAATATATACTACTTTCAAAAGAAATAATGGAGGTAACTTTGCATTCTTAATGATGGAAGGGTGTGTATAGAAGGTGAAGAAAAATAGAAAATACGGAGTAGTAAACAAATAACTTAGGAGCTTGAAGCTAAGGTACATGAACATTTTTTATGGTAAAACAAAGGGCTCATTAATATACCTCGAGTTCCATTCTTTAATATGTTTTTATGTTTTTTCAACTTACTCTCTTTCTTTGTGTGGGTATAAGTATACAAATCACGCACCTTAATAATCTTTAAGTTTCAACAACTCACGTACTTTAAGTATACAAATCACGCACCTTAAGAAGGAAAACCACACACTTTAAACACAAAACCCACCATCTTAAACACAAAAACCACGAAAGGAAAATCATTAATTAGCCTTAAATTTGACCTAGATGCAAAAATTACCAAATTGCCAGCGCATTTTTTTTTTAAATTTTGTTAATCTTGGATGTTGATTTAAGTAAGATCAATGACTTAGGTTTAACCGCGCAACCACACATGACACACTCAACCGCACGGGAACTGAATTATATATATATATATATATATATATATATATATATATATATATATATATAGGATCGCGTTCAGGTGAGAACCACCTGCCTAGGGGAGAACTGAGAACGCCTAGGAGAGAACTAAGAACGCATGCCATCCGCCCACGTGTCCAGATATTGTTGCACCTAATGTTATAACTAGGTGCACCTAGATGCATGACTCTTAACAAGGTAAATTACTTGCACTTGTAAGTGAAAATAGGTGCACAAGTGCAAGTAAAATGTATTATAGGTGCAACTAAATTGTACACTGAGCATCAATACTAAGTGAACCTAATGTTATAAGTAGGTGCACCTAATGTTATAATTAGGTGCACCTAGATGCATGAATGTTAACAAGGTAAATTACTTGCACTTGTAAGTGAAAATAGGTGCATGCATAAGTGCAAGTAAAATGTATTATAGGTGTAAGTAAAATGTACACTCAGCTAAATAATAAGTGTACCTAATGTTATAACTAGTTGCACCTAACGTTATAAGTGGTGCACCTAGGTACGTGAATGTTAACAAGGTAAATTACTTAGCTTGCACTTGTAAGTGAAAATATGTGCACTTGTAAGTGAAAATAGGTGCACTTGTAAGTGGAACTAGGTGCACTTATAACACAATTACTTGCACCAAAGTTTTAATTATTTATGGAAGTGCCACCACGTCGTTTTTTTAAAATTGCATCTGATTCATTGATCTGGACACGTGGACGGCTGCAACGCGTTCTCAGTTCTGTCATGGGCGATGGCCGCACCTCAGCACGCCCATATATATATATAGGATCGCGTTCAGGTGCGTACTGGCCGCCCAGGAGAGAACTGCGGACGAATCACAGCGCGCCACGTGTCCGGAATGTAGTTGTACATAACGTTATAACTAGGTGCACCCAGGTGCATAAATGTTAACAACGTAAATTACTTGCACCTGTAAGTGAAAATAGGTGCACACGTGCAAGTAAAATGTATTACAAGTGCAAGTAAATTGTACAATGAGCATCAATACTAAGTGCACCTAATGTTATAACTAGGTGCACCTATTATTATAACTAGGTGCACATAGGTTGCAACCAGGTACATGAATGTTAACACAGTAAATTACTTGCACAAGTGCAAGTAAAATGTATTGCAGATGCTTGTAAAATGTATTACAGGTGCAAGTGAATTGTACAGTGAGCATCAATACTAAGTGCACCTAATGTTATAACTAGGTGCACCTAATGTTATAACTAGGTGCAACCTATGTTATAACTAGGTGCAACCTATGTTATAACTAGGTGCACCTAGGTTGCACCTAGGTGCATGAATATTAACAAGGTAAATTACTTGCATTTGTAAGTGAAAGTAGTTGCGAAAATAGGTGCATGAATATTAATAAGGTAAATTACTTGCACTTGTAAGTGAAAATAGGTGCGAAAATAGGTGCACTTGTAAGTGAAACTAGGTGCACTTTTAAGTGAAACTAGGTGCACTTTTAAGTGAAACTAGGTGCAATTGTAAGTGAAACTAGGTGCACCAAAGTTCTAGTTATTTACGAAAATGCCACCGCGTCATTTTTTTAAAATTGCATCTGATTCGTTGATCTGGACACGTGGACGGCTGTGGAGCGTTCTCATTTCCTACCTGGGCGAGAGTTCCACGAGAGTGCAACCCTATATATATATATATAGTAGAGTTCAGGTGTGGCCGCGCCTTAACGTGCGGTTAGTGCGACCGCACCACTAGGTATACAAATATACACCACCAATGTTAGGAAGTGAACAACACAAATATGCACCATTAGATACGCGTCACAAAAAAATACACCACTAGGTATGCAAATATACACCACATAATATTCGGAAGAGTCATTTCTAGTTTTGGTCCTACTATTATTGGGGCATTGCTAATTTTAGTCCACTTCATTAATTTTTGCCACATTGCGGCCAGCCTTATTTAGTCCTTGCCACTTTTAGTCCACCGTTAAAATTTTCGTCAAATTGTCGTCCAAAATAGGGGTATTTTTGGTCTTTTCATGCTTTGGTCATCTTCTTGATCCTTTGCAGTGGTTTTCCTTACACATTTTCATCCATTGAAGAGGTCCGGCGAAAGCCATGTGATCCACATTACAAAGTCATGGCTTTCACCGAACCTCTTCATTAGATGAAAATATGTAAGGAAAACCACTACAAAGGGTAAAGGAGATGACCAAAGCATGAAAAGACCAAAAATACCCCTATTTTGGACGACAATTTGACAAAAATTCTAACGGTGGACTAAAAGTAGCAAGTACTAAATAAGACTGGCCGCAATGTGGCAAAAATTAATGAAGTGGACTAAAATCGACAATGTCCTAATAACAGTAGGACCAAAAATGGAAATGACTCACAATTCGGAAATGCACAATTAGTGGCAGGGGAGATATGGTTCATTGTTGTGCATTTTCCTAACACTAGTGGTGTATATTTCAAGGTGGCTGCACCGACCGCATGAGAATGCGCGACTGCATTTGAGTAGACTTCTATATATATAGACCTTAGTTAATGTGCGGTCGCGCCTTAACGTGCGATCAGTGCGGCCACACTAATAGTTATGCAAATATGCACCAATAGTGTTAGGAAATGCACAATAAAATATGCACAAATATACCAAAAATGCACCACCATTAGGTACGCACCACCAAAAGCACACCATTAGGTATGCATAAATGCACAACACAATGTTCGGAAAACAATTAGATGTGGGGATGTATGATTCATTTTTTGGGTGTATTGTGCGTTTTGTGGTGTATTTAATTTGTGTATTTCATTGTTGTGCAATTTCCTAACACTATTGGTGCTTTTTTAAGCGACCACACTGATCACACGTTAAGACGCGACAACATTTGTTCATGGTGATAGTTTTAAAAATTTTCACAACACTGATTTGTAATCAACTTTTTCATCAAGTAATTGCGAATATATAAATAATGTCAGACGGATTTACTAGTTAATATTTTGCTCAAATATATATATATATATATATATATATATATATATATATATATATATATATTTTGAAATACTCATAATTCTTTATAAAATAGTATATGCTCTATATTTTATCAAACATTTTCAGCCCAATGAACCTAAACCCTTACTAATGGGGTCCAATTGTTATATGGTGGACCGTGTTAACCACGGTTTGAAAACCGTGTCGTTTTTTTTTAAAAGTAAATTAAAGAAACGGCAACCGTTAAATGTTAACAAGTTTTGTATTTTTAGTGTATTTCGGACAAAATGAAATTAAAGTGTATCTAAAATGAAACTGAATAACTTGTCTAGAAATATTGTGTTTATATTATCAAATGAAACTGTAATTGAATTGAAATGATACTTTAGTTGTGTTGAAATGAAATTGCAGTATGTATAAAAAGAAAGTGAATAACATGTCTTACATATTGAGTGTATATTGTCAAATGAAACTGTAGTTATATCAAAATGATATTTGTGTTGTGTTGTAATGAAACTACAATAATGTATATAAAATTAAACTGAATAACAATTTCACATATTTGAGTGTATAACTGTATATTGTTCAATAAAACCATAGTTGAATTAGAATTATAATTTAGTAGTGTTATAATAAGACTATAGTGTATATAAAATGAAATTCAATATTATGTCCCACTTTAATAAGACTAGTGTATGTATAATGTCAAATGAAACTGTAGTTGAAACAAAATTAAACTTTAGTTGTGCTGAAATTAAACTACAATGTATATCAGATGAAACTAAATATGTTATACAAACAAAACTAATTGAGTTTGTTATAATTAATTTCAAATATTCATAAATATTTATTAATAAAATTGAGTTTGTTATAAATATAATATATATGTGGACATTACTGAAAACGTGTGCTCAATCTTTATTTATTTATTTATTTATTTATTTTAATCTATTCATTCTATATTTATTTAATTTATTATTTATATATTTATTTATGTTGGGAATTAATAACATTTGGGTAGATAACTTGTTTTAAAATTAAAATACTTTAAAATATTCTAAGGAGTGCAATTCTAGGTACTTTTATATATAGAATTGTATATTAAGTTTGGAAAATAATAAAAGATCATCTTGTCATTAAAACTCCCAAAAAAAAACCCTAAAAAATAACCTTCTCAATTTTCGTTTGTCAAACTAGAAATATAAAAAACAAAAACCAAATTGAATTGTATCTATGTTGTAATTTAAAAAGCTTTCTAAGCTATATGTAGCTAGTTTATTATAAAAGGCAGGGTCAACAAAACAAGACAAATTTGTAGGAGTTTTTCTTCTTTAACAAAAAAAAATAAATTATAGAGAGATAGAGAGCATTCGGCTTGTATAGGATTTGTTTGATATAAATGTTGGTCCCAAAGCAATGAGAAAGTCTGGGGAGATTGAATAGATTTTTTTTTTTATTTTTAAAAATAGCTCTATGTAAGCTTGAATTCCGAAGGATAAATGAACAAAGCTTTTTGCAAAGTAATTTTCAATCAAAAGTACACTACAGAAGACTTACAGAAAATTAAAACTGCTTAAATAGTATGTAGTGGTTTGTTCTTGGAAATGATTGTGGATGTGTGTTAAGCTCAAACATATAAGCAACTGAAAGTAAAGAGCGACGGATAGAGAAATTGAGCCAAGAGTTATAATGGTTTAGGAAATCCCATACTCCATTATCCTCCTCAACCCATGAGGGATTTCACTAGTATTTTTTTGATAAGTGCCAAAGATGCTATATTTTGTGGGGTAATTTGGAGACATTTTGTGCTATAATTGGAGTTCTTTGAACTTAGTATATGCTTAGAATAGCTTATTTTGATTAGAGTTAAGAATAAGGACTAATTGTGATTGCATTTGTGAAATATAGAAAAACAATGTCATTTCAAGGGCATTTCGACGACAGTCCAAAAGAGCTAATTTGGACATCTTCAAGGCCTTGCATGAGTAGAATCACGATATGCGTATGTTTGGGGATGATCGAGTGCTATTATCCATCAATCATTATTGCATGGACCATGATCCACACAACTGTGTGGTCCATTAATAAAAAGTACACTTTAAATATATTAAAAGTACATTATTTTTGTACATAAAGTACATTATTTTAGAGTACATTATTTAAGTACTGAAAATACATTATTTTATATATATATTATGAATAATATACCTTCAGTACAAAAATAATGTACTTTTAGTATAATAAAAATGTACCTTATATTAATGGTCCACACAATAATTTGCCATGATCCATGCACTTGTCCATGAAATGCGGGCTTGGATCTAATTCCAACCTTGTTGGGCTTGTTAGTTCTTGTTAGTTAGTCCAATCTAAGCTCCCACCACCGGAGTTCGAACTTATAACCACCCATTTGAAATGGTAACGAAAATGTAATCAAACTAGCTACATGGTAATTAGCATTTTGAAAAGGTTTTTGAAATAATATGTTTGAAGAAATTGACATAGAGTTGGGTTGGGATGAAATATTTAATTATTTATATAGGGTGAAAAATTAAAAAGGAAAACATGAATCAATGCAAGAAAATAACAAAATAACAAAATACCAATGGATTTAGCTATAGATTATATACCCACATAAATATCAACAAATTTTAGTAGATTGTTATTGGTAAATGTGATTTTTCTTGTTGTAAATAAAATTTTTTAGAAGTAGACTTTGAGTTGGTGTAAAATTCTTGGGAATTATCTCATGCATGGTTTGTAACAAATATATAATTAACTTAGCATTACTTATAAATAGTTTTTAATATTATTATGTTGGTTCCGAATGGAGGTGAAAAGTCTAGAGGGTGGGGGTGGGGTGAATACACTTTTCAGCAAATTAAAATTTATAACAGTTTATCGAAAGAACTCCAAGTAAAGTAGATTAATGAAAATCTAAGTTAGAGTGTACATCGGAATAAATGTACTAAAGTGATATATTAAAAAATGAAGAACTAATCACTGCATGCAATATGATAGAAATGCATCTAAGTTGTTAGTCAAAGCAGAGATCATGCATGCAAAGCAAAGTGTACGTAAAATCAGTAAATAAATGAGAGAGAATTTTATAGTGGTCCGAAGGTGGTGTAATCATTCTACTCCACTCTACTCGTAGCTCCATGAGAAATTCAATATTTTCAATCACCTAGATACAATAGTGAACAACCAAGTGCTAGTTCACCAACTTAGCACTTCTACAATTCGAGTGTTTCGCACAAAATTTGCACTCCTAAGGATTTTCGCAAACTACTCTTGTTACTCTTCTCTCTATCTACACTAGTAGAGAATTTTTTTTACAAGAAAATAATTTTTTTCTCTCCAACTCTTAGAGAGTTTGAGATTAGTCTCTTTTTCTAGATATATTCTATGAACTGTTACAAATGTAACATCATTAAAATCTATACAAAGATTATTCCTACTGATGTGGTAAATACCCCGAGTTATACGAATAAGTCTACATATTGATTTTGGTATGTGGGCTCGGGAAGCAATGACCGTGGGTCGAAGGTTCCTGGGCTAGTATTGGTTACGCGAAAGTCCAAAAGTCCCTCCTCAACGCATTAAGCATGCCTTATATAGAGGGCTGAAGGGGACACATGACAGGGGCTTGACATGTGAGCCAGGTGTGGTGCATGCACTAGGGAGGTCGGAGGCATCGCTAATAGGCCCACGTATGAAGAGATTCCTGACACACTCGTTCCCAATGTGATCAAGTAGAGTGTCATTAATTGTGCTTGTCTTCTAGAATTAAAGGTGTTCCTGCTGGGATACTTGGTCCAAGCACCAAGGTCGGGACCAAGTCCAGGTCGGGTTGGGTTGGTCCCATTCAAGGTCGGATGTGGTCGAGAATTGCTCCCTGTGAAAAATTTAAAAGAAAAACATGAATCAATGCAAGAAAATCACAAAATATCAATAGATTTAGCTGTAGATTATATACCCACATAAATATCAACAAATTTCAGTAGATTTTTATTGGTAAATTTGATTTTCCTTGTTGTAAATAATTTTTTTTAGAAGTAGACTTTGAGTTGGTGTAAAATACTTTTGAATTATCTCATGGTTTGTAACATATATATAATTAAAATTAACTTTTCTTTATTGATTTTGAAAATTTTATGTGAGAATTATATATTTTGAATATATATTATAAAAAATATTACTATTTTTTTTGGGTGTAGCCTAGGGTTGCAACTGTCGGACACATGGACTAATCCCCTCGCTGGATTGTGGGCACCTCTATTGGGTGGGACAACAGGCCTTAGAGATTTAAGACTGCTCCATACCCAAAGATAAGGATGAACCCTTGATGTTATGGATTAATTTAATTATAAAATATTACTATAAATATATAAAATAATTGTAAATCATTATGGATTAATTTAATTATCTTCTTTTAGAATTATATTGTAATCATAATTAATTTTAAACATTAATAAACATATCATTAAAACACTTTTATTCTTAACAATATATAAAAACTTGACAATTATAAGCCTTTCAATTCAAAACTCAATTTTATTACTATATAAAAAAATAGATATCTATTTTCAAAAAAAAAAAAAAACAATAGATATCTAAACCAATAGCATATTGTGTTCACTCAAAATCTAAATTTTGTTTCAAATTTCAAATGTTAATTCAAATGTTAATAATGCATAACTCTTCTTCCCCCAAGATATTGATACAAGTAGATGTTGATAATTATATCTAAATATTTAAATTTCGAACTTTTATCACCAATTGCTTTAATAATAGTTGTATAGAGCATATAACACATAAATGTTTGTGTACATTTTATTTTATTTTATTTTTTTCAAAAAAAAAAGAGAAAGAAAGAAAAGATTTCACCTTGTTAATTACACAAAAAACAATAAGGTGCCGATTAATGTGCTGCAATCCATATCGATCGATTCCATACTGTTCTAAATTCCCTATAAATATCATCCCATAATTTAGTTCAATCCGCTTAGACTCCTCCTCCCTACCATAATTCTTCCATCTTGAATCTCGATCAACATCGCAAGCTTCGATCACTCACTCTCTCTGATCTCTCTCTCTCTGCAAACAAAGAATGAGATTTAGCTGTGAATTCTAGATTCCTTATTTTATTGATCGTCTTCATCATGAGCCCACCGCATTTTCAGGGCTATAATCAACAGATTATTATGAGCAGAAGAATGAACAACCCGGCATTGAAGATCAACCCGGGCTCCCGTTTCATCAAGAAATCGTCGCCGCCGCCATCGCCGCCGTTGCAGCCGTCGCCGCCGTTAGATGGTCCGACTGCCGGGCCTCGCCACCCGGTGGTAATATACACACACTCTCCAAAAATCATCCGCACCCACCCTAAGGATTTCATGGCTCTCGTGCAGAAGCTCACCGGCTATTCCGCCCCCGCCTCTGCTCCGCCGTCTCCGCCGTCTCCTCCACCGCCTATGCCGGAGCCTTGCGACGAATATTTAATCACCGATCTAGCTAATAATAGTGATCACAGTACTGGCAATAATACCAATAAGAGCAGCGGTGATGATGACGTCAGTGCAAGATATAATTGGTTGATGATGGGAGAAGATAAGGACTTGACAACGATGGATGAGAAGGTAGGGAGCTGTAGTATAGGCCATGGTTTTGATCCAAAAAATAATAGTAAATTTTATTTTGATAATAATAATAATAGTGAATTTATAAAGAATAGTAATAATATGTCATATTTTGATCCAACCTCCATGGATTTCGGGTTCCCAAGTACTACACCATTTGATAATTGTGGAGATTCATTGCATTTGATGAGAAGCTCCGTTTCTTCTCCCCCTCCTTCATTGGTCACGAAAGGTGGCTCCACCGATCTAGGTTCCCCGGAGAGTGTGATGGATTTTCCTGATTTTTTTGGGTGAGGATTTATATATAAAATTGTTCTTAGGAATTTTTTTTTTATAATTAGAGGCCTTGCTTTGTCAATAATCTTGCATTTGAAATAAGAGTTTTTGTGTTAAGTCTTTCTAATTGTGAGGGGTGTTGGTTATATATATTTTTTTGATTTTTTGAGATGAGTCTTTCTAATTGTGAGGGGTGTTATATATATTTTTAAATTTTTTTAATGACGAGAGATTTGTGTGAGAATATACTTTCACAGTAGAATTGATTTGTATTTTGAACTTGCTTGGGAACTGGGATCAGTACCTTTCGAATGTAATTGCATTAGAAATAGTGAATTCATCTAAATAAACGTAAGTTGTGTTTTCGCAAATGATAACTTTTTCCATCTACCACTTTTATTAAAGTTTGGAAAAAGAGTCTCTCAAATTTTAACTCGTCGGGCAAGGGATCTCGCCGATCCTGTAAAATTACCGGTGGTTGCTTTGGCCCTCCATAGAGGAGGCGTTAGTCTCTGTAACCGGCGTTATCCGTAGTCTAGTCTCTGTAACCGGCGTTATCCGTAGTCTACCGGCGTTATCCGTAGCCCATTACTTTGTTGCTTGAAAATTTGCTGAAATCTCGTTCGGTTGCTGGAACTCTAATGAACTGATTTTTGATCTTCATTGCATCAAAATAAATTGGAAATCTTCATTGCATTAAAATAAATTGTTAATGGGTGGACATTTAATAGCCTTTCTAAACTACATTGTTATTATAAGAAACTAATAATTTTGCCCGTGCATACGGAATGGATTTGCTATAATATGTTAAGAATATTTAGATCGATATACAATTATTTAAATTATAATATCGAGTATTATATAGTGCAATTGAAGAATTGAGTTTGATCGATTATGTTTTGATATTATCATTGCTTGAATTTGAGCAAATAATTACCTAATTAATAGCCAATGTATATATATATATATATATATATATATATGGTGCTGAAACTTTAGACATTTTATATATCAATGTTTATGATTTGTATTAATTAGGCTAATTATCCCGTTGTCCAGCAACTCAGTCCCGCAACTCAGTTATAGAAATTATTTAAACGGATGATATATTTTCTACGTAAATCAAATAGCAATTTTGTCATCTTTGTATAAAAAGAAAACATAATAGTATATCAATTCAAAACCTTTTTGTAGACGACATTGATAGTATATTATTTATTGTTATTGTAAATTTTTATATTTATTTTAATTTACATCACTAATGAAGTAAATTATCTAGAATTATAGCTTTTTAGTGCTTTATTTCTGAATTACTGGAGTAAAATATTAGAACCTTAGTATTTCATGGATTATAAGATATTTCTACAGCAGGTATGTATAGATTAGCTCTGTTTTTTTTTTTTTAGTGTATAGATTAACTTTATTTCATGAATGTTTGATTTGTGGGCATATTTTATTTGTTGTGTATTTTTGCCTAGCAGTTGGGCTGCATAATGTGTTAAAGAGCTATAATTCTACCTAAACATGTAAAATTTTGACTCTTGGGTTATATTTTATTTATCCTTAGGGTTTTATTTGTGTAATTAATTTGGTTAATTTTTTTAACGTGTTATAGTTAGACTTCTTAGAGTAAAATAATGATGTTTGGAAATAATATGGTAATCGGATGAAATCTGTATAGCTTGGAATAAAAAACAAATCTACATTGGATAAGCTAATTTATTTATTAACATTTAAAAAAATACATTTAATTCTTTTTAAAATTGTAAACGTAGAGTTCTAAAATTATGAACATGGACCCGAGTCCACCTTGCAAGGTGAACCCGGGTCCATAGCATAATTTACCCACCTCTATCACGACCGTTCCACCCTCTCGCTCAATCTGAAAAATCAATTTCGCTCCTCTCTCAATTTACCTGTGCGATGCATGAATAATTTTTTTATTATATAATTAGATAATAAAATAAAAAATTAAATTATAAACAATTTAATATTTGGAAGTGTACATTTATCTGATTAATACAAAAGTATCACTCAATTAATTGAACAATATATGACTCGTTTGTATGCAATCAACTTGAAAAAAATCTATGTGTAATTATATTATTACTAAAATAAATATGGTTAAAAAGGGAAATAATTTAATTGTAATTATTATAAAACTAAATACAACAACCCATGTTTAGCTTAATTACTATAATAATTATTAATATAATTATCATAATAAATATTAGTCAATTAAACTAATTTTGTGTAACTATGTTTGCAAAAAAAAATATTATGTAATTATAATTTTATTCTTTACGTATACAAATATATAGAGAGACAGTAGCATAAAATTACCTAGTAATTACACAGAAAAATAGAAATAATTTATTTTGTACGTTCTTATAGTATTATAAATTAAGTATAAATAAATAAATAAATAAATAAATAAATAAATAAATAAATAAATAAATAAATAAATATATATATATATATATATATATATATATGTAATATTACCTCTTAGTAGCAATCTGTTTTGCAGAGAAAAGAAGAAAGTTTTTAGAAGTAAAGTGTTTTCTGAAAAGGGTTTTTCATTGATAATTCTCTTGTGTTTTTCTTGTGTGTCCTTTACAAATGTACAAGCTTCTCCTTATATAGAGGGGAGAAGAAGAACCTAGAACTATCATCTGTTTCATGATGATTATTATAAGTGGGAAAGCTTAAAATTTGGAGTTTATTTCCAAGGTGATAAGTGGCGTTTACCTCATAAGGTCTAAGAAAACCTCTAAAGTTGGATATGTGGTTAGAAGTGATAACAAAGTGAGATAACTCTTTGAGTTTAAGTTCTAGTTCGTGTTTTTCAAAAAGTTGACCAACAGACTCTTTAATTGAATCTAGAGTAAAAATTTCTTGAAAAGTTTGAAATTCTAACTTTGAAAGTATAGTGTTTGAAATTTCAGTAGGAAAGATTCTGTCTAATCCTTCTTTGATTAAGTTATGATTTGGTACAGTGATGTTGTAGTCGAAATATGTTTCTGAGTTTTGGTCTAGGTAAAAAGTATGGATTTCATCAGTTTCCTGATGTATTTTCTCAGTTAAAAAGTTTTTAGTGCTTTCAAAGTA
Organism: Ipomoea triloba; assembly: GCF_003576645.1. Lineage (NCBI taxonomy): Eukaryota > Viridiplantae > Streptophyta > Magnoliopsida > Solanales > Convolvulaceae > Ipomoea > Ipomoea triloba. The sequence continues at coordinate 15,999,591 of NC_044917.1, forward strand.
TTGTTGAATAAGTTTTTTATCCATGGTGATAGATAAGTTTTTCAAGAAGTTTAAGTTTTATGAAAACCTTCTGGTTTAAAGATTCTTCTTTTCTCCTGCATCACAGGTTGTTATACTAAGAGTTTTATTACTTATCTAGATCTTTTTAGTTTATGTTTGTTCTTACTTTTATTGCTTTATTATCAGATTTGTTCTTTTTATTTTCACCTTATCATCCCTAACCTACTAACCAAAGGATCCCATGACCCTCCGTTTACAACCTTAACAACATCTAAGCATTCAAACTCAGGTTTCTCTTTTCCCTACTTGGGTACTTTCTTTACCTGACATACAAACTTAGACTACACAGGTTGCTTCGGCTCAAATAGGATTTACGTCTTTTAAATATGAACAATAAGAACAATAAAGCATAATAATAAGAACAAACACAAAGTAAAGAGATATGGTTTAAGTAATATTACCTCTTAGTAGCAATCTGGTTTGCAGAGAAAAGAAGAAAGTTTTTAGAAGTGAAGTGTTTTCTGAAAAGGGTTTTTCATTGATATTTGCTGGTATTTTTNGTTGCTTCGGCTCAAGCAGGATTTACGTCTTTTAAATATGAACAATAAGAACAATAAAGCATAATAATAAGAACAAACACAAAGTAAAGAGATATGGTTTAAGTAATATTACCTCTTAGTAGCAATCTGTTTTGCAGAGAAAAGAAGAAAGTTTTTAGAAGTAAAGTGTTTTCTGAAAAGGGTTTTTCATTGATAATTCTCTTGTGTTTTTCTTGTGTGTCCTTTACAAATGTACAAGCTTCTCCTTATATAGAGGGGAGAAGAAGAACCTAGAACTACCTTTACAGCTGTCTACTACTATTTACATTATTGACACACCGAAGATAAGATGTAATCTTATCTCATATCTTCGGTCGAAGTGACAGAAAGATAAGGAATCTTATCTCCTTATCTCATGGTCAAAAAGTGTACAGCGAAAGTGGTACAGTTAAAGAAAAGTTGAAAGGGACAGGCCCCCTTATCTTAGCCAAAGAAGTAAAGTGATACCATCTTATCAAGATAAACTCATATCTTCAGATTCAGAAGACGACAAAGTTTTCGGCAGTACCCTCTTGATCCTTTTCTTGTAGGAGTTGACAAGTCTTGGATTGGAATGAGTAATTTCAAAAGGAAAAAAGTATCTTGATCCGATGCTTGGATCACAGTAGATTTTCCCATGAGAGTCCTCTCTAAGTATGTTCTTGTTGGCAAATTTGAATTTTGTCCAGTTGAAGTTCTCCGCAAGTATTTTGGCTCTGGCCTGATCAAGTTGTATTTCCACTGTTTCTTTAAGTTTCAAGGCCTTGGGGTGTTGGTGTTCTGTCTCGAAGTCTTTGTATTCATCATCCACATTATGGAAGTTTACTTCTAGTAGATGATAGGCAGGTTTATTTTCTTTGAAGTCTGGGTAAAGGGAAGTGAAATCCAATCTGAATTTTTTAGGAAATTCAGGGATAATAGTTTCAAAAGTTTCTGCCAGCATTTCTGGAAGTATTCCAGAAAATTCATGGAGTGGAGAAATATTGGCTGACTTAACCAACCCATGTTTTAAAAGTGTAGAAAAGTTAACTGGATAATCCTGAAATTTAAAAGGTTTAAACCCAGGAATAAGAAGTCGAGCTCTTCTAATAGCAAACTCAAGTTTACAAAGACATTCAAAATCATCAGATTGTTGGTTTTCTAGACAATCTGGAAAAAGTAAAGAACAAGTTTTGTAAAGATTATAATTGAAATCCCAAGAGATTGAGATTCCGGGAGTTGAAATGCCTGAGTTGGCAATTTGAGCAAGGCATTCTTGGAGTATGGCAAAAGTTTTTATCGAGCATTCTCCAGGAGAGACTGGAGTTTTGGTTAGTGAAGGGGAAGTGATAGATTTGAGGGAAATGGCTGGAGTTGGGATCTTCCCAAGTGAAGGGATCTCCTTTTCCTTAAGTTTCGAGGAAGTTTTCATCACTTCTGAAAAAGTATTCTCAAGTTTCTTTTTGGGAGTTTGAGGTTCAAACCTCTGAAGTTTCTTTGAGCTGGAAGCTCCAGTTTCTAAGTTTTTCAGAAGTTCTTGATCAGAGAACTGATCCAAGTGTTTTAGGTATTCTTTATACCTAAGTATCTGTTCAGAAACAACAAAGTCATTTCCAAACTTTTGAGTTAGCATAGAAGTGGCCTCCTCAATACTGTAATATCCTTTATACAAAGGATTTCGAGATTTTGGATCTTTCTTAAATTCCTCAAGTTCAATGATCATTTCCTCCCATGTCAAGTATAAACCAGCATTCCTGCCAGTATAAAGTGCATAACAAGTAAATGGTTTCTTGGTCTTATGCCTTCCAGAGACCAGAAACTGTATTAAGTACAAGTAGCCTTCCTTCCGGAAGATTGGGCTATAGTTGACAGGCTCCAAATATTGTCAACTAAGCATTGTTCTTCTTCAGTAAGTTTCTCACGAAGTGGAGTTTTGAACTGATTCCTTTCAGGAATAACAGCAAGTTCATATCTGTCCACCTTGAAAGTTTTCTCCATAGTGAAGTCTAGAAAAGTTCTGCAAAACTTAGACAAATTGTTAAAATAATTTATGGAGGATCATAAAGTTTGTAATCTAAAATGTTTCTGGAAAGGATATCTGCAAGTCGATTATCTTTTCCTTTAGTATGTTCCCATTTAATATGGAAACCTCTAGTTAGCACAAATTCTCTGAATTTGAGCCATCTGTTTGCAGTAAGTTTCCTTTTCTATATAGATGATATACTTGTTTTTTCAAAAACTAAAGAAGAGCATAGAGCTCATCTTTACACTATCTTTACTATTTTTGAAAAATATGGACTTATTGTTTCTAAAAAGAAAATGGAACTTTGCAAAAACCATATTTCTTTTTAGGAGCTGAGATAGGAGAAGGACTATTAAACTTCAACCACATATATCTAGGAAAATACTTGAATTTCCAGATAAACTTGAAAACTTAAAACAATTACAATCCTTTCTAGGATTAGTAAATTACACTAGACCTTATTTTAAAGATCTTGCAAAACTCACTACACCACTTTACAATAAATCACAAACTAAAGGATATAGAAACTTTAATGACCAAGACATTAAAATTGTTCAACAAATAAAAGAAAAAATCCAACAACTTGAACCATGGCTTTGCCATTAGATTCAGACTACTTAATAGTACAAACTGATGGAAGTAAAGATGGATGGGGAGGAATACTTATTAAGAAACCAACTGAATATTCTCCTAAATCTACTGAAAAACTCTGTAGATACACTTCTGGTGTATTTAAGGAAAAAGGATACTTAACTTCTATGGATTATGAATTACTTGCTATTATTTATGTCCTGGAAAAATTTGCACTTTTTATACTTTCAAGAAAATTTTTTACTATAAGGACAGATTGCGAGTCCATAGTAAAATTTGCAGACACTAAAAATGAAAGGAAACTTACTGCAAACAGATGGCTCAAATTCAGAGAATTTGTGCTAACTAGAGGTTTCCATATTAAATGGGAACATACTAAAGGAAAAGATAATAGACTTGCTGATATCCTTTCCAGAAACATTTTAGACTATAAACTTTATGATCCTCCATAAATCATTTTAACAATTTGTCTAAAGTTTTGCAGAACTTTTCTAGACTTTACTATGGAGAAAACTTTCAAGGTGGACAGGTATGAACTTGCTGTTATTCCTGAAAGGAATCAGTTCAAAACTCCACTTCGTGAGAAACTTACTGAAGAAGAGCAATGCTTGGTTGACAATATTTGGAGCTTGTCAACTATAGCCCAATCTTCAGGAAGGAAGGCTACTTGCGTAAACTACTTAATTCAACTTTTGGTCTCTGGAAGACATAAGACCAAGAAACCATTTACTTGTTATGCACTTTATACTGGTAAGAATGCTGGTTTATACTTAACTTGGGAAGAAATGATCACTGAAACTTGAGGAACTTAAGAAAGATCCAAAATCTGGAAATCCTTTGTATAAAGGATATTACAGTATTGAGGAAGCTACTTCTATGCTAACTCAAAAGTTTGGAAATGATTTTGTTGTTTCTGAACAGATACTTAGGTATAAAGAATACCTAAAAACACTTGGATCAGTTCTCTGATCAGGAACTTCTGAAAAACTTAGAAACTGGAGCTTCCAGCTCAGTGAAACTTCAGAGGTTTGAACCTCAAACTCCTAAAAAGAAACTTGAGAACACTTTCTCAGAAGTAATGAAAACTTCCTTGAAACTTAAGGAAAAGGAGATTCCTACACTTGGAAAAATTCCAGCTCCAGTCACTTCTCTCAAATCCATTACTTCACCTTCACTAACAAAAATCCAGTTTGTCCTGGAGAATGTTCCTTGAAAACTTTTGTCTTACTACAGGAATGTTTAGCCCAGTTGGCTAATTCAGGCATTTCGACTCCTGGAATCTCAATCTCTTGGGATTTCCAATTACAATCTAAAAAAATATCCAGATTGTCCAGAAAACCAACAATCGGATGACTTCGAATGTCTTTGTAAACTTGAGTTTGCCATTAGAAAAGCTCGACTCCTTATTCCTGGGTTTAAACCTTTTAAATTTCAGGATTATCCAGTTAACTTTTCTACACTTTTAAAACATGGGTTGGTTAAGTCAGCCAATATTTCTCCACTCCATGAATTTTCTGGAATACTTCCAGAAATGCTGGCAGAAACTTTTGAAACTATCATCCCTGAATTTCCCAAAAAATTCAGATTGGATTTCACTTCCCTTTACCCAGACTTCAAAGAAAATAAACCTGCTTATCATCTACTAGAAGTGAACTTTCAAAAGGTGGATGATGAATACAAAGACTTTGAGGCAGAACATCAGCATCCCAGGGCCTTGAAACTTGAAGAAACAATGGAGATACAACTTGACCAGGCCAGGGCCAAGATACTTGCTGAAAACTTCAACTGGACAAAATTTAAAATTTGCCAACAAGAACATACTGAGGGAGGACTCTCAAGGGAAGATCTACTGTGATCCAAGCATAGGATCAAGATACTTTTTTCCCTTTGAAATCACTCATCCCAATCCAAGACTTGTCAACTCCTACAAGAGAAGGATCAGGAGGATACTACCGAGAACTTTGTCTTCTTCCGAATCAGAAGATATGAATATATCTTGAGAAGACAGCACCACTTTACTTTGGCCAAGATAAGGGGCCTGTCCCTTTCAACTTTACTTTAACTGTACCACTTTTGCTGTACACCTTTTGACTATGAGGTAAGGAGATAAGATTCCTTATCTTTTTGTCACTTCGACCGAAGAGATAAGATTACATCTTATCTTCGGTATGTCAATAATGTAATTAGTAGACAGCTGTAAAGGTAGTTCTAGGTTCTTCTTCTTCCTTCTATATAAGGAGAAGCTTGTACATTTGTAAAAACACACAAAAATACAAGCAAATATCAATGAAAACCCTTTTCAAAAAACACTTCACTTCTAAAAACTTTCTTCTTTTCCTTGCAAACCAGATTGCTACTAAGAGGTAATATTACTTAAACCAGATCTCTTTACTTTTGTGTTTGTTCTTATTATATACTAGGAGAAGGGCCTATTAAACTTCAACCACATATATCTAGGAAAATACTTGAATTTCCAGATAAACTTGAAAACTTAAAACAATTACAATCCTTTCTAGGATTAGTAAATTACACTAGACCTTATTTTAAAGATCTTGCAAAACTCACTACACCACTTTACAATAAATCACAAACTAAAGGATATAGAAACTTTAATGACCAAGATATTAAAATGTCAACAAATAAAAGAAAAAATCCAACAACTTGAACCTATGGCTTTGCCATTAGATTCAGACTACTTAATAGTACAAACTGATGGAAGCAAAGATGGATGGGGAGGAATACTTATTAAGAAACCAACTGAATACTCTCCTAAATCTACTGAAAAACTCTGTAGATACACTTTCTGGTGTATTTAAGGAAAAAGGATACTTAACTTCTATGGATTATGAATTACTTGCTATTATTTATGTCCTAGAAAAATTTGCACTTTTTATACTTTCAAGAAAATTTTTTACTATAAGGACAGATTGCGAGTCCATAGTAAAATTTGCAGACACTAAAAATG
>NC_044917.1:16005751-16014772 GCF_003576645.1 Ipomoea triloba
TATCCATGGTGATAGATAAGTTTTTCAAGAAGTTTAAGTTTTATGAAAACCTTCTGGTTTAAAGATTCTTCTTTTCTCCTGCATCACAGGTTGTTATACTAAGAGTTTTATTACTTATCTAGATCTTTTTAGTTTATGTTTGTTCTTACTTTTATTGCTTTATTATCAGATTTGTTCTTTTTATTTTCACCTTATCATCCCTAACCTACTAACCAAAGGATCCCATGACCCTCCGTTTACAACCTTAACAACATCTAAGCATTCAAACTCAGGTTTCTCTTTTCCCTACTTGGGTACTTTCTTTACCTGACATACAAACTTAGACTACACAGGTTGCTTCGGCTCAAATAGGATTTACGTCTTTTAAATATGAACAATAAGAACAATAAAGCATAATAATAAGAACAAACACAAAGTAAAGAGATATGGTTTAAGTAATATTACCTCTTAGTAGCAATCTGTTTTGCAGAGAAAAGAAGAAAGTTTTTAGAAGTAAAGTGTTTTCTGAAAAGGGTTTTTCATTGATAATTCTCTTGTGTTTTTCTTGTGTGTCCTTTACAAATGTACAAGCTTCTCCTTATATAGAGGGGAGAAGAAGAACCTAGAACTACCTTTACAGCTGTCTACTACTATTTACATTATTGACACACCGAAGATAAGATGTAATCTTATCTCATATCTTCGGTCGAAGTGACAGAAAGATAAGGAATCTTATCTCCTTATCTCATGGTCAAAAAGTGTACAGCGAAAGTGGTACAGTTAAAGAAAAGTTGAAAGGGACAGGCCCCCTTATCTTAGCCAAAGAAGTAAAGTGATACCATCTTATCAAGATAAACTCATATCTTCAGATTCAGAAGACGACAAAGTTTTCGGCAGTACCCTCTTGATCCTTTTCTTGTAGGAGTTGACAAGTCTTGGATTGGAATGAGTAATTTCAAAAGGAAAAAAGTATCTTGATCCGATGCTTGGATCACAGTAGATTTTCCCATGAGAGTCCTCTCTAAGTATGTTCTTGTTGGCAAATTTGAATTTTGTCCAGTTGAAGTTCTCCGCAAGTATTTTGGCTCTGGCCTGATCAAGTTGTATTTCCACTGTTTCTTTAAGTTTCAAGGCCTTGGGGTGTTGGTGTTCTGTCTCGAAGTCTTTGTATTCATCATCCACATTATGGAAGTTTACTTCTAGTAGATGATAGGCAGGTTTATTTTCTTTGAAGTCTGGGTAAAGGGAAGTGAAATCCAATCTGAATTTTTTAGGAAATTCAGGGATAATAGTTTCAAAAGTTTCTGCCAGCATTTCTGGAAGTATTCCAGAAAATTCATGGAGTGGAGAAATATTGGCTGACTTAACCAACCCATGTTTTAAAAGTGTAGAAAAGTTAACTGGATAATCCTGAAATTTAAAAGGTTTAAACCCAGGAATAAGAAGTCGAGCTCTTCTAATAGCAAACTCAAGTTTACAAAGACATTCAAAATCATCAGATTGTTGGTTTTCTAGACAATCTGGAAAAAGTAAAGAACAAGTTTTGTAAAGATTATAATTGAAATCCCAAGAGATTGAGATTCCGGGAGTTGAAATGCCTGAGTTGGCAATTTGAGCAAGGCATTCTTGGAGTATGGCAAAAGTTTTTATCGAGCATTCTCCAGGAGAGACTGGAGTTTTGGTTAGTGAAGGGGAAGTGATAGATTTGAGGGAAATGGCTGGAGTTGGGATCTTCCCAAGTGAAGGGATCTCCTTTTCCTTAAGTTTCGAGGAAGTTTTCATCACTTCTGAAAAAGTATTCTCAAGTTTCTTTTTGGGAGTTTGAGGTTCAAACCTCTGAAGTTTCTTTGAGCTGGAAGCTCCAGTTTCTAAGTTTTTCAGAAGTTCTTGATCAGAGAACTGATCCAAGTGTTTTAGGTATTCTTTATACCTAAGTATCTGTTCAGAAACAACAAAGTCATTTCCAAACTTTTGAGTTAGCATAGAAGTGGCCTCCTCAATACTGTAATATCCTTTATACAAAGGATTTCGAGATTTTGGATCTTTCTTAAATTCCTCAAGTTCAATGATCATTTCCTCCCATGTCAAGTATAAACCAGCATTCCTGCCAGTATAAAGTGCATAACAAGTAAATGGTTTCTTGGTCTTATGCCTTCCAGAGACCAGAAACTGTATTAAGTACAAGTAGCCTTCCTTCCGGAAGATTGGGCTATAGTTGACAGGCTCCAAATATTGTCAACTAAGCATTGTTCTTCTTCAGTAAGTTTCTCACGAAGTGGAGTTTTGAACTGATTCCTTTCAGGAATAACAGCAAGTTCATATCTGTCCACCTTGAAAGTTTTCTCCATAGTGAAGTCTAGAAAAGTTCTGCAAAACTTAGACAAATTGTTAAAATAATTTATGGAGGATCATAAAGTTTGTAATCTAAAATGTTTCTGGAAAGGATATCTGCAAGTCGATTATCTTTTCCTTTAGTATGTTCCCATTTAATATGGAAACCTCTAGTTAGCACAAATTCTCTGAATTTGAGCCATCTGTTTGCAGTAAGTTTCCTTTTCTATATAGATGATATACTTGTTTTTTCAAAAACTAAAGAAGAGCATAGAGCTCATCTTTACACTATCTTTACTATTTTTGAAAAATATGGACTTATTGTTTCTAAAAAGAAAATGGAACTTTGCAAAAACCATATTTCTTTTTTAGGAGCTGAGATAGGAGAAGGTACTATTAAACTTCAACCACATATCTCTAGAAAGATACTTGAATTTCCAGATAAACTTGAAAACTTAAAGCAATTACAATCCTTTCTAGGATTAGTAAACTATACTAGACCTTATTTTAAAGATCTTGCAAAACTCACTACACCACTTTACAATAAATCACAAACTAAAGGATACAGAAACTTTAATGATCAAGACATTAAAATTGTTCAACAAATAAAAGAAAAAATCCAACAACTTGAACATATGGCATTGCCATTAGATTCAGATTACTTAATAGTACAAACTGATGGAAGTAAAGATGGATGGGGAGGAATACTCATTAAGAAACCAACTGAATACTCTCCTAAATCTACTGAAAAACTCTGCAGATACACTTCTGGTGTATTTAAGGAAAAAGGATACTTAACTTCTATGGATTATGAATTACTTGCTATTATTTATGTCCTAGAAAAATTTGCACTTTTTATACTTTCAAGAAAATTTTTTACTATAAGGACAGATTGCGAATCCATAGTGAAATTTGCAGACACTAAAAACGAAAGGAAACTTACTGCAAACAGATGGCTCAAATTCAGNCTCTGAATTTGAGCCATCTGTTTGCAGTAAGTTTCCTTTCGTTTTTAGTGTCTGCAAATTTCACTATGGATTCGCAATCTGTCCTTATAGTAAAAAATTTTCTTGAAAGTATAAAAAGTGCAAATTTTTCTAGGACATAAATAATAGCAAGTAATTCATAATCCATAGAAGTTAAGTATCCTTTTTCCTTAAATACACCAGAAGTGTATCTGCAGAGTTTTTCAGTAGATTTAGGAGAGTATTCAGTTGGTTTCTTAATGAGTATTCCTCCCCATCCATCTTTACTTCCATCAGTTTGTACTATTAAGTAATCTGAATCTAATGGCAATGCCATATGTTCAAGTTGTTGGATTTTTTCTTTTATTTGTTGAACAATTTTAATGTCTTGATCATTAAAGTTTCTGTATCCTTTAGTTTGTGATTTATTGTAAAGTGGTGTAGTGAGTTTTGCAAGATCTTTAAAATAAGGTCTAGTATAGTTTACTAATCCTAGAAAGGATTGTAATTGCTTTAAGTTTTCAAGTTTATCTGGAAATTCAAGTATCTTTCTAGAGATATGTGGTTGAAGTTTAATAGTACCTTCTCCTATCTCAGCTCCTAAAAAAGAAATATGGTTTTTGCAAAGTTCCATTTTCTTTTTAGAAACAATAAGTCCATATTTTTCAAAAATAGTAAAGATAGTGTAAAGATGAGCTCTATGCTCTTCTTTAGTTTTTGAAAAAACAAGTATATCGTCTATATAGATACAAGTAAAGTCATAGCAATCCTTAAAAAATTCATCCATCATTCTTTGAAATTTTTGAGGAGCGTTTTTAAGTCCGAATGGCATTACTTTCCATTCAAAAAGTCCTAATGGACATGAAAAGGTTGTCCATTCTATGCTCTCTGGATGCATTTTAACTTGCCAAAATCCAGATTTTAAGTCAAATTTTGAAAACCAGTTTCTATTTTGTATTTTGTTAATTAAAGTATCTTTGTCAGGGATACAATACCCATCTTCATAAGTATTATCATTAAGTCTTCTGTAGTCGAATACCATTCTGGATTGACCACGTTTCTTTTCTGCTTCTTTCTGGACTATAAAAGCAGGAGTTCTGTGTCTAGAAGTTGATCTTGTTATAATACCAAGTTTTAAAAGTTGGTCGATGTGCATTTTAAACTCATCTTGTTCCCAAGGTCCATATTTAAAGTTTTGGGATTTGATAGTTATATCTGGGTTAATAATTTCAAGTTTACATTCAGTCTTATTCTTTTCCCAGAATTTTACAGGATTTTCTCCTATAATTTCTATTTGTTCAAGTCTTTTAACCAAGTTTTCTAAGTCATTTTCCCTTAGTTCTTTTTTGAAATTACTAGTTTCTACTAAGTGTAAGTTTAATTCGATTCCCTCAAGATTCTCTAGATGTTCTGGAAAATCTTGTAATTCTTCAGTGTTTATCTTTATTGTTACTGCATTTACACGAGTCTAAGATTTTAGTTTCAAAAATTTTAGCAGGGAAGTTTGAAATAATAGGAATCTGAAAACAGTTCCTACTAAGAGTTAAGTAGTCTTTGTTAATGGTCATCTGGCCATTATTATGGAGTATAAAATCTAATCCCATGATTACAGGAACACTGTGATTTTTAAGTGTTCTTACCCAAAGTTTGGGCCAATAAAAAAATTCTGACCAAGTATTACAGTTGGTTTGAAATTTGGCTTGTATATTTTTTAGTTGAGTATCAATAGATACTTGAGTTCCATCAAATTGGGTAGATTTGACAGGAGTAACTTTAACAGTTTTTTGTTTGATTGTTTCTGGTAGGATTCCAGAATCAATTGTTGAAGAAGTAGCTCCAGTATCAACAAGTATTGGAACAAGTAAATCTATTCCATGTATTGAAAGTTTGGATGGAATAATTATCTGAGTTATCCTTGTATTATTACATATTAAAGGTATATTGGTAATGCAAGTTTTTTCAGTTTGGGTATTAATTATGTTTTGTTCTTCAGTAGTTATCTCAGTGATCTTGAAATCAGTTTCAGTTATTACTTGTTTTCTTTTTTCTAAGAGTTCAAGTATTTTTTCAAGTTTTTCTTCAATTTTAACCATTTTGTTTTCCAAAGTAGTCACTTGGTTTTCCAAAATTTTTATTTTTTGGTTTTCCCATTGAGTATTGTTAAGTATAGTATTATTTTCTGGGATAGGTATATTGAAGTTTTTTGTAATGCAATTATTACAAATTTGTTTAAGACAAGTTTGGCATTTCCATCTTCTGTCGAAAGCTGGATACCACTTACAGATATGACAACAAATGTTGTCGCTACCTGACCTATGTTTCCAGGAATGTTTACATTCCATAGTTCCAATTATTCAGTCTATCCATAAGGATATTAAGTGAATCTTCTTCTTCAGGAATTTCAACCTCTTTGGTTTCAAATCCTTCTAAAGAACATATACTCCAAATTTCTGAAGTATCTGAAATGTCTGATGTGATTTCAAGTATATCTTCATTAATAGTGTTTACTAAGTTTGCTTCTTCATTAAATAAATTATTTCTGTTTGGACAAACAGAGGATAAGTGTCATGGTTTTTTGACAAGCATAACAAGTTATTGTTTTCTTGTAGTTTTTGTTTGGATTGTACTTAGTAACATGTTTATTCTTATTAAGATAAAGTTTTTTAGCAGTTGATTTTCTTATGTATTTTCTTTTAACATAGTTTCTTTTAGGTTTTGTTAGGAATATTTGTATTTAGATTTTGATGAGCCAAAAATGTATTTTAGTTTGAAAAATTAGAAAGCCAAAAATTTCGTAGAGGTATGTATCTAAAAGAGTTAAGAAGTCCACTTGGAAGAATTCTTGGAGAATGAAGGAACTTTGTTCGAATTGGACGGAACTTAAATTTAATTGGAGCACTAGAAGTAGCAAATGGTTGAAGCAGCAGAGATGGTAGAAGACTTGTATACATGGTGAAGGGTCTCTGGTTCGAATCCCCTAAGCCACGAAATTTTAGGAAATCAGAACTTCTCAGAATATTACTACTTATATATTATTTACAGGCATAGTAAACAAAGGATTGAGCAGAGCATTGGAGTTGAACTTGGGAAATGATCTAAGTGGTGCTGTGTTCGAATCCCAGGAGAGTTTATTTTGAGAAAAATTAATTCAGATGAAAATGCACATTGAAGACTGCGAAAATGCACATGGAAGATGCAAAAATTCATGAAGGAATATTACAAGGAAGTAATACAAACACTAAGGACAAATGAAGGAATATTACAAGGAAGTAATACAAACAGGACAAATGAAGGAATATTACAAGGAAGTAATACAAACACTAAGGACAAAAGAAGAATATTACAAGGAAGTAATATAAACACAAAAAGACAAAGGTGAATATTACAAGGAAGTAATATAAACACAAAAAGACAAAGGTAGTAATACAAACACTAAGGACAAAAGAAGAATATTACAAGGAAGTAATATAAACACAAAAAGACAAAGGTGTATAAATCTGATTTGTTCAAATTATCCCACTTCAACGGATATATTTGACTGATTTGCTCCAAATACTACACTACACTAATTATTTTAAGTTATTAAAGAAGGCCTTTCGGCCAGAAAAGAAAAGTTGGAGGAGGAATATCAGGAGGGGAGAAAGAAAAACAAGAGGAGCAAGAAGCGGAGGAATATCAGTTCTGTATATTTTTAATAAGCGGAGAGACTGATGACCAGAATATCAGGAGGCATCACGCAGGAATATCTGGAGATGCAAAGACAAAGGAAGAAGTCTGAAGAAATACAACAACGGAAATACAACTCAGCACACTACCTAAACCACATGGAGACTGCAATAAGCACATGAGATCAACAATAAAGAATTAATTTTTTCCAACGGATTAATTCTTTCATCAGCTATAAATACGGGACACTTGAGCAAGAAGAAGGAGAGAAAAAAAAAAGAGATATACAAGTGATAAGCAAGAAAGGCAGTGTGAAACATCTGAGAGTAGCAAAGCAAGAAAAATTCGAAAAATCAGAAACCCATATCTCTAGTCCTTGAGAGTTGGAGAAAAATATTCTCTTTTACTACCTTGTATCAAAATTTCTACGTGGTGTAGACAGATGGCTGAGTAACAAGAGAAGCTTGTGAAAACCCTGGGGAGTGTAGCTTTGTGCGAGACACTCGTTGGTGTAGGAGTATAGCTTTGTGCGAAATACTCAATATCTACTAGGTGTAGATAGAAGTGCTGGGTTGGCACTTGGTGTTCACTATTGTATCTGGGTGATTGAAGATAGTGAAAGGAGTATAGTGGACGTAGGCTGGGTTTGGCCGAACCACTTAAAAATCTCTCTCTCATTTATTTACTGCCCATATATATTTTTGCTCTGCACACATAATATTCATGCTCACACACACACTCTAATTTGCAGCATAATATTTTCTAAACCCAGTTACTATTTCATCACTATTCATCACTATTCATTCTTATCTGGGTTTGCTATTATTTGTTATCTCTTACGTCCGCATGCAAGCCAAATTTATTATATATCACATTTGAGCTATTCCAAGTATTTCTATCGTATTGCATGTGATATATCTCATCTCCTTCACTGCGTTTTAATTATAGCACTTTACGTACTTTATTCCGCTGTGCATTTCAAGTTGAATTTATTCACTTGGAATTATTTTTAATTAAAGTGTTATTAATTTTTAATTTGCTTGAAAAGTCTATTCACCCCCCCTCTAGACTTTTCACCACCCATTCGGGACCAACAAGTGGTATCAGAGCGGTTGTCTATTTGAGTCAAATCTTGACTGCTAGACAGATCTAATCTTCAAAATGAAGAAAGATTTAGCTCAGAACTTATTATTCTCTCTTGACAAATTTGATGATTGGAAAATACGCATGCAGGTACATTTATCCGCTCTTCACGATGAAATGTGGGATGTTATCTCAGATGGTTCTATTGAAATCATGAAGGTCAATCCTTCATCAATCCTAAGCCCAGATGGACCGCAGTATGTTTCAAAGCCAAAGATGGAATGGACTTCTGACGATAGATTGCGAAGTAACCTGGACAATATAGCTAAGGATATACTGTTCAAAGCTGTGGATGATACAATCTTCCCAAAAATCCGTAAGTGCAAAACAGCTAAAGACGTGTGGGATGTCTTAATCCAAATCGGCGAAGGAGACGAACAGGAAAAAGACAACAAACTCACAATTGCAATGAAAGTTTGAAGACTTCAAGATGCTGCCAAGTGAAAACATTGCGGACATGGAGGCTAGACTGGTCAAAGTTTTGGAGAAATTAGTGATCTTGGAAAGACCATTAATCAAAAGAAATCTCTCTCAAAATACTCCGCGGACTACCGTCAAGCTGGGATATGAAAGTGACAGCCATGCGAGATCATAGGGATCTAAAAACTGTTTCAACTGACAAACTCTTTAGTGATCTCAAAGCGTACGAGTTCGAGATGAAATCAAAACTTGAGGAGGAACGTGAAGAAAGAACCACAGCCTTAGTAGCCGAACAACCATCAAACTCAAGGTTAGTAGGAAATAATGATTTTTATCTGACGAACAATTTGCTTTACTTGTTAGGAAATTCAAAAAATTCATGTGGAAAAACAACTTCAACAATTCATCTCAAAGAAATCAAGGAAGTTCATCCAGAAGACCAAGAAGGGAATTTTCTGATGATAACACAAACTTGTGTTACAACTGTAGAAAACCAGGACATTTCATGGCAGAATGT
>NC_044917.1:16014797-16016933 GCF_003576645.1 Ipomoea triloba
CAGAGGTACAGAATTCGTGAATGGTGTGATTCAGGCCTACTGTAGTTCACAAGGGATTTTGCACCAACTATCTGCCGCAAGGACGCCACAACAAAATGGTGTAGCCGAAAGAAGAAATAGAACACTTAAAGAAGTTGCACGAGTCATGATTTCAGCAGCCGAGCTACCCAAACGTTTTTGGGCGGAGGCTATCAACACTGCTTGTTATACTCAGAACAGAAGCATGATTCACAAGAAAAGAAAAATTAATTCAGATGAAAATGCACATTGAAGACTGCGAAAATGCACATGGAAGATGCAAAAATTCATGAAGGAATTACAATTGACAAGGAAGTAATGAAGGACAAGGACAAACACTAAGGAATATTACAAGGAAGTAATATAAACAAAAAACACTAAGGACAAAGAAGAATATTACAAGGAAGTAGACAAAGGTGTATAAATCTGATTTGTTCAAATTATCCCACTTCAACGGATATATTTGACTGATTTGCTCCAAATACTACACTACACTAATTATTTTAAGTTATTAAAGAAGGCCTTTCGGCCAGAAAAGAAAAGTTGGAGGAGGAATATCAGGAGGGGAGAAAGAAAAACAAGAGGAGCAAGAAGCGGAGGAATATCAGTTCTGTATATTTGAATAAGCGGAGAGACTGATGACCAGAATATCAGGAGGCATCACGCAGAATATCTGGAGATGCAAAGACAAAGGAAGAAGTCTGAAGAAATACAACAACGGAAATACAACTCAGCACACTACCTAAACCACATGGAGACTGCAATCAGCACATGAGATCAACAATAAAGAATTAATTTTTTCCAACGGATTAATTCTTTCATCAGCTATAAATACGGGACACTTGAGCAAGAAGAAGAGAGAAAAAAAAAAGAGATATACAAGTGATAAGCAAGAAAGGCAGTGTGAAACATCTGAGAGTAGCAAAGCAAGAAAAATTCGAAAAATCAGAAACCATATCTCTAGTCCTTGAGAGTTGGAGAAAAATATTCTCTTTTACTACCTTGTATCAAATTTCTACGTGGTGTAGACAGAGGCTGAGTAACAAGAGAAGCTTGTGAAAACCCTGGGAGTGTAGCTTTGTGCGAGACACTCGTTGGTGTAGGAGTATAGCTTTGTGCGAAATACTCAATATCTACTAGGTGTAGATAGAAGTGCTGGGTTGGCACTTGGTGTTCACTATTGTATCTGGGTGATTGAAGATAGTGAAAGGAGTATAGTGGACGTAGGCTGGGTTTGGCCGAACCACTTAAAAATCTCTCTCTCATTTATTTACTGCCATATATATATTTTTGCTCTGCACACAATATTCATGCTCACACACACACTCTAATTTGCAGCATAATATTTTCTAAACCCAGTTACTATTTCGTCACTATTCATCACTATTCATTCTTATCTGGGTTTGCTATTATTTGTTATCTCTTACGTCCGCATGCAAGCCAAATTTATTATATATCACATTTGAGCTATTCCAAGTATTTCTATCGTATTGCATGTGATATATCTCTCCTTCACTGCGTTTTAATTATAGCACTTTACGTACTTTATTCCGCTGTGCATTTCAAGTTGAATTTATTCACTTGGAATTATTTTAATTAAAGTGTTATTAATTTTTAATTTGCTTGAAAAGTCTATTCACCCCCCCTCTAGACTTTTCACCACCCATTCGGGACCAACAAGTGGTATCAGAGCGTTGTCTATTTGAGTCAAATCTTGACTGCTAGACAGATCTAATCTTCAAAATGAAGAAAGATTTAGCTCAGAACTTATTATTCTCTCTTGACAAATTTGATGATTGGAAAATACGCATGCAGGTACATTTATCCGCTCTTCACGATGAAATGTGGGATGTTATCTCAGATGGTCCTATTGAAATCATGAAGGTCAATCCTTCATCAATCCTAAGCCCAGATGGACCGCAGTATGTTTCAAAGCCAAAGATGGAATGGACTTCTGACGATAGATTGCGAAGTAACCTGGACAATATAGCTAAGGATATACTGTTCAAAGCTGTGGATGATACAATCTTCCCAAAAATCCGTAAGTGCAAAACAGCTAAAGACGTGTGGGATGTCTTAATCCAAATCGGCGAAGGAGACGAACAGGAAAAAGACAAC
>NC_044917.1:16016958-16019759 GCF_003576645.1 Ipomoea triloba
AAACTCACAATTGCAATGAAGAAGTTTGAAGACTTCAAGATGTTGCCAAGTGAAAACATTGCGGACATGGATGCTAGACTGGTCAAAGTTTTGGGAGAAATTAGTGATCTTGGAAAGACCATTAATCAGAAAGAAATCTCTCTCAAAATACTCCACGGACTACCGTCAAGCTGGGATATGAAAGTGACAGCCATGCGAGATCATAGGGATCTAAAAACTGTTTCAACTGACAAACTCTTTAGTGATCTCAAAGCGTACGAGTTCGAGATGAAATCAAAACTTGAGGAGGAACGTGAAGAAAGAACCACAGCCTTAGTAGCCGAACAACCATCAAACTCAAGGTTAGTAGGAAATAATGATTTTTTATCTGACGAACAATTTGCTTTACTTGTTAGGAAATTCAAAAAATTCATGTGGAAAAACAACTTCAACAATTCATCTCAAAGAAATCAAGGAAGTTCATCCAGAAGACCAAGAAGGGAATTTTCTGATGATAACACAAACTTGTGTTACAACTGTAGAAAACCAGGACATTTCATGGCAGAATGTCCATACCCCAAGGTAAGTAAAAATCAAAATAAAAATACTTCTAACTCTCCACAGGAAATATCTGAATCAAAGGATAGAAGATTCAAGAAGGATAAAAGGAAAGCTTTAATAAGTGACCCTCTTGAGACAAGTGGGTCTGAGGAATCTTCAAGTGATGAAAGTGATAGCTCAACGGAGGATACTGCACTGCTGTGTCTTCTAAGCATAACCAGTGAATCAGATTTCCAAGAAAAATGCCTAATGGCGCATGAAGTAGAAGAAGACGAGGTAACATCTAAATCTTTTGATTATGTAAATTCACCTTTTTCTAGAGAATCTATATTTCAATTAATGAAAGATTGTCAAACTGTTATGGACACTCATTCTCAACTCAAAGAGCGCAATGATTCTCTAATTCTTGAAAAAGATAAAATAAATGAGAAATTGCAAAATGCTTTACTTGAGATGAGAAACTTGAAAGCTGAAAATATTCGCCTTCAAGAAGAGTGTAAAGCTAGAGAAATTAGAGAACTGAAAATATTCGCCTTCAAGAAGAGTGTAAAGCTAGAGAAATTAGAGAACATAATCTTAGGGAGACAATAGCATCATTTACACATTCATCCAAAATAATGGATAAAATGGTAAATATGCAAAAACCCTCAGGNTCAATGTTTTTAATTAGTTGTGGTTTTACCAAAGGCCTTGTTGACAAAACCTTATTTAGAATTCAAGAAAATAATCATATTTTATTAGTACAAATTTATGTTGATGATATTATTTTTGGAAGTACTAATGCCAATTTATGTGAGAAATTTTCTAAGCTTATGCAAAACAGATTCGAAATGAGCATGATGGGAGAACTAAATTACTTTCTTGGATTGCAAGTCAAACAATCGAAGGAAGGTATATTCATTAATCAATCCAAATACACAAGAGATCTTATCAAGAAATTCGGCTTAGAAGGAAAAAGCTCAGTCAAAATTCCAATGAGCACATCTCTCAAACTGGACAAGGATGAAGAAGGCAAAGATGTTGATCAAACGAAGTACCGAGGAATGATTGGATCTTTGCTATACCTCACTGCAAGTAGACCCGACATATCATATTCAGTAGGTGTATGTGCGAGATTCCAATCACAACCCAAAGANTAATTGTGTTGCAGGATATTTGGTACTTTGATAGCGGATGTTTTCGACATATGACCGGCAATAAAGCTAGTCTTGTAGAGTTCAGAAATATCGAAGGACCAAAAGTCATATTTGGTGGAAATGATCATGGAATAACAAAGGGAATCGGAACTGTTATCAAGAATGGTCTAAGGATTGAAAATGTATCATACGTAGAAGGACTAAAGTTTAATCTCCTTAGCACTAGCCAATTCTGTGACAAAGGATATNTCAGTAGGTGTATGTGCGAGATTCCAATCACAACCCAAAGAGTGTCATTTTCTTGCGACCAAGAAAATTATTCGTTACCTCAAAAGCACTATCAACGTTGGACTGTGGTATCCAAAAGAAGGTAACTTTGAACTAACAGGTGGACTGTGGTATCCAAAAGAAGGTAACTTTGAACTAACAGGATTTTCATGGTATCCAAAAGAAGGTAACTTTGAACTAACAGGATTTTCAAATGCAGATTTTGCAGGTTGCAAAATTGATAGAAAAAGTACCTCAGGGACGTGCCAGTTCTTAGGGGGAAGGTTAGTTTCTTGGTTTAGTAAGAAACAAAACTCCATTGCGACAAGCACAGCCGAAGCAGAATATATCGCAGCAGGGAGTTGTTGTGCACAAATTTTGTGGATGAAACAACAGTTAAAGGATTATGGAATTAATTGCGATGATGTTAGTATTTTTTGTGACAATACTAGTGCAATCGCGATTACCCAAAATCCTGTACTTCATTCACGAACCAAGCACATTGATGTAAGACACCATTTCATCCGGGATCACATCGAAAAGAAAGATCTAAAGATTGAGTACATACCCACTGAAAATCAAATTGCGGACATCCTTACAAAGCCTTTATGCGAATCAAGATTCATCACTCTAAGGCATGAAATGGGCATGATTGAATTGAGCTAAGTATCTAAATATTAATCTCTAATTATAGCTCAAGTATATGTTTTTATTTGCATGTAACGTTGCATAAGTTTATATGTTATATAAGTGTGTTTGGTGATTTATTCCTATGGCATTTCATGATTATCTACCATTATCTTAATTATTAGAATGGCATGTACAATACACACACAATCACGTAGATATATGCTTTCC
>NC_044917.1:16021299-16126396 GCF_003576645.1 Ipomoea triloba
TAAATATTTGGTATACATGTTCTTTATTTATTCTTGGCATATACATAGGGGGAAGGAGTTAGGGGGAAGGAGTTATTCAGTACAAGTTATTTTAATTTTTTGGTATGAAGAATTGTTTTTGATTTAGTTTGTATAAATGCATGATTGAGAAATATTTTAAAATGAATTAAACCAGTCTCAATAATGCATGTAGGAATTTTATTGTCTGAAAACAATTCTTCTAAGTCAAAAATCATTGTTAAACTCATCTATGGCTAGTCAAAATAAAATGAAAATTTTTGAAGTTTATATTTTTCAAAGACTAAGCCAAATGACTGAGTATAGGTTTTGGCATCATCAAAAAGGGGGAAATTGTTAGGAATATTTGTATTTAGATTTTGATGAGCCAAAAATGTATTTTAGTTTGAAAAATTAGAAAGCCAAAAATTTCGTAGAGGTATGTATCTAAAAGAGTTAAGAAGTCCACTTGGAAGAATTCTTGGAGAATGAAGGAACTTTGTTCGAATTGGACGGAACTTAAATTTAATTGGAGCACTAGAAGTAGCAAATGGTTGAAGCAGCAGAGATGGTAGAAGACTTGTATACATTTGTGCGAGACACTCGTTGGTGTAGGAGTATAGCTTTGTGCGAAATACTCAATATCTACTAGTTGTAGATAGAAGTGCTGGGTTGGCACTTGGTGTTCACTATTGTATCTGGGTGATTGAAGATAGTGAAAGGAGTATAGTGGACGTAGGCTGGGTTTGGCCGAACCACTTAAAAATCTCTCTCTCATTTATTTACTGCCCACATATATATATTTTTGCTCTGCACACATAATATTCATGCTCACACACACACTCTAATTTGCAGCATAATATTTTCTAAACCCAGTTACTATTTCGTAACTATTCATCACTATTCATTCTTATCTGGGTTTGCTATTATTTGTTATCTCTTACGTCCGCATGCAAGCCAAATTTATTATATATCACATTTGAGCTATTCCAAGTATTTCTATCGTATTGCATGTGATATATCTCATCTCCTTCACTGCGTTTTAATTATAGCACTTTACGTACTTTATTCCGCTGTGCATTTCAAGTTAAATTTATTCACTTGGAATTATTTTTAATTAAAGTGTTATTAATTTTTAATTTGCTTGAAAAGTCTATTCACCCCCCCTCTAGACTTTTCACCACCCATTCGGGACCAACAGGTTTAACAGGTTGTCTTCTGGGAGTTGGATCATCAGGATGTCTCCCATATTGTTGTGGAGTGTAGATATTTTTACAAAAACCTACATTCTTTTGTTTTAAGTCTCTCTGGATTTGTATATAAGTACACCTAGTTTTAAGTTCACTAATAACATGTTGGATTCTAGTTCCCATGTTATCAAAAAGTTCTTCTTTAGGTATTAAGTTCCAAGAATCATGGATTTCTTTTCCTAAAGGTCCAGGTAGTTTTGAAAAAAGTTTTTCTCCAAGGTCTTTAGAGAAATAGTTTCCAGAGGTACAAGCTAGTGATAAAAAGTCTATTAAGAAATCTATAACCTTATGCCAATCATACAATTGGATTTGTTCTAGATCTCTCATGGCTTCAGCTTGTCTTATAGTTAAGCCAGTGTTTGCTTCTCTTCCAGTGAGAAGGGTGTGTATTTGGTAAGCAAAGTTGTGTATACTATTTCCTTGTATTGCTAATTCTGCAAGCTTATCAGGAAATTTTAGTTTAAAAGCTTCCCATGCTGCTCTAGCCGTTCCGCCTAAGTAATTTTCAGCTATTTTAATCATTTCTTCTCCGTCATTGACGTAAGGGTGTTTTGATTCAAAGCCTCTTATTATAAGTGCAGTCCATTGTTCAATATAGTTATCAAAAAGTTGTGGATGAACCCTAGTTATATTAAGTATAGTTGGCTCATTACTGAGTATCTGTACTTCATGAGGCATTTGTTTTCCTAAGGTTCTTCTGTTTGGATTATTTTGGTCATAAATAGTTACAGCTCTTCTGGGAGGATGTCCCAAATTATAGCTCATTTGTTCAGGATTAGTTCTGGGATATGAAGTAGTAGGATGTGATGAAGCAGTTGCTTCATTTTGTCTAGAGTTTATTGTTTCAATATCTGCAAAAAGTCTTTTGGTAAGAGTATTGCCTAAAAGTAATTGGATATTGTAACTCAAGTTCAAGATTTCTAAGTTCTCTGTATAAATAATCAAGGTTTGCCTTGGCATGCTTGATATTTACAAGAAAAGTGTTTCCAGAATACTTGGCATGCTTGATATTTACAAGAAAAGTGTTTCCAGAATACCTATGAGTCTTGATATTTACAAGAAAAGTGTTTCCAGAATACCTATGAGTGTTCATAATAAAGTTTCAGTTTCGTAATGAATACCTATGAGTGTTCATAATAAAGTTTCAGTTTCGTAATAAGCTTTGGTACAAAGTAGAGGGTGATATGCTTTCATAACTAATGAGTTACTTTTGCAAAAAGTTTTTCAAAATAAGTTTTTTCTTTAAGTAAATGTTTGTAAGCATAATAACAATGTCTATCATAAAGGTTTTTCTTACTAAAGTTTGGATTCTCTTCAACAAGAGGTCTGTATATTTTAAGTTGCCTTATGACTATATATATATATATATATATATATATATATGTGTGTGTGTGTGTGTGTGTGTGTGTGTGTGTGTGTGTGTGTGTATGTATATAAAACCATAAAAGTATCATAATAATTAAATGGAAGAATGAAAATATAATTTATTTTGTACTAATAATAATATACCTTAAATATAAAATACGTATATTAGGCAATTTTACTAATATATAATTAATATTTAGGTATAATAATTTCAGCAGTTATTAGAAATTAAATTTTTGTAATAACTGTCAAAATTAATGTACCTAAATATTAATTATCTATTAGTATAATTGCCTAATATACTTACTTTATATTTAAAGTATAATATTATTACACAATATATTATATTCTCATTCTTCCATTTAATTATTATGATGCTTTTATGGTTATATATATATATACACACACACACACTTTTAACTCTATATTTATTAGTATAATTTGTGTATATATTTTAGAAAAATATTCATAATTAAAAAGATGATATAATTTAAAAAGTAAATTATTAATTAGATTGCCTACTATAATTGTCTTACTAATTGATTACCATGCTACTATAATTCATATATTTTAAGTCTTTTTATTACTAAGCTAAATACATATCTTTAATAATTAAGATAATCCTTAGTCACATTCGTAGTACTTAAAGTATTACTTTAAATTTTTATAAATAAGAAATAATATTATTAAACCGAAATAATTAAAAATAATGTGTCTATTGTACAAAATAATTGACTTAATTATTAAGTATTAATTTTTATTTCCAAATACAAGTTGATAATTATTAAACATTATTTATGATATTTATTGTGTCCCTTGTAATATTAAAATTATTAGGTATAATTTTCATAATTAAGATATAATTAGGATAGTAAACATAAATTATATTTTCTTTAATAATTAATATAATTATCTAATATAAATTTACATTTATTAATAAGTATTTATGGTAAATTATTATTAGTTATTAATAAAAGGGATAAAAAAAAGTTATGAAGAAGAAGAAAATGAGGAGGAAAGCGCGCGCGCACACACACATATAGGCCATGATATAAAATTTAATAATTACTTCAAAATCAAATACATAAATGTTCTAAGGAATTATTGGATTTTACAATTAAAAAGTGTGCTATTCTTTTATCGATTTTCAAAAACATCACCAGTCAAACCCCTCATTTCTTCTGGTCGTCACCGACTCCTTTGCATATCTTATTCTCCGACTCTAGATGACCATTGTTTAGCAACTCCAGCAACACCTTGTGTTCATACTACGACAAATATTTCATACACATACACAAATCGAAGTATAACATTAACTTCAAAGTATTAAAACAAAAACAATCTTATGCTACAACAAATAATATTTATCATAAAATCGATATTGTAAAATGATATTGTAATTGATATTATAATGAATGCAACACCAATCCATTCTATTTACAGGGCGGTGGAAGAAAAAAATAAGAGAGCCGCCAAGATATTATTTCACAGAGAACGGGAAGAAGAGACAGACAATGCAAATTGAAGAATTATGATTTTCAAAATCAACAATCTATTGTATTTATAGGTAGAAATTGCGAGAATTATAAATTTGTTAATTTTTTAAAAGGAAAGTATAATTAATTACTTAACATTTTTAATTATTAATTCTAAATGAAATTTTTAATCCTCCGTGCATTCTAAATTATTAACCTCCATACTACTCCGTATTATACGCATACATTAGAATATATTTTTCTTAATTTTTAAATGATAATTAATATGAGATAATACGTTGGAAGCTTACAACTTTAGTTTTAGCAGAATGATCTATTTAAATAATAAAATGTTATGCTATTACATTTCAAAATAATATTATTCTACCATAATAATACAAAATTACCATTTAAAAATATATTCTAATCTATACATATAAAATATATGAAAATATATTATAATATTATGGATGTTACAAAATAATATTATAATATTATAATATTATAATATTATAATTATAATTATAATATAGCAATATAAAATAATATATTTTATACATATAGATTAGAATATATTTTTCCTAATTTTTAAATGATAATTAATATCTATGAAGGGTAGATAATGCAATGTATTAAACATAACAAAACATGATTTGATTTGATTAAGAATAATATATATGTTTACGAATATATAATATAGATTACGAATATATCACCAATCTACAATCTACAATTAATATTAATAATATTACCATAAATATATATGAATAATTAATCAATTATAGGTGAATGAAATTGGTATGTTCTTGATTGATTTTATGAATAAATATATATGGATAATTAATAAAATAATAAATGAATAAAATAAATGATTTTACTAAAATGCCACTAAGTTTGGGAGAAAAAATTTGAGAGGAGGATATTGTTTTTATATATAGTATAGATTTATGTGATATCTTGAATGATTTTTTAAAAGTTTGTTTGTATAATATTTACTGTGTTTATATACATACTAGTTTTCTCATGCGCAATGTGTTAATAGTCTAATACCCAAGTTAAATAATATATATAAAAAAAACAAAAGATTTAATTTACTAAATTTTTACTTGAACAAATATACCAAAAACAAATACAATAACAAACATCAAAAGCTAAATGCAAGATGTTATAGGAGAGATTCATTTTTTTTGGTAAATTCATGAGAGTCTTTCTCTGTCCGTTTAACGGTTGAGGTTGAGGTACATCCACGTTCACTCCGGGAGGCACGAGAGCTGGCCTAAGGGGAATTATCACCTGTGAGAATCAAACCCGGGTTCTCCCAGAATTCCTCCCCACAAAGAGAGCTCACTTGACACTTGAGCTACCCCATTGGGTTAGAGAGATTTATTATAATTGACATTAAAACAAATGTTTGTAAATTTCTAAAAGCAATAATCTAAATACTTAGGGTATGTTTGGAAAGCAGGAAAATGACTTCTGGAAAATGTTTTCTGGAAAATGAGTCGTTTTCCGGAAAACAGTTTGATTTCCAGTGTTTGGTTGTATTATGAAAAACTGTCTTTGTGTGTTTGGGTCATTTTCCGGAAAAATAAAATAAAAAAAATTCAAAAAAAAAAAAAACAGCGTTGTCGCTGCTCTGGTTTCCGGCCAGCCCTGCCGGAAACCAGAGCCGGCGGACTGAGAGAGGGATGGCTCAACCGTCCCTCTCTCAAAAACACCATGTTCTCATTGGGCGGAAAATAGGCTCATTTTCCCCAGTCAACGGAAATCATTTTCCGTTGACTGGGTTTTCTAATGCTTGCCAAACACCCAAAGCCCGGAAAATGATTTCCAAAAATCATTTTCCGGGCTTCCAAACAAACCCTTAGTGTAATAGGTATGAAAAGCTAGTAGATACTACTTTTGCATGGGTTGAAAATACTCATATCCAAGTCTTCTTTATTTACTTTTGGTTACGTAGCTTCGTCATTGTCTTCGTCTTCATTGTTTGTCCGCTTCTTTTTCATTGCTGGTAATGTCTAATGTGTAATTGAGTTATTGGTGCTAACATAGAGGGCAACATCATGCAACGAGATCGTAATGCAAGAATCTCTAGATTTTCCTTGTGTATATGATTGAGGTCTTAGTTGTATTATGAACTATTGATCTTACAAACGCTTGTTAATATTTTTGCAGTGCTAGTTTTTTTTTTCTCCTACATGTTTCATGTGTTGTGAGATGTGTGATCATAGATTCAAATGTGGAAGTATTGAATAAAATATTAATACTTATTATTGACAGGTAAATACGCATAAGGACTACCCTTGGGGTCACCCAATCTGTCCGCTGAAGAGCCACCCAATTGGTCCTATATTAGCAGAGTGCCACCAGGTTCGTAGGATCCCAGCAGAGTGCCATTCGGTCGTATACTAATAGAGTGTCACCCGGTCTGTAGGTGACGGGATGTAATTTAGTGGGAGTGAAGGTGAAGTGGTAAAATGAAGAGTCAAGACTCCCCGAGTGTCGTGTCTCTCAAGGATGGCGAATGGGAACTGAATATGTGTGGCATTTAGGAAGTTGAAAGGTAAGAGTTACAAGAATCAAATGTGGAGGTTTTGTTCATGGGTGGTTTGAAGGTAAAAAGGATGGAAAATATAAAAGGTAAAAGGAAAGGGGTGCATGCCAAAGTTAAGTCAAAGGATTGATTATCGTTGGTAGCTTGGAATTGGGTTTCGGGATTGATCTAGGGAGTCACGGTATTGGTATTGAGTGGCGTCACACTCAAACTCTCAATCCTCATTCGGTTGAGGCATTTCATCGAACACCTAGCCTACCACTCCTCTCGGGTCTCATCCTTTCAGATTAAGAGCGGAGATATGGATGATCTAGGCTCGTGAGTGGCCGCTATCGCGCACACACTCACTTCCTACGGGTTTACTACCTATCCCGGTCGGAAATAGAAGCAAAGATTGAATAACATCATCCATACAAACCATCAATCATACTCCCACAACACCAAGATCATAATATCAAATTATAAGCATCAATCCTAGATCAACAAGGGCACACACACCCAACTACTCCACTCTACCATAATAAACATAAATAGAAGCAATATAAACAAAGCAAGAAAGTAAAGATTCAAACTTTATATTAAAATAAGAATGTTACCTAAAGGAAGCTTTAAATCTACATCATCATCTTCATCCTAATCTACTCTAATCTATGGAGGAGTATTGGAATTCCTCCCCAAAGGGGAAGAATTTGGAAAAGAAAACTAAGATCTAAAGATTGGGGTGCCTCCTCCTCCCCCAAAGGTCTGAAATAAGGAGCCTTATATAGGGGGAACAAAATAGGGGCAAGATAGACAATTTCCGCGCAGTAGATTTTTAGGGCTGTCATAGGGCTCTCGACGCGTCGAGCCCGGAAGGCTCTTTTCCGCGATCTTTCCACACGCGTGGTGGAGGTCGTGGGGGCTCTCTGGAATGTTTCCACGCCCCTCCACACGCGTGTGAGGCTTCGTGGAAGGCTCCTGCTTCACGGTTTCTCCATTTTTCTGCTCCGTTTTGGCCTTAGGTCTTCCGTTTGGCTGTAAAATAGCTAAAAAGCATCTTCCAAGCTCTTGTTAGCGATTTTGGTCACATTCGAGTCTTAACGCATGATATTTTTATGAAAAGGGTACTAAACCTTACAATTATAGCCGTTAAATGACCCCTAAAATGAGCTATTCTTGGTGCTTATCAGTAGGATCCCAACAGAGTGCCAATTGGTCGTATACTAGCAGAGTGCCACCCAGTCCTTAGGATCCCAGTAGAGTGCCAATCGGTCGTATACTAGTAGCGTGTCACCCGATCCGTAGGATCCCAGCAGAGTGTCACCCGTTCAGTAGGATCCCAACAGAGTCCCAATCGGTCATATACTAGCAGAGTGCCACTCGGTTCGTAGGATCCCAGCAGAGTGCCAATCGGTTGTATACTAATAGAGTGCCACTTGGTCTGTAGGATCCCAGCGGAGCGCTACTCAGTTGCACCACTCGTACTGAAGAGCCTAATGATGGGTATAGACGCTTTAGGACTATCCGTCAGGAATCACACAGTCGGTCTATTTGGAACCACCCTGACGGTCTGTTATGGTCATCAGACCAACGAAACTAAATCACTTGTGACCAATTGTACAGCTCATATTAATAGGCCTCGTGATAGGTGAAGATGCTCTTGGATCACTCGTGGGATCGCCCCAACAAAGCGCCACCCGACCGACCTACCGTAGGTTGATTGGTGGGTCTACGATGTGACCCACTCTGCGACATGGAAAACCTAGCTTACACAAGAAGTAATGGAGGCAACTTGCACTTGCAAAGCGGTGGCTGACAATTTGCAGGGATAACAACTCTGTCACCTCAAAAAATCAACTTACACGTAGCTGCGAGGCGACCGTCTGACCAAGTGATAAGCACCAAGAATAGCACTTATAAGGGGTCTTTATTAGATTAAAAGCGCATCGTTTTGGCATCCAATTACAACAATTGCATGCATTTAAGCTCAAATGCGATCAATTTCCTCTAACAACATTTCCAGAAAGAGTTTTGAAGCATTTCACAGGTTGGAGAGGGATTTGAAGCTAAAATGGAGCAAAAAGATGAACAAGCCGACATGCAGTAACACCCCACGCAGCCTCACACGCGTGTGGCTGGGCGCGGAATTATTCCAGAGAGCCTCCAAGCCACTCACACGCGTGTGAGCAAGCGTGGTCGGGCCAAGGGTTATTTTGGGAAAATTGTTCATTTTCTTTGTCACCTATATAAATCCCTTTTGTCCAAAACCTAGAGAGAGTAGTTTTAGATCAGAAAATTGATAGAATAGGATAGTTAGATCTAGAGGGTTTTCTCCCCTCTTGGGGGAAAATTCCTTTCATTCATAGGTAGAATAGATCAAAGGCAAGAAGGAAGATTGAGATTCAAGATCAAGGTTGTAAGATCTCCTTTTTCAAGGGGTGGTAACCATTCTCTTTAACTTCTAATTCAATACTTGTTTCTTTGAATTCCCTTTCCCTTTTCTTGTTTCTTATTATGCTAGAGTAGATTATAAAGGGGATTGGTGGCCCCATGGTAGATCTATGTGGATGTTTAATATTATAGCTCTAATTTGTGAATTGCTTGCTTGTTGGATGTTGAACTTGTGTGGATGATGTTCTTTAAGCTTTGTGCCTTTTGTGGCCACATTAGGTAGCAAACCCAAAGGAAGTGAGTGTGCGCGCGATAGCGACCACCCACGAGTCTCACTCACCCACATCTCCGCTCTTAGTTCGAAAGAACAAGATCCGAGAGGAGTGGTAGACAAAGTGTTCGATGAAATGCCCCAACCGAATGAGGATGTGGGAGTCCAAAGTGTGACGCCACTTGGTAGTGTGCCATGAACTCCCTAGTCTATTCCACAACTTGCATTCACAAAACCAACCAAAGATAAACCACATGGAAAAGCCTAAAGCCCCAATCTCCACTTTACCTTTCTTTATTTTACACAACTTTTATCAACCTTACCCTCATACCAATGAATCCCACTCCTAGCCATTCTTGTAACTCTTTTCCTTCAACTTCTTAGATGCCATCACACCCATTCGATTCCCATTCGTCATCCTTGAGAGACACGATACTCGGGGAGTCTTGACTCTTCGTTTTACCACCTTCACTCCACCCTCACCCTATACAAACAACCTTCAAATTGGCGCCGTTGCCGGGGATGGCAAACGGTTTCGAATAGTGTTGACATCTTAGAAGTAGAATTTTAAGAGTTCTTGAATTGCTTTCTTTTTGGTTATTTTGTTTTCTTATTTTTGTTACTTGTTTGAGAAGTGAGCTTAAATTGCCTTGTATATCTTGTGCTCACTTGCAACTACTTTTAGTTGCAAAATTATTTGTTTTGGCTAAGCTATTGTGCAGGAAATTCTCCTTAAGCAAACCTCTTGAAGCTTGCCAATAAATACTAAATGAATCCCCATGATTACCCACGTCATGGAGGACAATCTTATGGAAATCCTCAACCCCAACCATATCCCTATTACCCCCATTCCACTTATACTTACCCTCCACCAACATACCATTACCCATTTCCACATCACCATTTACCACCTCCATATCACTATCCATTTCATACATACAATCATCACCCACACCCATATGAAACACCACCTCCACCTTTCTAAGAAAATTACCCTTCACAATCACCCAATTTTCAAGAAATTGACTCATTAAGCTCCAAAGAAATATCTCAAAGCATAGAGAGTAAGCTTGCACAAATGATGAGAACAATCGACCCAAGCTATACTCCCGAGTCAAATTCATTCCCTACTCCCCACCTAAACACTTACTACCCACCTCCATCAAAAATTCAACTAGAAAACAATACTACCCATTCCTTTGAAGCACTACCCTTTTTCCCATATAATACCCATACAAATCCTTGCGATTATACCCCACCGGCCACCGATGAAATTGAAATCCTAAAAGCAAAAATAGATGAATTCACGAGGATGGCCAAGGAGGACACGGCTAAATTGAAAGCCGAAATCAATAGCGAATTGAAAGACTATCTTGCTACCCTCCGGGAGGAAGGACTTCCATTAGAAGAAGTTGAAACGAAGATGCTAGCTATGATGGAGGAGCTTATGAAAATGAACGAGCCCCGAGCCAACTCCGCCATCATAGATGACATCCCCACTTTGGAAGCTCATCCAAGGATTGTACAAGAGGTCGAAAACGAGCAAAATGCTAAGGAAGAGGAGAGTTTTGGAGAAATAGAGGATTGTTACGCCCCGGTGCTTGAAGAAGTTCCAATTTTCGAATTGGACAATCAAAAGGAGGAAGAGATGGAGAGTGAGGATGATGAAATTGAGCTAGTGTGGGAAGATGAAGAGCCAAAATATGGTAAAATTCCTAATCTTTCTTGTGCTAATTTTCTTGGAAGTCCTAGTGCTCTTTTTGAAAACACCCTTGACACTTGTTTGGATGACTCCATTTGCATTAATATTTCCACTACATGTGACTATGATTGCTTTAAATTTCGGGAGAATGATTCCATAAAAAACTTTGATATATTGACTAAAGCTTGTAAGGATTCTATCTTGTTTAATAATGATTATGATTGCTTTAACTTTTTAGAAGATGAATCCTTTGTCTTGGGTGAGAGTGAGTTGATGAGTGAGGGGGATGATGCTTCATTTTACTCATGTGAGAGCGAGAGTAATTTTTGGGAAGATGAGAGAAAAGAAGGTGAGGAAGGGATGATAGGAAATGATGAGATTTTAACGCTTGATCTTATAGAGAAAATTGAGTGGAGAGACTTGACCACACTAGAAAATGAAAATGGGAGTGAGGAGATATGGTACGAAGAGAGCGCTAAAAATGAAAAGATCTTTAGGGGAAGATAGGATGAGGAAAAGGAAGTGAACACCATCCTAGAAGAGTTAAGGAGGGTGTTTGATGCTATAATTTTTCCAACCTTGTATATTTTTTTTCCTTTACTTTTGTGGGAGTTCAAGGATGTTTCCCATCTTGGGACATTCCTTGAAGCAAAGGTTCACGGGACGCTTGGTAAGGTCTCAAAATCTGTGTGCCTTGAAGGATAGGCCACATTATGTCTGGCCAGGAGACATAAAACCATAGCGCACTTGGGAAGCAGTCCCAATGTTATCTTACTTTTTCTCAAAATTTTTTCTTATTTTCAATAGTATGTTTTACTTAGTTTTATTTCAATAATGTTTCTATAACCTCGGTTGAGCTAACAAGTACAGATTCAACACCCGAGAGTTATAAATTGCCCGCAATCAATCGATGAACATGATCGCTAGCCAAGGAAGGAAGGCAAACCGAGGTAAGCTTTCGCACAACACGTCTCCACGCCACCACCACGCGTGTGGCTAGGCGTGGACAACTTCTAGAGAGCCACCACGCCGCTCACACGCGTGTGAGCAGGTGTGGGAATAAACCAGAAAGCTCCCACGCCTACCACCACGCGTGGTAGCGTGCGTGGACGGGCACCAGACGTTTCGCGGATTTTCGCGCGAAGTGGTTTAAAACCCTTTCCTTGCTTCATTTCTTCCCCACCACGAGTAAGAACTCTCCCAAGCTGAAAATATACACTTTCTAAGCATTTCCTTCCAAGTCTCTCAACTTTTCTCAAAGATTCTAAGTCATTTCTAAGGTATGAACATACTCTTCTTTGCTATTTACTTGTTTAATGAAGAACTTGTTCTATTTTGAAGAATATATCCATGGGTTTTTCTTGTATGACATTTTTCTTGAGATATATTGTTATGAGATGACTTGATAGACTTGTATCGAGCCTACATTGCTTCTATAGACTAGAAATTTCGTGTTTTAACATCTCCTTGTGACTAGATCTTGAAATTGCTTGATTTGGGTTTTCTCTTGTCATGATGAGATCCTTGTTGATATAGTAAGCATGGTGGGTAAAGTTTGCAACTTTCCTACTCTATAGGCACTACATTGCTATATTCTACTAGTTAGATGGTCCAATTTTAACTTTCATGAAACTTCCATTTTTCAACCTTGAGCTAGTCTAGAGGTAGAAGATGAAGTTGACCATGTGTTGACCTTTTGACTATGAAATGAGTATGGAATGGTATGAGCTAGTTCTTGCATGTATAGGATAGAATTGTTGATGGATATCAAAATGACGGTTGCATGCATTGAATTCTTATGATTTTTCTTTAGATAGGTGCAATATTGTTCATAATCAATATTTAAGATTAGCAAGTGTTTTTCCTTGTGTTGCTTTGGTTATCTATGATATAGGAAAAGATGTCTTCGCCATATGACCTTGCACAACAGATTGCTCAAAGACTCCAAAGAGGGAAAGCTCCTGCAGAAGAAAACAATGCCAAGGACGCTAACACTCGTTACATAGAAGTACCCACCGGAACTCAAATTCTGCTAATGACAGCAACCATGCTAGGGCGGTACAGGCAGTTGTTAAACTACCCTATTGTGCAANAGGTGAGGAAGGGATGATAGGAAATGATGAGATTTTAACGCTTGATCTTATAGAGAAAATTGAGTGGAGAGACTTGACCACACTAGAAAATGAAAATGGGAGTGAGGAGATATGGTACGAAGAGAGCGCTAAAAATGAAAAGATCTTTAGGGGAAGATAGGATGAGGAAAAGGAAGTGAACACCATCCTAGAAGAGTTAAGGAGGGTGTTTGATGCTATAATTTTTCCAACCTTGTATATTTTTTTTCCTTTACTTTTGTGGGAGTTCAAGGATGTTTCCCATCTTGGGACATTCCTTGAAGCAAAGGTTCACGGGACGCTTGGTAAGGTCTCAAAATCTGTGTGCCTTGAAGGATAGGCCACATTATGTCTGGCCAGGAGACATAAAACCATAGCGCACTTGGGAAGCAGTCCCAATGTTATCTTACTTTTTCTCAAAATTTTTTCTTATTTTCAATAGTATGTTTTACTTAGTTTTATTTCAATAATGTTTCTATAACCTCGGTTGAGCTAACAAGTACAGATTCAACACCCGAGAGTTATAAATTGCCCGCAATCAATCGATGAACATGATCGCTAGCCAAGGAAGGAAGGCAAACCGAGGTAAGCTTTCGCACAACACGTCTCCACGCCACCACCACGCGTGTGGCTAGGCGTGGACAACTTCTAGAGAGCCACCACGCCGCTCACACGCGTGTGAGCAGGTGTGGGAATAAACCAGAAAGCTCCCACGCCTACCACCACGCGTGGTAGCGTGCGTGGACGGGCACCAGACGTTTCGCGGATTTTCGCGCGAAGTGGTTTAAAACCCTTTCCTTGCTTCATTTCTTCCCCACCACGAGTAAGAACTCTCCCAAGCTGAAAATATACACTTTCTAAGCATTTCCTTCCAAGTCTCTCAACTTTTCTCAAAGATTCTAAGTCATTTCTAAGGTATGAACATACTCTTCTTTGCTATTTACTTGTTTAATGAAGAACTTGTTCTATTTTGAAGAATATATCCATGGGTTTTTCTTGTATGACATTTTTCTTGAGATATATTGTTATGAGATGACTTGATAGACTTGTATCGAGCCTACATTGCTTCTATAGACTAGAAATTTCGTGTTTTAACATCTCCTTGTGACTAGATCTTGAAATTGCTTGATTTGGGTTTTCTCTTGTCATGATGAGATCCTTGTTGATATAGTAAGCATGGTGGGTAAAGTTTGCAACTTTCCTACTCTATAGGCACTACATTGCTATATTCTACTAGTTAGATGGTCCAATTTTAACTTTCATGAAACTTCCATTTTTCAACCTTGAGCTAGTCTAGAGGTAGAAGATGAAGTTGACCATGTGTTGACCTTTTGACTATGAAATGAGTATGGAATGGTATGAGCTAGTTCTTGCATGTATAGGATAGAATTGTTGATGGATATCAAAATGACGGTTGCATGCATTGAATTCTTATGATTTTTCTTTAGATAGGTGCAATATTGTTCATAATCAATATTTAAGATTAGCAAGTGTTTTTCCTTGTGTTGCTTTGGTTATCTATGATATAGGAAAAGATGTCTTCGCCATATGACCTTGCACAACAGATTGCTCAAAGACTCCAAAGAGGGAAAGCTCCTGCAGAAGAAAACAATGCCAAGGACGCTAACACTCGTTACATAGAAGTACCCACCGGAACTCAAATTCTGCTAATGACAGCAACCATGCTAGGGCGGTACAGGCAGTTGTTAAACTACACAGCAACCATGCTAGGGCGGTACAGGCAGTTGTTAAACTACCCTATTGTGCAATGGAGATATGACAGGCAGTTGTTAAACTACCCTATTGTGCAATGGAGATATGTCAGGCAGTTGTTAAACTACCCTATTGTGCAATGGAGATATGTGGATTTGAGAGTATTGGAGGATTATGACTGCAAATATGGACTGGAGAGGTTGATTGCAGAGCCATATTGGAACAACCTGCTAAGCTGGAGACAGGATACTTTTATCCCTCTAGTACATGAGTTTATCGCAAGCTTGAAAGTTGATGGAATGGCTGGAGATCTCTACAGTCCCACCATTCAGTTTAGACTCTTCAACCAGAACTATAATATATCAGCCAACCATTTGGGAGTTCTCCTTGGATTCTACAATGAGGAAGACCAGTCGAAGCACTGGTACAGGAGACTGAAGCATGACTTTGGAGACAGAGATATACCAAGAACATATTGGTCGAAAATTGCAAGACAAGGAGTCGACTGGGAGGGGGTCAAGAGTGAGAGTTTCTCAGATTGTAAGGGAGGATTTAAAGGTTTTATGGAAGGTGATAGCTCATTCTTGGGAAGGAAGGCCTGAGACATATGACCGAGTCTCAAAGGCGGAGCTGTTCATGCTTTGGAGTATGGACACCGGGAACTCGGTGAACATGAGCGCAATTTGTAGAAACTTGCTTGTTGCACAACAGCAAGAGTCAGCTAGGGCAATCTTCATAGGCCCTTTGGTGACAAGGCTATGCGTCTCCTTGGGCAATCAAATGAAAATGAATTGGTTCGAACATCGGCTCCTAGGAGCGCATATAGTTCCTTTATCTTCTGAGGACATTGCAAAACTTCACCTGAGACAGCTAGCGCGAACAAGAGTAGATGAGGAGATGGCGGATGATCACGCTAACACGCCCATGACGTCCCTAGAATTCACTCCTTCTCCGATGTCATTCAACTCCCCGTCTCTTTCGGAAATGTACTCACCGTTGGATTCTTCAATGTATTCACCACCACCAAGAGAGCCTGGACCGTCCGTACCTCCACCACAACCTGAAGAGCGAGACCCCAACTCCTCTACCTTCAACATTCCAAGCTGGTTCACCCCAGTCACTGATTGGAGATCCCTCCAGAATTTCCAATACCAATTGCACTTGGAGCAAATGCAAAAGTTGGATGAAATTTCAAGAGAGATCAAGGAAATCAGGAGAGCGTAAAGGAAAGAAGAAACTGAAGAAGAAGAAAAGACAAAACTTGATGATGATGACTTGTGATCTGTTAACTCTGAACAATTGATTGTGGACAATCCTTTTATTTCTGTTTATAGTTTTACCTACAATCCTGTTTATGTTTTATCTTGCGCGTTTCGTCTAGCCAAAGACGTTAAACGTGGCGCTTATGGGAGGCAACCCACAAATAAGAAGAAGAAATGACCACTCCACCGACAACCATGAAAGACCAATCTTGAAAGGGCAAACTCAGATTGCAAAACTTTTCTAAGGATACAAATTGTAAGTATTTCTTTTATCCTAATTCAATGCCCTGTTTTGGTTCGCTTTATTTCCTAGAATTGCAAATGAAGAGCTGCATGAAATTGTTGTGATGGATGTAGTCTGTTTGTTAGAACTGTTTAAGCCCAGTTCACACTTTTAAGTGTGGAAAAAAGGGGCGTGTGTAGAACCCTTAAACATATATCCTTTTTCCTCCGTTCCCTATGGAAACGTCGAGGACGATGTTTATTTCTAAGTGTGGAAAGGGTGTATGCTTCTTGAAACAGTTAAGTGATTAAGTGATAAGGTATAGGAACCTAGAGGGTGTGTTATTGTCAATACTATCTAGGAGGTGAGAAAATAGAGTGATCGCCCAAGCCATGGCGATGAGCGGTCCATGTCCCTGCCCTCACTTGTTTTAATGTAAAGGGGCTTTGGCGTTAGGTGGAAATTGGCTAGGGGGTGAGCATCGTTCCCACTAGTCGGATCGGCTGGAGGCCCCTAGAAAATACAAGGTGAAACCATTTTGCCATTTGCATGCTTGAAGGTGTGAACAAAACTTTTTTATGTTATATCTATCTCCTGAGATTTAACTTCCTTAGCATATTTCTTACATTTGTTCG
This sequence comes from Ipomoea triloba, assembly GCF_003576645.1. Lineage (NCBI taxonomy): Eukaryota > Viridiplantae > Streptophyta > Magnoliopsida > Solanales > Convolvulaceae > Ipomoea > Ipomoea triloba. The sequence continues at coordinate 16,038,228 of NC_044917.1, forward strand.
GCACGAGTTTAGCTGTCTTGGTAGATAGTGTAGGGGATTTCACCCGCTCAATTCCGAACATCTACACATCACTTGATCAAATTAACCGTGAGAGAAAAACTATCCTTGGTGCTTACATGATTAGGGGCTTAGAAAAGTATGCTTGCTTGAGGACAAGCAAGGTTTAAGTGTGGAAAGTTTGATAAGCACCAAGAATAGCACTTATAAGGGGTCTTTATTAGATTAAAAGCGCATCGTTTTGGCATCCAATTACAACAATTGCATGCATTTCAGCTCAAATGCGATCAATTTCCTCTAACAACATTTCCAGAAAGAGTTTTGAAGCATTTCACAGGTTGGAGAGGGATTTGAAGTTAAAATGGAGCAAAAAGATGAACAAGCCGACATGCAGTAACGCCCCACGCAGCCTCACACGCGTGTGGCTGGGCGTGGAATTATTCCAGAGAGCCTCCACGCCACTCACACGCGTGTGAGCAAGCGTGGTCGGGCCAAGGGTTATTTTGGGAAAATTGTTCCTTTTCTTTGTCACCTATATAAATCCCTTTTGTCCAAAACCTAGAGAGAGGAGTTTTAGATCAGAAAATTGATAGAATAGGATAGTTAGATCTAGAGGGTTTTCTCCCCTCTTGGGGGAAAATTCCTTTCATTCATAGGTAGAATAGATCAAAGGCAAGAAAGAAGATTGGGATTCAAGATCAAGGTTGTAAGATCTCCTTTTTCAAGGGGTGGTAACCATTCTCTTTAACTTCTAATTCAATACTTGTTTCTTTGAATTCCCTTTCCCTTTTCTTGTTTCTTATTATGCTAGAGTAGATTATAAAAGGGATTGGTGGCCCCATGGTAGATCTATGTGGATGTTTAATATTATAGCTCTAATTTGTGAATTGCTTGCTTGTTGGATGTTGAACTTGTGTGTATGATGTTCTTTAAGCTTTGTGCCTTTTGTGGCCACATTAGGTAGCAAACCCAAAGGAAGTGAGTGTGCGCGCGATAGCGGCCACCCACGAGTCTCACTCACCCACATCTCCGCTCTTAGTTCGAAAGAACAAGATCCGAGAGGAGTGGTAGACAAAGTGTTCGATGAAATGCCCCAACCGAATGAGGATGTGGGAGTCCAAAGTGTGACTCCACTTGGTAGTGTGCCATGAACTCCCTAGTCTATTCCACAACTTGCATTCACAAAACCAACCAAAGATAAACCACATGGAAAAGTCTAAAGCCCCAATCTCCACTTTACCTTTCTTTATTTTACACAACTTTTATCAATCTTACCCTCATACCAATGAATCCCACTCCTAGCCATTCTTGTAACTCTTTTCCTTCAACTTCTTAGATGCCATCACACCCATTCGATTCCCATTCGTCATCCTTGAGAGACACGATACTCGGGGAGTCTTGACTCTTTGTTTTACCACCTTCACTCCACCCTCACCCTATACAAACAACCTTCACCAAGCCAATGAGAGTGTGCCACGTCAAGCCACTTGCAGGCTATAGCGATGAATTAAATGCTTAGACCGACATGTTTAAGTATTAATATGAGGGTCTCCCCCCCCTCACTTGTCATTTTCACTACCTCTCAATACTACTAATCAGATTCTTCACATTGTAACTGTTGTTCCCGAAGGGTTTGGGAACGAATCTAGAGGAGGTGGGGGGGGGGGATGAATAGATTCGTTAGATTTTTGAAAATATTTACGCTTAAGTATAAAGACTTAACAACTATCTCAGAGTTTTATATGCACAACGGAAATAACTTAACCCTTTTCATTATCTTTATCGTTGCACGAGTATTTGGTTAATGAAATCTTAGGTTTGATTATGTGAAATATGGAATGCAAATGTAATGCAATAAGTAAGTAGAGAGAGAGAGAGGGAGGGAGAGAGAGAGAGAGAGAGAGAGAGGGAGATGGAAAGAGTTTTTATAGTGGTTCAACTATTAACGAAACCTACTCCACTCTACTTCACAATAGGTGAAGGTTTGCACTATCTCGTTAGTACAACAACCACTCCAAGATTGCTCCTTGTCACAAAGTCGGACACAATCTTGCAATACAGGTTTTTCGACTTCACTATGTCTACTCCTCCTCTAATTACTTATCCAAGTAGTGAATTGTGTCGGATATAAATTTCTTCTCCGTCCAACTGAGAAGCTTGGCTCTTGAAATCTGGATATGAAAGATGAAACATCTCAAGTCTTCTTAGAAACTAGATATAGCACTTGTAGAATACAATGTCTCTCTCAAGAACTAGTCACTTAGAACTAGATGAATCTCAAGCTTATAACACTTTGAAATTTTGCAGACCAACACCGCATTATTTGTGAAAATGGGGTATTTGTAGGTGTAAAATTTTGTCTCGTTGGAGGAGAAGACAAAATTTCAAAACCCTATTGACAAGTGAGTAGATACCGCAGGGTGTTGAGCACATGTGGGTGTCAGTACTATTTTAGCCGTTGGTCCATAAAGTGTGTTGACATTTTGTCCTTTAATGCTGCACAAAAGAACATGGCATTTAATTATTGTTGACTTAGGGATCCGTTCGTATGACTCAGTTTGTCCTAGACAAATCTTCCCACATTTAAGGCTTCGGACTAATAAGCGCTCAGAGAATGTGTCTGTCTTGTCCTATTGAGTTGTATAACGACTCATCTTTTATAGCTCAAACACGAATGGTTGACTTTTCCATTTGTCCCATAATTCCTCGAATGATCTTTCATTATCATTCAGCTTTGATAACACAAGAGGTAGACCCTTCAATGATTCGATCTTTTGCAACCTCTCGGCCTTTACCTTCAAATTTTTAGGTCTTCGTTCTTCTATCCTTCGTTCTTGTCACGAATCGTTGAGAGATAACAACTCGGGTGAAATGAGGTTATCACGAGGTGATGTCCATGAGTGCTTGTTACTCTTCTTTAGTTAGCGTTCGAATGACGATTCGAACACGATAAAAACTCAACCTAATAAATGAATTGAGGGGTCTAAACTCCTAAGCTTGGTATAATCAAAATCTAGTTCCAAAGTATTTCTAACAATTTCCCCATTTTTGACGATGCCAAACCTATACTCTAACTATAGGGCTGAATTTATCCATGAATAGGATTTTCATTACAAATAGCCAAATAGTTGAGTTTAACAAATAGATTTCTAGAAGTAAGATTATTGAAAATTAAAACTCTAACGCAACCCCAAAAATATACTTTTTATTCAACCTTGAAGATCATTACAAATTGGGCAATTACACAAAGATTCTAACTATTACAAGGATTATTGAAGCCTTCTTCGTTTGCACCTATCTTGGGCGGCAATGTCATCGTTGGCAGGTTTTTTGGACGCGCGTATGCTTTTGTCCTTGATTAGCTCGGCATATTTATCAGTGACCTTAAAGCCCATATAATTGTTGAAGGCTTCGAGGATGTTGTTACCTGCAATGACTCCTCGGTCCCACCAAAATAAGAATTCTGTGGCTGGTGTTCGTCCCTTTAACGAAGCTTTGATTTGCCTATACCATGATTTCGAAGGCTGCTTTGTATCTGACTTGATACTCTTATTCTCTTCAAATTAGTGTAATGTTTACCATATTTTCCCTTATTTCCCTCGAGCGGATAAGATCTTCTTCTAGTTGCTTCTTCAACTTCTTATTTTCCTTTTCTTTTCACTAATTTTCCTCACGAATTGTTTCATTCCTATTCCTCTGATAGTCTTTCCTCTATGCATTGCTACGATTGATCATGTGACGGGGATGTTGTATCCATGAAGTCTTTCACCACCCCTTTCAACATATGGTTCATAAGAAACCCATTTGCCTTCAGCAGTTTAAGTCATTCTTTGCTTTGAAGAAGATCGCTTGGAATGCTTGTGTTAACGCTGCTTTCCAGTTGCCCTAAATGGTTGAGCTTCATGAGAGCTTGAGGGTCTGGTAGGCTGATTGTTATGAGAAGCAGGTGGATGATAAGACTGAATGTCTCGGGAGGTAGGAGTTGGTGGAGGTGCAAGAGACAAATAGTCGAACTAAGGTATATGAGATCTACTGGCATCTCCTCCTCGATCATCTCAGTCTCTCATTTCTTCCACCTTTTTGGCATCATCATGAGTCGATGATGGGGCATTAGTCATTGCAAAAATCATCTCTTTAACATCGACTATTTCGCATAGAGTCGATGATGGGGCATTACTTGCTCCTTGAGCCCAAATTGGTTATGCTTTATGTAGTGTTGTTCCCTCTAGATCTTTTCTTGGCATGAATGAAGATTGGCCATTCCTTCCAGAACAGCTTCCATTGAGCATACCATACCTGACATCATCGTGTCGGTATTGTCTAGTGGTTGAGTCAATACTTCTTCAAATGCTTGATTACGAGATGGCGATACAGTTTGACTCGTGTGAGGGATATGAGTCTCGATGAAGTTCCTAATAGCATTAGCTTCTTGAACAACAGAAGCATTTGTCTCATTAGTTGCCCTATTTGTGTAATGGATTGCCTTCCTCTTCTCTTTGAAATGATGTATGTTGTCCTTGGCCATGGCTTGAAAAACTACTAAAATAGATGAAGTATCGTCTATTGGCCTTTGTTCAGCACCAAATGGCTCAAAGTCGTCTTCGTTTGCCCTAGGTAGCGCATCCCTATTTTCACCACTGCCTAAGCTCAGACTTGGCTGAAAGAAGAATCTAGCCTTACAAGGCGGATAAACTTGTGCTGATGGAGTAGTGGTTAGCTTGCCCTCAATTCTTAGTACAGCTTCCTCTCGAAGTGAGAATGAACGTTGGCGGCATGACACTACTAGAGACAAGTTCCATTTGTGGAATCTCAACATCTCTGGATGGTGAGGGACTTCTCAGTATGTCAACGATTTAAACCGATTTCCTCGGTATTACATCCTCTCGAGAAAGAGGGGTTGAATCGACCACTCCTTGGTAAATAACTATTTGCATCTTACTGGTTGCCTCCTCAACTAACTCGGTTGACTCATCGGTAGTAGATGGTGTTGTGTCCTCGGCCTTTGGAACATCTGATTGATCATTTGATGGTTCGGCCTCAGCAACTGAAGTGTGGTCCACTTCGTCCACCTCGACATCTTCGTCGATTCTGTTTGTTTCTTCTCCTGTCTTCTCGGCCTGATTGTTATGATTACTTGGGCTTGCTTGAGGATTAGGATCAACAAAACCATCTTCAAAGCGAGAAATCACTTTGGCAAGTGCGAGTTGTTTCTTATGGGATCTGTTAAGGTCAGCAGGAGTTGGAGCGTCATCGTCGACCACTCTACCTTTGCCCTTGGTAGGATCTCTGTGAGCCATCTTATCCTAAAACACACGATCAATCTCATCAAGTCTTATGGTTACATAGACAAATGATGTGCCCATCCATTCGAGAGAAAAAACCTCCTCATCCCACATGAGCGATAACCCTTCGCCATGTGCCATTTCTGCCAATTGACAACTCTTTGTAACTGGGCTTGCAGGGTTTCAACACTCGGGTGCCTTGCCGTCTCGTTAGTTTGTGGAATAACCTAAGTTAATTCTTCATGGACTATTTGATGCGCTAACTCGACATCAGCATAGATAGGACTCTGTTGTGAAACTAAGTCCTTGGCGGTGGCTGGAACCTTTGCTTCCTCACTGGTCTCACGCACGATCTCGACAATTACCTCGGATGCAGTCGCACTCGTCACCTCTTTTGTTCGAGCAGGTTTTTGTGGGAGGTTTGGAGTTTGAATTAGATCCGGGATACTTCAAGACTCGTCTTCTTCCCTAACTGGTGTTCTCATCTCCTCAGTTAGAGTTGTCTCATCCTTATTAACTCGTGTGGTAGGCTTGGTCATACTAACCCCTCGAGCCACATCCACATGAGTTTCTTCCCTCTGGTTGGTGTCGTCTCAACACTCGGTGCATCCAACACTTTGGTCACCCTTCGAATCTTCCTTAGAACATCAAAGCCTCTGGTTTTGGAAGACTCCTTTTTCTCCTGAGAAAGTTCGAGTGCCGATCTAGCATTAGTGGCTGGTTAACTCGAGGTGCCATCTGTTTGCTTGGGTTTACGCATTTGGGCTTGGTATATCACCTCGGTTAAGGGAATGCCAGGAGAGCTATCAACTCAGACTGGGTTCAAAACATGAGTTTCTACAGTTGGCTGAGCAACATGAACCTCAACAACAACTTCCTCAATTGGAACATCAGCCTGAGTGACAGCTGGATCATCAGCTGGAATGGATACAAGGACCTAGATGAGTGGTGAAATAGCAAATGACTTCTTCTTCTTCGAAGTCTTCTTTGTCGGCTCGGCCTGATCTTTGGTTAGAGCCTTCGAAGTGTCTTTCTTCGAAGCCTTGGTGGGTTCCTTCTGTAGTAACGCCTCAGGTGCCTTAGAAGTTGAAGGATGTAATTTAGTGGGAGTGAAGGTGAAAGGTGATAAAACGAAGAGTCAAGACTCCCCGAGTGTCGTGTCTCTCAAGGATGGCGAATGGGAACCGAATCTATGTTGGCATTTATGAGGTTGAAAGGTAAGAGTTACAAGAATGGATGGGAGTTTTGTTCATGGTTGGGTGAAGGGTTTGAAAGTAAAAGGGATAGAAAATATAAAGGATAAAAGGAAAGGGGTGCATGCCAAAGTCAAGCCAAAGGATTGATTATCGTAGGTAGCTTGGAATTGGGTTTCGGGATTGATCTAGGGAGTCACGGTCTTTGTATTGAGTGACGTCACACTCAAACTCTCAATCCTCATTCGGTTGAGGCATTTTATCGAACACCTTGCCTACCACTCCTCTCGGGTCTCATCCTTTCGGATTAAGAGCGGAGATATGGATGATCTAGGCTCGTGAGTGGCCGCTATCGCGCACACACTCACTTCCTACGAGTTTACTACCAATCCCGGCCGGAAATAGAAGCAAAGACTAAGCAACATCATCCATACAAAACATCAATCATACTCCACAACACCAAGATCATAATATCAAATATAAACATCAATCCATAGATCAACAAAGGCACACACACCCAACTACTCTACTCTACCATAATAAACATAAATAGAAGCAATAAAATAAAGATTACTTTCAATAAATAAGTCTAGTCTAGCAATTCAATGAAAAAGTATGTTACCCAAGGAGTGTTGAGTCTACATCTTCAATCCATCTTCAATCCTAAGATCTAAATTAATCTAATGGAAATTGGGTGTGTTTTTCCTCCCCTAAATAATAAGAGAATTCAGATCTGAAAGTTGGAAGAGTCCCCCCTACTAAAAATGAGAGAGAAGGGTTTAAATAGCTGGTCAAGGATCGAATTTCCGCTATTGCCCTACTGGTCTGCTTCCACGCCTGTCACACGCGTGTGGCCTTGCGTGCGAGCTCTCTGGATAAAATCCACGCCTGCTCACACGCGTGTGAGGGCGCGTGGCAGCCTCCTGCATGATGAATTCTTTGATTGTTGCTTCTTTTGGCCTAAAACTTTGTGGTATCCTTCGGAAATGATTCGAAGTATTTTTCTTGAGCTGGATTTGTCAAATAGAAGTTAATTAGAGATTTTATCCATGAAAATGATCATAATTGGGTGTAGGAACATTAAAACGTTATCTAAACATGACCCGAAATTTGACTGTTTTTGGCACTTATCAAAGTTTCCACACTTTAGATCTTGCTTGTCCTCAAGCAAGCGTTCTATCATTTCCTAATCATCTAAGTGCCAAGAATAGTTAAACGAAGATAGGATAATCAAGAATTCTTGATCAGGTGTGTCGGAAAGGAGCGGGTGAAATTCCCTTCACTATCTACCAAGACTATTAAGTTTAGGTTAGATAAATGCAAGGAATATACTGAGGAAGCAAATGCTTTTCAAGTGTAGGTTTCAAAGATAACAATCACACTATTCAAATCATGCAATTATTGGGGATTCGTCTTCTATTTTATTGGGGCCTAAAAGCCGATCCCACTAGTGGGAACGATGTACACAGCCTTGCCACAAATTTCAACCATACGCCAAAGCCCCTGTACTGAAAATTAAGTGAGGGCAGGGACACGGACCGCTCATCGCCATGGCTTGGGCGATCACTCTATTTTCTCACCTCCTAGGATAACGTCATCGGGCTACCCGACTTCACATGGAGATCCATGCCTTTTCGAAGGTCAGTGCAATGGGTGCCCGAATCCTAGCGAGGCGGCTCACCTCCTCTCAATTTTCTCTTCTCCTAGGAACATTTTAAGTGGACAACCGACTCCAGATATAGCATTCGAAGACTATGGTTGAACACTTCCTAGCGAGAAGGCTTTCCTCGGATTTTATCTCAGGGAGTGGCCTTTTTGAAAACCTTTATTCACGTTTCACCATAACAACCCCTCATTCCTTTTTCTAGGGATTAGGGATTATTTTCACTCAAATCTCACTTTAAAGCTCTCGTTTTGCCCCATGTCCTGCTAGATTTAGTTCATTTCCGGGCTTCACAATTTTTATCTTTCTAAAGTCTAAGGGGTGCACACTCCCACTTCGAGCGATCCTTGACTAAGGTCCCACTAAGATAGAAGACGAAAGACATGCAATCATACAAAATTTTCAAATTTTTGATGGTGGTGTGTGTCACAGATAGCTTCCGGAGCATATTTCAAACATTTGTTTTGGCATAAAAGTAAGAGTCTTCCTAGATAGTGCAGACAACAACACACTCTTTTATCCTAACATCTTATCAACTCAACTGATTACTTATCTAATGCAAAGCATCCTTTCCACACTTTAAAAGTTGACATCGTCCTCGATGTCGCCATGAGGCACGGTAGAGAAAGAGTTGGGTCAAAGAATTAACTAACAAGGAGCACCTTTCCATACTTTAAAAGTGTTTCCTGGGCTCGGACTAAACTTTTTAATTTTAACACCCAAAAAGATCTTCCATTAATTGAGAATGTTATACCAGATATTGAGCAACCATCCGTCTTTCAAATGGGAATAGAAAATATACCTTCCGTAGTTCTTCATTTAAGCATTGATCATCCCTTTTCCTAGACAAAATATTGCATAGAAGATAAAAGATGAAAGATGGAAAGTAAGAATTGTACCTAGTTTGATCATCGTTTGGGTACTTCTCAAGAGTGCCACGTTTAACGTCCTTAGCTGGATGAAACGTAGTAGAATAGAGACAAAGTGCTAGTCATAACAAAAACAAAAGAAAACAAATAGAGATAGAATATTGTTTCAATGCAGATTGTCAATAGTTTAAATAGAAGTTATTTATCCCTTCAAATATCTTGCAAAGGCAAGATTTCCTCAAATGTCTTTTAAAATCCCGAGCTGGGTCCTCTTCTTGCCAACTCTTCTCGCAGAAATGCGATTTGCATGCTCAAATCCTGGATGAGTTCATAGTGTCTTGCGTCCCTTTGTTCCAAGAGGTTTTCATGTTCCATGTGCAACTCGTACTGGAATCTTTGCATTGTTTCCCAATTAGTGACTTTTGTGAAGCGTGCTGGAGCTGCAGGGGATGATGGTGACGGGATAGCATTTGGGTCGTCTGAAGGTGGTGCATCGTTGGAGACTGAGATGTTCAGAGATAGGGTTGGCGAAGAATGATGTTGATTGTCCGAAGGAGTATGGGTTTGTTCTCTTGGTGTATTTGGTTTGGGAGATTCTGAGAATGGGAAGGGAGGTGATGGATCGACTCTCTTCTTTGGTTTCTTGGGTAATCTTTTCTTAGTTGCTCTTGTTCCCGTTCTCATTCGCAAGTTCCGACCGTTTTTTAGTTAAGATAAATCCGTCATAGACAACGGAGTCATGGCTGCGCTGCTCAGAACTTTATTGGTTTCTTCCATCTTTGCCTGATACCCTAAACCAAGGCACAGTTGAGTGACTAGAGGTCCTACGAACAAAGTAGCAACTTTCTTAGACTGTTGTGCCTTCAACCATCTTTTGCACACCACCCCCATGTTCACGGGTGTACTTGTGTCCATGCTCCAAAGTGCAAACAAATCAGTCCTGTAGACTTTTGCGAAGTTCCCTGTGCGTCCTTCCCAAGATTGAGCAATTATTCGTCGGATAATTCGAATGTCATCTCTTCTGAGTTGAGATTGTAGTGCCCTCGATCCACTCTATTCGACTCCTGGTTTAGCGATCCTTTTCCAAAAATTCCTTGGAGTTTCGGAGTCACCAAAATCGATTGGAAGTTCTTTGTACCACGTGATCTCTTGGTCCTCCTTGGTATAGAATCCAAGCAAAATTCCTAGAGTGTTGACTGAGATATGATGAGGTTCATTGAAGAGATTGAACTTGATTGTTGGGCTTTTCAGGTCGCTAGTTTTTCTTGTAACTTCCAAAGTGGCCACAAATTCGAAGACTGTAGGTATATAAGTTGAGTGGCGCCATCCAAAAATTTTACTCCAGAAGGGTTGATGGATGAGACATGCTAGCGAGTTTCGACATTGAAAGGGATTCAACGTTGCTAAGTCGATGAATTTCCAACTGGCTATCGGAAGGTAGACCACATATTCAAAACGTCTCTGCTGCTCTTCCGTTAAGAATATTCTATTTTCTATAGTCCTTTCATTCCTTTCTTCCTTGGGTTCTGCTAGCTCAGTCTCCACCATTGGGGCTTTTCCTTTCCTAGCCCTTATTTCTTCTTGATTAGCCGTGGATGAGTGTGAAGACATTTCCTAGATATCATCAACGAGATTTGAACAATATATGGACTTATACTTTATAAGAAATAACATAGAATTCATCCATTGCATTTACTTCACTCATGCTTCTTTTCAAGAGAATAAACATGTCATATATGGATAATATCATGTAAGATTCAAAAATGGTCAATATAAGATCAATTTTCTTCCTCTTCTTCTAGCTAGCTAGGAATTGAAAAATGAGAAAGCAATGATCCTTTTGAAATTGACAAAGTAATATGTGGGGATTGTCATACTCAAACCCTAATAGACAACAAATTTCTTCATTTCACACTTCTTATTTCCCATTTCATCTTGAATTTCATACAATAAAAAGATATCCACAATACCTAGGGTTTGCAATCTAAACATCAAGAATTTCTCAAATCATGCAATGTTTATCTTCTAATAGCAAATATAGGTTCCGAGCAAGTCCTAGAATCTATTTCTAAACCATTTCAATCATAAGAAATCATTATGTCGCTACATTCATACAAATATGCCTTTCAAAGAAAATAGATCTCAAAATCTGTAAAGGAAGATAGAGGGAAGGAATATTACCTTTTTAAGAACTTAGGAAGAAGATTCAAGAGATTTGCACCCAAAATTACTTTGGAGAAGCTTAGTCTTACTTTGGAAGAAGTTCTTAGCTCTTGGGTGAGGTGAAATGAGAGATGGGCAAGGGTTAGAACACATTTGCGCCTTATTTACGCAGGTTTTCTGGTGCCCGTCCACGCCACTCACACGCGTGTGAGTGGGCGTGGCTTGCTTCTAGAAGATTCCCACGCCGGCTCACACGCGTGTGAGCGGGCGTGGCGGCTTTCTGGAGAATTTCCACGCCTACTCACATGCGTGTGAGTGGCGTGGACCGTGTTTTGCCTGCCTTCTTCAACTTTTTGCTCATCCCCTTTTGAGTCCGGTTAACATCATTGGCCAGTAAAAACATTAGTTGAGGGTCATTGTGGTATCGAGAATCTGCTTAGTTAGCAAAAGAAAACTATACGAAAGGCAACATTTACTAAAAAGGAAAATAAATATGAGCCGGTAAACTAAAATCTAATTCCTACGAATAACGTTGGGACTGCCTCCCAAGTGCGCCTTTGTTTAACGTCTCCTGGCCAGACGTTATGCGCTCTATCCTTCGAAGCACACAGATTTTGGGACCTTACCAAGCGTCCCGTGTACTTTTGCTTCAAGAAATGCCCCAAGATGTAGGACATCCTTGAATTCCCGCGCAAATAAAGGAAGAACAAGGTGTATATCTGGAAGGTTTGTGGCTTCAAACACTCCCCTTGATTTCTCAAAGATAGTGTGATCTTCCCTTATTTTGTCATTCTCTCTTCCACCCCTGATGGTCTTGTCAGTTTGATCATAAGGTTGAGACCATATCCCTCCACTGGAAGTCATATCGCTCCCCTCAATTTCCTTGAACAAATCAAACATGAAAATTCCCTCCTTATCCATCATCTCTTTCTCACACTCTCTATTCTCATTTCCCCACTCTAATTCTCTAAAAGAGTCACCCTTTTCTTTTTCAGAATATAACAAAGTAATCTCCCCTTCACTTATCAACTCATCTCGTCCCAAATCATACGATTCATTTTCCAAGAATTTAAAACTATCATATTCATCTTCAAACAAACTAGAATCCCTATGATTTCCAAACAATATATCATGATTTACTATAGAGTCATCCTCCCAAAAATTAAAGCAATCATAGTCATAAGTAGTAGAAACATTAACACGTAGGGAGTCATCTTTACAAGGAGCATGAGTATCTTTATCAAGTCTTTCGCACTCATTGATAAAATTGTCAACAAAGCCTATGGAATCATCCTCCCGGAAATAAAAACATTCAGTATCATGAGAATATAAATCATTGTTGCATTGTAAAAGGGAGTCATCCACTCGAGTGTCAAAAGTAAATCTATCAAGAGAACATGGACTTTCGAAAGTAGTAATGCAAGAAGGTTTAGGAATGTTACCATATGTAGGCTCTTGATCTTCCCACACTACTTCGATGTTCTCATCATCGCTCTCCATCTCGACCTCCTTTGGATTTTCCAATTCGAAAATTGGAACCTCTTCTAGCACCGGAGCATAACAATGTACCATCCCTTCACTGCCGACTTCTTTTCCAGCGTTTTGTGGCTCAATCCTTGAATTGGCTTCCGAAATTGGGAGATTCTCTACAAGTGGGTAGTCTATCCGTGATGAACTTGTCCTCATGAACTCTTCCACCATGGCTAGCATTTTCGTTTCGATCTCCTCGAATGGAAGTCCTTCTTCCCGGAGAGTAGCGAGATAATCCTTTAATTCGCTCCGGATTTCGGCTTTCAAGTTAGCCGTATCCTCCTTGGCCATTCTTGTGAATACTTCTATTTTCTCTTTAAGAATTTCGATTTCGTTCTTGGCCGGTGGGATATAATCACGAGGATTGGGTATGGTAAAATACGGATTGGAAGGTGGTGTTTCAAGGTAATGTGTAGGATTGTTTCCTTTAAAAACTTGTGATGGAGATGGGTCATGGTTGTTTGGGTGGGAACTATGGAACGAAAATGGCTCGGGAGTATAGCTTGGGTTGATTGTTCTCATCATTAGTGCAAGCTTACTCTCTATGTTTTGGAATATTTCTTTAGAGCTTTCCGAGTCACTTTGATAAGCGGAGTATTGTGGGGGAAAATTGTTTTGATTCGATGGGATAGGGTGTATGTATGGTGGTGGGTGATGGTTATGTATGTAAGATAGATAAGAGGTTGGGTGCGGTAAGTAGCGATATGGAAATGGATAAGGGTTTTGAGGTGGATAGTGATATGTTGGTGTAATGTAAGTATGGGTGGAATGTGGATAATATGGATATAGTTGGGGTGGAACATGGTTTAAAGGATTACCCTCATGGTGTGGGCAACCATGGGGATGCATTTGAGCTCTCATTGGCAAGCTTCTAATTGATTTTCAATAAAATTCCTGCACAAAGCTTAGCCAACACAAATAATTTTGCAACTAAAAGTAGTTGCAAGTGAGCACAAGATATACAAGGAAATTTAAGCTCTCTTCTCAAACAAGTAGTGAAGAATAAGAAAATAAAACAAACAAAAAGAAAGCAATTCAAGAACTCTTAACAATCTACTTCAAAGATGTCAACACAATTCGAAACCGTTTGCCATCCCCGGCAGCGGCGCCATTTTGAAGGATGTAATTTAGTGGGAGTGAAGGTGAAGGGTGATAAAACGAAGAGTCAAGACTCCCCGAGTGTCGTGTCTCTCAAGGATGGCGAATGGGAACCGAATCTATGTTGGCATTTATGAGGTTGAAAGGTAAGAGTTACAAGAATGGATGGGAGTTTTGTTCATGGTTGGGTGAAGGGTTTGAAAGTAAAAGGGATAGAAAATACAAAGGATAAAAGGAAAGGGGTGCATGCCAAAGTCAAGCCAAAGGATTGATTATCGTATGTAGCTTGGAATTGGGTTTCGGGATTGATCTAGGGAGTCACGGTCTTTGTATTGAGTGGCGTCACACTCAAACTCTCAATCCTCATTCGCTTGAGGCATTTTATCGAACACCTTGCCTACCACTCCTCTCGGGTCTCATCCTTTCGGATTAAGAGCGGAGATATGGATGATCTAGGCTCGTGAGTGGCCGCTATCGCGCACACACTCACTTCCTACGAGTTTACTACCAATCCCGGCCGGAAATAGAAGCAAAGACTAAGCAACATCATCCATACAAAACATCAATCATACTCCACAACACCAAGATCATAATATCAAATATAAACATCAATCCATAGATCAACAAAGGCACACACACCCAACTACTCTAATCTACCATAATAAACATAAATAGAAGCAATAAAATAAAGATTACTTTCAATAAATAAGTCTAGTCTAGCAATTCAATGAAAAAAGTATGTTACCCAAGGAGTGTTGAGTCTACATCTTCAATCCATCTTCAATCCTAAGATCTAAATTAATCTAATGGAAATTGGGTGTGTTTTTCCTCCCCAAAGGGGAAGGAATAATAAGAGAATTCAGATCTGAAAGTTGGAAGAGTCCCCCCTACTAAAAATGAGAGAGAAGGGTTTAAATAGCTGGTCAAGGATCGAATTTCCGCTGTTGCCCTACTGGTCTGTTTCCACGCCTGTCACACGCGTGTGGCCTTACGTGGGAGCTCTCTGGATAAAATCCACGCCTGCTCACACGCGTGTGAGGGCGCGTGGCAGCCTCCTGCATGATGAATTCTTTGATTGTTGCTTTTTTTGGCCTAAAACTTTGTGGTATCCTTCGGAAATGATTCGAAGTATTTTTCTTGTGAAAATGATCATAATTGGGTGTAGGAACATTAAAACGTTATCTAAACATGACCCGAAATTTGACTGTTTTTGGCACTTATTAGAAGTCGTGGCTTCTTTCACAGCCAGAGTAGATGGTGCTCCTTTTGCTACCGAAATCTTTGACTTCTTCTTTGAAGGTGGAGGGGCTACTAAGGCACAAGCTTTCCTCTTCTTGTAGCCTGGGGGCTTAGACCTCATATGATAATGTGTCTTGTGATCAGTAGTGCCCTCTTCAACAACTCACCAATCAGAAATCCAAAGCCAAGGATTTTGGTGAGAAAATGACAAAGATAACGAATTATAAACCAAAATGCCAGAAATTAAATCAAAAGTCAGAAAGCTAAGCAAATAAACTACTATTAGAAACCAGAATAACGAATTATAAACCAAAAGGGAAAAAACTAGGAACATGAATCAACTACCATTACTCGTTCTGCAGACTAGTTCAACTTGCCAACCAAATTAAGGGTTCTTTTATTTATTTATTTATTTATTTATTTATTTTTTATCTAACTAATCTGTATGCCATCCATATTCAGTTACGCATCCTAACGGTTCATACGCTTAAGACATTTAATTAAACCGTTAAAACCCATTAAGCCATGAAGAATTTACGGAATACCCGGTTTAAAACCAAATAAACAGTCTGATAAGACAACAAAACTATCTACCCATCTATCATTCAGAGCATGGAATTAATAGGCATGATGTTTACTCTAAAAATTCCCTCAAATAAGTTCAATTATGTTAAAGTTAGCCACCCATCAACACAACCAAACGAAACGAGAAGTTAAAAGATAAATCTCAACCCGATTGGCAAAACAAAATACAAAACTTTCATAGTAAATTCATCAAGTCCCTTGAGTAAAGAAAATTAACAATTCATTATAATTGACAATAAATGACAAGTGGAATTAGTATTTTGATGTGTAGAACTTGACAACAAAAATGATCTTCACCACCAGCAAAGTATTATAATTAGCATCGCAATTAACATCATACTTAGGCACTAATCATGATAATTAGCATAACATAAGTTGTTTGCATTGCAACACAGAACTCAAAATCTACACTATTGCAATTCAAATTAAGAAAAAGAAAGAGAAACCAGGAACTTCGCTGCCCAAAATTGCTTCCAATATGCTTAATCTACTGTCGTGGAACAAATTAGCCGCCGAAAGAATTCACTGCATCGCCGCCTAACCTTGTTGCCACCGACTGGAATTGCACTGCTAGAAACTAATTTGATACCCACTAGACTTCGTCGTCGACAAGAGGTGCCGAAATTAATTCTCTTGGTCACCGCCTCCGGAATTAGTCCGGGGCAAATTGATGACTTCCTCGATTCTTCCTCCTTCAGAATCATCCTCTTTTATACTACTCAAGCTCAACCATAACTCCACGAATTTGGTGGCTGTAGAAAGCCTGGATCAACGGACGCCATTGAAGCTTCCCTCAGGATCGTTCATCATTGTTGACTAGAAAAAGGGAGAAAACCATCTATGTTTGTTCGCCGCACAATGCCTTCGACTAATTCTTTATTTAAAAACAAATCACATTTTAAATAAACTAATAAAGCCCAAATAGAATTAGCCTAACCTATTAATCTAACTGCAGACTACATTATCAATTCATTGATTTATTTATAATTATTGGATAAATATAAAGTTAATACAAATACAATAATTTAATAAGATTAATGATAAGTGCCAAAGACACTCATATTTAAGGGTCTTTAAGGGGTCATTCTATGCTTAAATGTTATCCTTTGTGGTTGGTTTGTGGCCATAATTGCTTAAATGTGCTAATGTGTTGTAAAGTTCTATTATATCTTGCACTTTAATGGTTTTGAAGATTGTTAAGCTTAAGGAAAGGCATATGGACTTGACCAGGACCGAACCAAGGAAGAATCACTTGATGTAGCCTGTCAAGGAAGGGTTCACGATCGTGGACCGGTCGTGGATGGAGAACAGAAGGTCCCACGACTCAATCCACGATCGTGGATGGGGAACATGGCTGGATAAGTGGCATTGTCCACGAGCGCATGGACGGGGCTCAGCGAGATAATTAAAGAATGTGTTTTGGAGGGGAAGCTATTTAAGCTAGAATTAGATATTTTTAGAGGGGTTGGGAACTTATAACCGGAGATTGAGATTTAGATTCATTTTACTTTCTCTCTCTAGCTTACACATTGTACTTTTGAAGATCTTCTTGGAGAAGAGAGCTTGACAATCTTTCTACTCCTTGAATTTCTTTGTAGGTTGGATTCTACTTGCAATCAATTACGTAATCTACTTTCTTGCTTTAATCTTTAATTTAATTGCTTTCAATTTGGTGAAATTAGATTCAATGTTGATTTCAACTGCTAGAATGTGTGGCTAGGTTTTCAATTAAGAATTGAATTGTGATTCTAGTCATGATGCTAGTGTGAATTGTATTTCTAATTAGGTTTATGCATTGCAATGAATTGATGAAATGTTCTTGCTATCTATGATGAATTGCTTGCTTCATTTGAGAATGACCAACTCTAGGAATTGTTTAAGGCATTGAATCTTAGCAAGGTCTTGCTAGATCCAATGTAGCTCCTAATCATAGGTATTTTATTGCTTTAAGTTCCAAAAGGCCTAAGTGAGAAATGAGATGAAGACAACATGTTTGATAAAATGTCTCTTAGGTCAATGGTCATCTAAAAAGTACTCCATTCCTAGAGAATGCATAGTAGAATAATAGGTGAAAGGTGCTAGTAAAGCCTCACATGAATGTCATTCTTGCAATGTATATAACCTAAGTCCTAGAACACTAGAAGCATTATGTGCTAGATAACAATTTCATTCCTAAGTTTTTTTCCTATTGAATTCAAATACTTGTTTTGATCCTTAATACTACAACATGTTGAAATCAATCTTGTTCTTAGTGACCTTGTATATGATGTGTGTGACTCCTTATTCCTTAGTTTAAAAGTGTAATACCCCGGATTTAAATCATGCCTTGTACCCCGCTTATTCTCTTTCGTGGGATTAATTTAATTAATTTGGCGCGAGTTTTCTAGATAAATATATATCTCCTAATCTAGCCTATTTAAATTCTAAGGACGCCCAATTCTCTAATTTAATTTTGTAAGGGATACCAATTGGAGTCTTTCATCCCTTATAGTAAATTGTACACATTTAATTGGCCCAATTCTTTGATGATTCAAGCCTTATGCTATTTAATTAATTCTTGGATAAGGCTTAGCCCATTCCTATTATAAGGGCCCATATTTGAATTAATTACGATAGTATTACATACATTATGTATGTATAGATTTTGGGGGATTCATATAAAAGCCTTCTATTAATTAATTGATCTAGTCTCCTTCTTCCCTTACACTATTTTCACACGCCATTTTCATTCCAAAAGCCCTACACAATCATCTTTTCTTCCTAGCAAGGATTCAAGTCAAGACTTATCTTTTAGGGATTCCTAAGCTTGGGTAAGTGTTAGATCATGGTTAGATTGCATTTTGTTCTTCATTTCCTTAGTCTTTATAATTTCTTATGGTTTCTTTCGGGTATTCCTTGGGTCAAGATGATCATGGTGATGATGGAAGCTTGATTGGGTGAGCTAGGAGATTGTGTTTGGAGAAGCTAGCATAGAGGTAACACTCCATGTCTCACTAAATCTACTTTCACTCTCATATATATGTGTTTTGGTGTATTGTGGAATCCTGTGGATTATTTCTTGGATATAGCATGTGTTTTGTTGGATTATTGAGCCTATCTTGTGGATCTTTGGATTGTGTTAGCTATTCTTGAACCTTGGTATGTTTGAGTATTGTTTTGATGGATTCCATGTGTTATTTGGCTTCTGAGATGTGTAATATGATAATATTCTAGGTACTGGAATGAGCTATCGTGTATTCTGTTCTAAGTCTGTGTTCAGTGCGTTGGTATTGCTCTTGCAATGCATCTCAGCGGTATAATGTCCCGTTGGGGTTTTTCATAAGTGTAGTGGCGGTGGAGTGTGGCGGAAGGGTGCATGCCGTGGGGTTGTTCCACCCCTTCTTGCAGAGTGGGTTGGCGGGCTGGTGCATTCCGCTAGGTCATTTTCCTTCTTTGTTCTAGTGGTTGTTTTGTGGTCTAATGAGTCTACTGTTTCATCTTTGATTCCTGGAGTATATTCTAAGTATTTTGTTGAGTATACTACCTTGATTATTAAGTATGGATTCATGGTTAGTGGTCCTTTATCTTGGAATATTGGTTGCGTATTGTTGGTTGATTCTTTGGCTAATGTTATGAGCATGATGTCCTGTTGATCATGTTCTGAATCTGAGTACTGCTTGTATGAGTATCTTTCTTTGGAAATGAACCTGAGTTTGATATGTTGATGTCTTGAACTCTTGTGAGTAATCCTTTGGTTTCCTATGCCTTGTATACCCTTTGGAAAGTGGTTATTCGAGCTACAACTCTATGTATATCTATTAGTATGGAAAGGAGTTATTTGGGCATTGTATGCCTCTGTGATTGGGCATTATATGCCTCTGTGATTGGGCTTATATGCCGCTGTGATTGGGCATTATATGCCTCTGTGATTGGGCTTTGTATGCCTCTGTGATTGGGCTTATATGCCTCTGTGATTGGGCATTGTATGCCTCTGTGATTGGGCTTGTATGCCTCTATGATTGGACTTATTTGCCTCTGTGGTGTGTGATGCGAATCTGGTTGGTCCGATCTTCTCTTCATACTCGAATTACAAAGAAATTCATAGAACGATTTATTAGGTTGGGTGAATTTGATTTGAAGGTTTAATTTAGGGCTGGATAAGGGCTAATTTTTGGGTTTTAATAAGTCCTCGGCCACACCGGGTTATAAGGTGATACGTAGGATTTGGGACGACGCCACAAGTGAGGTTTCACACTTGATAAGTCAGGTTTGCCATGATCAACTCAATGGCCGAACTCATACCGAGTTCCAGAAAACATTCAGTTTTCTAACTCAAAAATTCATCTCAGATCTATATTTTATTAGGCATGCAATGGCCTTAAATAGTCGTTAAAAGCTGATTACAACCACATGAATGAGATAATTATTAAATATAGGATAAACTAATCCTAACCAACAAGCTAAGATAAATATGAAAATTAATATAATTCTAACAGACTAAATATAAAATAATTTTAAGATAATCTTCCTAATTAATTAATATAACTAATTCTAAAATATTTGAACGGTCAATTATATTGATTCCCGTGCCCACAACAGTATGTTATTTGTGTTTTGGCTTGGAGGTTTTGGTTTGGAGCTTATCCTACGTTTCTTGGATTGTGTCACTCTAAGGAGTGATGTGATGTTGTTGATTGGTTGGTTTCAGTTGTGTTGTTCAATTGAGCTTGTGCTTTGGTTTAAGTGTCTTATTATGGAACTACGGTATTGTGGATTCATCACTTGATATTGAATTCGTTGAAGTGTCCTTGGTTTATGATTCATTCAGCCTATTGTTGTTGAGTCCTCTGGTTTTTAAACAAAGGATAGTTTCGTTGACATATATTCTATATGCGTGTGTAAAACCTATTTACAAAGCTATGTTATACTATTGTATTTCTCACGAGTGTGAGTGGAGTATTACTTAGCATTTCTTTGCTAATATTTCTTACTGTTTTCCAGGTATGGAGTAGATTCTGCACGTGAGAGCGCTAGTTGTAGTTCTATTCCTCCATTATGTTCTAGCTTAGTGATTTTGGTGATGTTTAGACATTTGGGCCTGCGTGCCTTAGACATATGATTGTAATAACATCATTAGATTATGTTTGGTTTTGAGGATTTTGAGGCTTATGTTGAATTCGCCTTAGCATATAGGTTATGGTTGAACCTGGATGTGGCCTAGCACCCCCTGTTGGTATAGATACACTTCCACATTTATGTTATTAGGTGTTGAGATTCCTTAACTTTACTTTAAGTTTATTGCTTATCTCAACTTGAAAGTTAGGGGTGCTACAGTTGGTATCAGAGCCTGCGTTGAAGTCTAAGTAGGGACCCTAGGACTTGAGAATTTGAGACTCTAGGACTTGATCAGTAGAAATTAAGGTGATTGAGAATCCTAGGATGTGTGAATTTTAGGACTCGTGGTGATGACGCGCTTTATTTTTTGAATTGTTTCATGCTTTAGTATCTTGTCGCTTCTGAATTGCGCTTGTGCACCTTGCGGGCATGCGTCTTCGCGGTAAGTCCTTAATTGTTATTAAATAAGTACCTCTTGTAGCCGTGAAGGAGATGTGAAGGAAAACCATGAGGAGATCACCTCTTGTGATGTAGGGAGTGAAGTCGAAGACACCGTGCTTCCTAAGCACGAATCAATTACCCCGAAAAAGAAGGAAAAGGCAAGGAAATGTGTATATTTTTGTTTTGTTTTCTTGTGGTTTTTAGTGTTTTTGTTCGTATGTGTTTTTGGGAGACTAACTTGTAGGGTTGGTGGCCGAAAATATGCTAAGTTGGAGCTAAAATTGACCAAAGGCGAAAGGAAAAGTCGGGAATTAGAGGAAAAACTGGACAACACTGGTCCACGTGTCCCCTACGCGTGGAGGACATGTGGATTAATTCCAATGTTGGTCTACGTGGAGGCTCCACGCGTGGCCTCCAGGTGGACGAAATCTAGTAGCCCTCCACGCGAGCTCTCCACGCCTGGAGCTCACGTGGAGCGACTACTTAGGCCAAATAAAAAAGAGGTCAGCCGAACCACGCCCAAGCACCCCAAACTCCATTTTTCTTCATTCTTCCTCCACGCAAGAACATCCCCCACGCAAGGTTTGAACATCTACACCATTATTCTTCATTTTTGTGCAATAACAATGCTAGAAATCACTCCAAAAAGATAAAAACACCTCCAAATCTTAATGTCCATGGTTATTTTGAAGTTTTTGGGTTGAAAATCTTGAAAGTCCATTCTACATTGTCTTGATAATTTTGAAGCATTTACTTGTTTATATTGGTTATGAATGCATCATGGAGCATTGTTTCATTGATTATGATTAATTTGATAGTTTGAATTGCATTGTAGAACCCTAGAGTGAATGGCAAGAAAATGCAAATGGATTTGTTTGATTTCTTGATATTTACATGAAATTGATGATTGAAATTGTGTAGAAACATGTTCTAGAGCTTGAATATGCAATCAATTTGTTGATGCACACACTTAATTTGAGAATTTCACATTCACTATTCAACTCTAATTTTGGAATTGGGGAAGAAGAGAGTTTATTACCGAAATGGTCCTCGACTATTGCGAAATTACTAATTTGGTCCTCGACAATTTTTTGTGCACAATTAAGTCCTCGACTTTGAAAATTTTAACTATTTTGGTCCTCCGTTCATTTAGGCGTTAAATGTCCATTTATTTGGAGGGAAATTCGGAGAGAATACCCATTCCGGCGATATACCATCTCTGAAGATTCAACGACGGTCCGCTTTAATGCGAAAGGCAATCTGTGAGGTTTGGCACCGTCTTTAATGCACACATAGTGATCTTAGCATCAGGAAGCTGACCATAGGCTTCTAAAGCTTTACACTCACATGAGTCTAACTTAGCACCTTCCTCAGCACACGATTCAATAGCTGACCATACCAAATGAGTAACATCTGGAAACCCAAAATCCCCTAAAGACTCACCAGTATTTAGTTTCTTACAATCCCACCACATAACCCAACACATCCAAAGAAGCATCAACAAATCAGTAGGCAATAGATACCCACTAACTTTATTGTCATCATCATCAGACCCAAACTGTAAGTTTGCATGAAGACCTGCTTCAAAACTCATTATGGCAAACAACCTAAACAAATTATTAAAAGAAGTTGAAACAATTGTCATTTCGCAATAATTGGAATACCCTTTCAAGAACTCAACCCAGCCCACTTCTCCATCAAAGAAGAAAACAGGTCAACTATGCAAGAACTCAAGTAACTCCATAAAACTGGGAAATCTTTAGGTACACCATTTCCTTCGTTCCCAGAGTTCTCAATGGTAAAGTTGAATCATTTCTGTAACTAACGCAAATTACGATCAAATACCGATACAGATTCAAAAGGGGTTCAACCAATTTCACAAAAATATCCAATTTTATTTATAAGGAATGCATATTTTTTTCCAAGGGGAAACAGGAAATCTTCAAAGTCTGATGTGCCTTAAGCGATTCAATGGGAATGGAGTTCGTTTGAGGATCGGAGAAGACAGAAAAGGCTTTTTGAAGCATTCGGAGAGCTCTGGTGGACACAACTATGGATTCTGCTCCCCCAATGCTCCGGCGATAGTTGGTCGGTGGATGACCCGGAAAAAAAAAAAAGAGCAGAAGAGACGTGACAATGGGGCAATCTTCATCGACGGCCAAAAATGGATATTCTCAAGTGAAATTCCATCAATGCCCTCCAAATAAACGGAATTTTAATGCTTAAATGAACAGAGGACCAAGATGGTTAAAATTTTCAAAGTCGATGACTTAATTGAGCACGAAAAATTGTCGAGGATCAAATTGGTAATTTCGCAATAGTCGAGGAACCATTTCGATAATAAACTCGGAAGAAGATGAAGTTGACTTTTGGCTTGACTTTGCTATAATTTACAATTGTGAATGTGTGTGATATTGGAGCTTAATTGTTATGATTTTGATATTGAGAATTGTTGAAAGAAGAGGGGAAACTATGGCAAAAATTTTGAAAAAATTTTAAGAGTATTTTTCTAAAAAAAAGGTGAGAAGTTCGGAAATAAAAGGAAAGAAATGAAAGAAAATTGTGAATGAAGAAAAACAATTGAGAGTGTGGACTAACCAATTTGTTTTATGAAATTTCTTGTTTAAAAGACTTTTGTAGGATGGGGAGAACCAAGGAACGTGCAAAGAAACAAAGTTATGAAGAAGGTGGCACGAGCTGAGCTAGAGTTAGGGTACAACCACCGAGGATGCAACCCCTAAAAATTCCACGCATGATAGAGACGAATGCAAGAGGGAATAAAGTTCTTTGTAACTTGACTCCCGCTCAATTAGCTTTGGTGGATGTATACAAAGGAAAAAACTTAATGGGGGAAGTATCTTGAACCAAGTGTCCTTCGTGAGTTCGGGTGTGAAGATGAGGTGAACTGGTTGCTTGCACATGCTCAACGGAGTAAGGTTTTCGATTGGAGAGGGCCGACATATGCCCCGGTGACTTATGAGTTCCTAGCATCTCTAGATATCAAGAAGGAACTCAACAATGCAAGGAAGTCAATCTCTTACACACTCTTTGGGAAAAGGTATAACCACTCGGTGCATGAGTTGGCAATAATCCTTGGACTTCACAACCGGGATGAGGTACGCATGTCGTACTTTCAAAGATTTAAAGTGGATTTTGATTGTGATAAAGACGCCGCTACCTATTGGGGCAAAATCACAAATGGGAAAAAATACAATTCTAGCAATTTGAAGGCAAGAAAGATAAAGAACAATCATTTGAAGGCAATCCGACTTACCTTAGCGGTCAACCTCTTGAGAAGGAAAATAAATCTTAACAAAGCTTATCGCCAAGATCTTTTTTTGCATGTGGAGCATGGAGAATGAGGCGAGTGAATATGTGAGCCCAAGTGAGAAAGTGGCTTGGTGCTCAAAATAATCCGAACGTGCAATTCGTGTTTATTGGGCCCTTGGTGACGGAGTTATGTCTAGGCCTCGGACTTGACACTGACTTTGCGGGAGAGAAGATTGAAACTGAAATGAAAGCATTCACTGTGCAAGATTTCTTTGCAATGAATATTAAGTTGGGAAGTGACTATACACCATCACTTGGGAGCGCCGAGAGTGATGACAGTGAGGAAGAAGATGAGGAAGATCAAGAAGGGAATGCACATCAAGGCCAAGGGGAAGAAGGTACTTCACATGGTGGATAACCCATGATGGATTGGGAGACTACTAGAGCCTTTCACATGCAATTACATCAAGAGCAAATGGTATTTCTCCAAGCGCATAGCTCGAGGCAAGATGATGCGATTGCAAGGACAAGGGAGGTGGTGGAGCATAACGCTAGAATGATCGAAGAGCTCCAAGCCCAACTTGCTAGCCATTTCCACCCACCATCATTTGGAGACAATTGAAGAGGCCACCACCTCAAAGCAAGGAAGTTTGAGAAAGATTTGAAAAGAAAAACAATGTTTTAAGTTGAGTTAATTCCAGCAATGGTCCTCCGACTATGTTGATTTTCCAAAATTAGTCCCCGACTTTCAATTTGGACAATTTAGGTCCCTTGACATTCAAATTTTTTCCAATGTTGGTCCTTTCGTCAAATTTTGTTTAAGTTGATGTCAAATGAAGGGGTAAATCACCTATATAGTGTATTATTACTCGTATTTCCCCTGTCCTATACGCTATATATATGAATATGATCTCAGTCGAGAGGTCTCAATCCAAGCCATATAATCTCAGTCGAAGTCTCTTCGACTGTTCGACTAAGATTATATTCATATATATAGCGTATAGGACAAGAGAAATACGAGTAATAATACATTATACAGGTGAACGGACAAATTTACCCCTTCATTTGACATCAACTTAACCAAAATTTGACGAAAGGACCAACATTGGAAAGAATTTGAAAGTCAAGGGACCTAAATTGTCCAAATTAAAAATCGAGGACTAATTTTGGAAAATCAACATAGTCGGAGGACCATTGCTGGAATTAACTATTTTAAGTTTGATGAGTTGATGATGTCCCACTTAAACATTAGGTTCCCTATGCGTGGGGTTCCACCTTTTAATTTCTTTGCGTTTATGCTTTTATTGCTTTTAGACTAATTGCTTTATTTTCATGCACTTTTACTATTCGCATTTTAATATTGAACTTTTAATGTTTTACATTTGTTGCTTTCTTTAGTTTGTTTTACTTTAGTATATATTTAATGTTTTTTTTTTTTTGCTTGATATGATCCTCTCAAGTCAAGTAGTCTTAGTAGGATTTTTAGGACCGCCTTTCAAGAGACCAACTAGTTTGGGCCCTTCGTCCATTTATCCTTTGGGAAAATGAAAAGCCACGAACAGTCTAATCGTTGTCATTTATGCGCAGCACACGTGACTCCAAGTACAAATCCGAGCACGTGCTCCAAGTACATTTTCTACCCAATAAATAGAGCCATACCCCCTTAGAGCATCCTTGGAGTTTTTCTTTGCAGGAACCATGGGTTAGAAGAATAGTGCCTAGAAAGGTGGCAAGAGCACAGAAATCCGCTCTTCCAATCGTCTGGCCGAACGAGTTAGGCTTGAGAAACTGAGGGTCCGGAGGGCTGCACAAGGCGGCTACAAAGTGGGAGACTCGTCGAGTGAGCCACTAGTCGTTTTGTCTGATGTGGAAGAGTTGGTGGCTACACCTCTAGAAAGGGAAGGGAGCCTGCTGCTAGATCTTGACTACCAAGCATTTCTAGAAGAGATGTATTGGATGATCAATCGGAACTGCCCGACTGGCGCTTCTCCGCCATTCGTGCCCTTTTGGGAAGAAGTGCGTGTTACCACGCCACCCGACTCCCCTACTCCTCCTCCATAGACCCAGATTAAGTTGTGCAAGTGTACCATTCGCTCTTCAGAGAAAGAATTATTGGTGTAGTTTGATGTAAACTGGCAGGTTGTATGCCATAAATAAAATGTTTCTTTGCCTTCTCCTTGGCTACGAGCCCTAAGTACCGTCTTTTCACTTAAGCTGTAAACTCCCAACACCATCATTTTCTTCTAAGGCTTGAAAGGCCAATTGTCGACCGACTTCTTAAATAAAGGCGATTGGTCAGCTCCTGACTGTAACTCCAAACACCATCATTTTCTTCTAAGGCCTGAAAATTCCAATTGTCGATCGATTTCGTGAGGAAGGGTGACTGGTCAGCTTTTGACTACAAACTCTGAACCCCGTTTCTTCTAAGGCCTGAAAAGGCCAATTGTCGACCGATTTTGCGAGGAAGGGCGACTGGTCAACTCCTGACAGTAACTCCGAACACCACCATTTTCTTCTTAGGCCTAAAAAGACCACTTGTCGACCGACAGCACGAGGAAGGGCAACTGGTCAGCTCCTGACTACAAACTCCAAACCTCCCTTATTCTAAGGCCTGAAAAGGCCAGTTATCGACTGACTTCGAGAGGAAGGGCGACTAATCAACTCTTGACTGTAACTCCAAATACCATCCTTTTCTTTAAAGGCCTAAAAAGGCCAATTGTTGATCGATTTTGCGAGGAAGGGTGATTGGTCAACTCCTAACTCTAACTCCGAACACCATCCTTATCTTCTAAGGCCTGAAAAGGCCAGTTGTTGACCGACTTCGCGAGGAAGGGCGACTAGTCAGCTCCTGACTGTAACTCCAAACACCATCCTTTTCTTTTAGGCCTAAAAAGACCATTTGTCGACCGACTTCACGAGGAAGGGTGACTGGTCAGCTCTTGACTACAAACTCCGAAACCCCCTTCTTCTATGGCCTGAAAAGGCCAGTTATCGACCAACTTTGCGAGGAAGGGTGACTGATCAACTCCTCACTGTAACTCCGAACACCATCCTTTTCTTCAAAAGTCTGAAAAGTCCAGTTGTCACTACTATAGAAATCACTTACAACGTCGGCTATTTAACGTCAGCTAAATAATTACCCAAAGTTAAAGGTTCGTTAATTAATTAAAAATAAATAAAAACTCTTTAACGTCGGTTATTCACTAATAACCGACGTTAAAGGCTAGACATAAGATTACTGCGCGATACGACGTCGGCTAAAAGATTAGCCGACGTTGTATCTCATACAAAAGTAGTCTAACCCGCGATACTACATAGGCTAAGAGATTAGCCGACGTCGTATCGCATTTGTAATCAGCCCCCGGCGCGATACGACGTCGGCTAGAAGTTTAGCCAACGTCGTAGCGCGCCGAATTACATTTTTTGAACCTACAACGTCGGTTACTATAAATATAACCGACGTTGTAGGGTTTTTAAAAAAGAAAAAAAAACTAGTTATATTAAAAGAAATCCCTCCAATCTTAAAACTGAAACCCTCGCATTCCCTACACAGTCGCACTACTGTAGACCAACCCTAGCATTCCTCTCTGTCTCTCATTCTCCCAATCTCAGGATTCCCAGCTAGACCCATCCATCTTCTACGACTCTACCCTCTCGTCGGGGATTGTCCGCCTTGCTCGTCGGAGTCGTCACTGCCGTCGTCCTCACTTCCTCGCTTGTCGCTCGTCGCTGCTGCCTTTCACCTCACTCTGCTTGTCACTGTGACGCTGTCTGTCTGGTCGTTTGCAGTTTGGCTCGTCGCTGTACTGGAGTCCGATTGTCAGTCGTCACTCCGTTCATCTACCACTCTGCCTAGGTCCATAGTTCACAACTTCACTTCTTATTTTACTTCTTCAGTTATTTTACATTATTTTGTTCTTATTTTAGTTATACTATTTTGTATTTTACATTATTTAGTTAGATTGCAGTGAACAAGCATCTTCTCGATTATTTCATCTTCTCGATTAACATGAGAGTAGCTGCTTTCTAATTGAAGTCACGAGTAAATCTATTAAGATGACATCTTAAAGAAGGATTTTACTCTATTACTGACCTATACCTTGGCTATTAAATCAATGTACACAATCCTAATCTCAGAGCTGTTTATGTTCTTCAGTAACTTTCTTAAACAATTTCTCTTACAAGCTTTGGATGAGGAGATCAAGGCAAGGTATGAGAATGCAATTGTGAAAGTTGTTGACTTGGTAAGTAAAATAGAAGCTCGTGGATTGTTTCTACCAGCAATTTAATTGTCTAAATGCGATTTTTTTAATTTTTTATTAGTTATTTATTTTTAGGATGATTATGCTACTGACGATGATCAGTATGAGGGTATTAAACCTTTATTGTCTAGAAATCTAGCAGTTTCTGGAATATCCTTGAGTCTCACATTCTGATGTTGACATGATAGATATGGGGATGGAGAGCCAACTGATAATGCTGCAAGATTTTACAAATGGTTTATTGAGGTAGGTAGTACTAGTAACTTGTGTTAATTCTAATATGATTGTGTATTTGTGTTGGTTATTACTAAAAACTCTTAAACTTGAGCTTGTGATTATAATATTTTTTTTCTACTTTTTTTAGGGAGAAGAAAGGAGCCCCTGCCCCCTGGCTTCAACAGCTCATCTATGGCATATTTGGTTTGTGAAGTGTCAAGTGTGTTAGTTTACTGCTAATCTGCCAGAGTGCCAGAGTCCCAGACTCCCAGCGTATTAAGTGAATAAGTGTTTACAAATATTAGTTGATAGTTAATATTAATACTAATACTTCAATTATATTTCATTTTATAGGTTTGAAGGATTTGAAGATTTGAAGGCGGAAGCTTGGAAGAAATGCATAATGTTCTTTCATTTCATCTTATTACTTTGTGTGCATCATTTGCTATTTTATATATCATATTTTAGAGTTCGTTGTGACTTGGCAGTGTGTAATTGTGTATTCTGATGTTGGAGTTCGTTGTGACTTGGCAAAAATTTTGGAAGGGAAACACAATTTATATATAGATAATTTTTTATGAACTTGTATTATTAATTAGTATCAATTGTGAGATTTATTGCTTTTATTAATTTTGATATTATAAATATAAATTGTACAGGTTTTGAATGTGATTGTGATAGCTATATATATTTGAACAGGTTTTGGGTGTAAATAGAAAAATAAAATGAATATCTAAAAAAAGATTACTCTACAAAGTCGGCTAGTCTTATTAGCCGACGTTGTAGGGTAATTCTTTTTTTTTAAATTACCCTACAACGTTGGCTATTTGTAAAGAGTCGACGTTGTAGGGTATTTTATTCGTTTTTAAATTACCTACAACGTCGGCTATTTGCAAAGAGCCGACGTTGTAAGGTATTTTATTCGTTTTTAAATTACCTACAACATCGGGTATTTGTAAAGAGCCGACGTTGTAGGGTATTTTTTTCGTTTTTAAATTACCTACAACGTCGGGTATTCGTAAAGAGCCGACGTTGTAGGGTATTTTATTCGTTTTTAAATTACCTACAACGTCGGGTATTTGTAAAGAGCCGACGTTGTATGTTGACCTTACAACGTCGGTTAACATTTAACCGACGTTGTATGTGTACCTTACAACGTCAGCCAGATCAACGTCGGATTTTAGCCGACGTTAAAAGCCGTTTGTGTAGTAGTGTGTTGACCGATTTTGCGAGGAAGGGTGACTGGTCAACTCCTAACTGTAACTCCGAACACCATCCTTTTCTTCTAAGGCTTGAAAAGGCCAGTTGTCGACAGGCTTCGCGAGGAAGGGCGACTTTGCTCTTGACTATAACTTCGAACACCATCCTTTTCTTCTAAGGCTTGAAAAGGCCAATTGTCGACCGACTTCGCAAAGAAGGGCGACTGGTCAGCTCTTGATTACAAATTACAACCCCCCCCCCTTTGTCTAAGGCCTAAAACTGCCAATTGTCGACTGATTTCGCGATGAAGGGTGACTGGTCAGCTCCTGACTATAACTCCGATCACCATTCTTTTCTTCTTAGGTCTATAAAGACAAGTTGTCTATCGGCTTCGCGAGGAAGGGCGACTGGTAAGCTCTTGACTACAAACTCCGAACCCCCTTTCTTCTATGACCTGAAAAGGCCAGTTGTTGACCGACTTCGCGAGGAAGGGCAGCTGGTAAGCTCCTGACTGTAACTCCGAACACCATCATTTTCTTCTAAGGCTTGAAAAAGTCAGTTGTCGACCGACTTCGCGAGGAAGGGCGACTGGTGAGCTCATGACTACAAACTCCAAACCCCCCTTCTTTTAAGGCTTGAAAAAGGCCAGTTGTTGACCGAATTCACGAGGAAGGGCGACTAGATAACTGGTAGCGCACGAGTGTCTATTCTAAACTAACAAATTTTTATTACTCAAAATATCTAAGTAATACACGAACTAATTATAGCCACTTGGGGCCTACTGATAAGCTCCCAAGACACCTAATATTAGAATATAAATTAGGGTGTTTTATAGCATTTTTAGCATTCTTAAGTGATAATCTGGTGAGATTTTGTGCTTTAAATTCATTAACCACACACAAAGCTACCTTTGGTATAAATCGAGACATTTCAGAGGTCCCGGGAGCAATTAGGAATAAAGAACGAGCGCATTGAGCAAACCAAGCAGGACAGGAGCCCCGAAGGACCCGGAAAGGTGCATTCTTATCTATTTTATTATCTTGTTCTTAGATTGAATTAGCTATGTTGGATTGTGTGAAGCTATGTTGCTAGTGTGATGATCCTAGTTCTTATTTTGGATTTAATTGCTTACTTGTTGGAAAATTCTATTATTGTCTATTGATTGGTGTTTTGATGAGATCTTGTATGGATTTGGCCAATCTATTAAGAGATTGAGTTCTTGACTCTATCATGGCTTTGATTAGAGTTGAGATAGAAGCTTTATGGCAATCATAGATCCTATGGAATTCATATTAGGAATAGTAGGAAAGTGTGTAGCTAAGGTGTTTGATGAAATATCTCTTAGCACTTTGGTTGCTAAAAGGCACTCCTAAGTCTAAGATGCCCTAGTACACAAAGGTGGAAAAGGACTAAGAAGACACACTCTTGAATAGCACGTTGGTTAGAGAATCAGGATGACCACCATTTTAGATCATGGCTGCAGTTACACAAGGAGTTCATGAATGAGTTTTTCCGAATCACCAAGACTATGAGAATTAGGAAACATATTCAAGAATTCAAGCAAGGTAGATTGGAGAGCGTAGGAGAAGCATGGAGGAGATTTAAAGTCCTGAAAAGACAATGCCCGCAGGATCTAATGCACCCATGGGACGCGATCAGCTCATTTTATGGAGGCTTAACTGATGAAGGAAAAATGCTCCTTGACTCATCTTCAAGTGGTGCTTTTGTCTCTTTAGCATTGCCGGAAGCGGAAGAGCTAATAGAAAGGATATCGAAAAACACTTCATGTTGGTATGACCAAAGAGGAGAACATGACGGCATGTACGAGATCAATAGTCACGTGGCGAACGAAGCAAAAATCGAAGCGATGAATCATGAGATCAAAAAGCTACAAGCAATGGTAAAAAAGATGGAAGGAAAACCGAAACCTTGCATGGCCTTAATATTATATTGTAATATCTGTGGAGGACCGCATGACACATCACCGTCTACAGATGAGCATGTGGAGGCGGTTGATTATCAAAGGGGTCCCAATTATAATGCCTATGGAGGAAATCAAAGACAGAACAACAACTGGAAACAAGGTGATGGATGGAACAACAACAACAATGAAGGATTTCAAGCAAGAGCGCAGTACAACTATGGAAACAAACCTACCTATGGACAAAATGAGAAAGGAAGACTTATGTATGGTCAAAACCAAGGAAATGGAGGCCAAATGACTCAGTATAGACCTCAGTACAACTCTCAGTTGGATTACGCCTAACAAAGAAGGGATGATATAAGAGAAGTGGACGAAAGACTTACGAGAACAATCATGGAATTAAAGAATAATCGAGCCAATCTGAAGTAAGAGATTACACAGGAGATTATACAGGAAATCTCGAGTCTAAGACAAGAATCAAAGGCCACTCTCAAGACAATTGAAAATCAGATATCTCAAATGTTCCAGATGATGTCCGAAAGACATTATGGACAACTTCCTAGTAACACAGAAAATAATCCCAAGGAAAGAGTCAATGCCATAGAAGCAATTGAAGAAAAGCACGAAGGATGCGACCCGATGGATATAATCTGTGGAATATGCAAATGCGAGAAGGAAGAGAAGGAAAAAAGGAAAGAGAAAGGAAAAACTGACTCTTGTAGTTCGAGCCTTGATACGAACACCAAAGACGCTTCTTGTGGAATTTCAACGAAGAGAAGGGAAGGCGAGATCACCTCTTGTGACCATATTGAAAAGAATGAGTTGCAGCTAAGCCAAGCCAAAACTTTTAAGGAGAAGGAAACGGGAAGGAGTGGTACATTTAATGCTTTTATTCAAAAACTCTTTAATGATAAGCAATGCCGTGAATTGTTTGAGGATGATGATTGTGATAACTATGCTTGTTTCAGCAAAGAGATATCGGCTTGCATGACTACGGGTTACCCTGTAAAGAAGGGTGACCCAGGAGCTTTGGTAATCCCTTGTTCTATAGAGGACATGAATTTTCCAAATTCTCTAACCGATCTCGGAGCTTCGATCAATTTGATGCCTTCTAGTCTTTTTGAAAGGTTGAACTTACGAAGTCTAAAACTGACAAGGCTTACACTTCGTCTAGCCGACGAAACCACACGGTATCTGGAAGGTTTAGCTGATGACGTGTTAGTAAAAGTAGGAAAATTTCTTGTGCCATGCTCGTATAGACGTGAGCTCGGCCGAAATCGCATTGAGATTTGATAGACAAGCCAAGAATGAAGGAAAAGAAAGAATGGAAAAGAAGGATGAAGAGTTGAAAGCAATGATCAAGACAAGGACCAAAACAAAGCCGAAATGGAAGAATGAAAAGCTCATTTGGAAGAATACTTGGGTACCGAAATGCTTTCAAACAGCTGCAAAGGAGTATGGTTGAGAAGGAAAAGAGGCACATTGCGTCTAGCCAGAGACGTAAATTGTGGCACTGCTTGGAAGGCAACCCAAGGTTTAATAATTTCTTTATGATTGTTTTACGTTTTGTTTTAATGCTTTCTTTAGTATTCTACTTGGTACATGTTTTCGGGAGATTAAATTGTGGGTTTAAAGACCGAAAAAATGCCACGGGAAGGCCAAACGGACAAAAGGCGAAAGGAAAAACCGAAAACTGGAAGAAAAGCCCAGACTGGGCCATCCACGTGTCCTTCACGCGTGTGGGACACGTGGACGATTTCCAGTAGCCATCCACGCGTCCCAACACGTGTGAAGGTGGCGTGAACGCCACATGAGGCGTGAACGCCACATGCCGAACCACGCACATTGCATCCCCAAAACACAAAATCTTCTTCTTCTCCACGCCAAAACACCCTTCCAAGCCAAGGTTTGAGCAAAGTTCATTATTTTTCATCTTTCAAGGGTTAAAAACATCAACAACAAGGTAAAAACATCTTCTTTTATCTATTTTCATGGTTATTTATGAAGATTGAAGCATATGGTGATGAAAGTTTATCCTACATTACTTTGCAATGTTTTGAATGATTTGAATGTTTATATTGGTTAATAAAGCATCATAGAACTATCTCTTAATGTTTTCTTCCATTATTTGTGGTTGCATTGATAGATTGAATTTAAATTTTGAGCTTTAGTATGAACACCATTGTTATGCATATGGGTTTACTTGATTTCTTGTTCATATTATGAAATTGATGATTGAATTGAGATGCAAGCTTGTTTTAGAACCATTATATACCATCAATTTGATGTTACACATGCTACATTGTTGAAATTGAATTTTCATCTCTCAACCCTAATTCTTGAATTTGGAAAAGAAGATGAAGTTGACTTTTTGAAATTGTTGACTTCTATGTTGACTTTTTATTAGACTCTTGAATTTAATTATCCTATCTTGAAATTGAGAATGTGTGTGATATTGGAATTGTATTGTCAATATTTTTATGATGGAATTTGATCGAATTATAGGGGAAACTATGGCAAAATTTTCAAAAATCCCTATTCCCTAATTTTCGAATTTTCCCTACTTGTGACAAGAAATTTTAGCTACAATCATTGGTGTAATATTGGAAGATAACTGAAACAAACCAATTATTTTGTGGATTATTGTTAAATTTTCTAAATTTTGTAGGATGGGAAGAAGGAAGGAATTAGCTAAAAAGACTAAGCATGACAATGCCGAATCTAGTCGGCCTAGGACAAGAGTCCAACTTCCATGCCATCAACAACAAGAAGACATCCCACCTATTCCTCAGGAATTGGGCACACGACCGCTAAGGAACTTAACAGCAGCTGAACGTGCCTTAGTGGATGTCTACCGAGGAAAAAGGCTAAGTGAAGGTAGATTCTTCGAGCCAAACATGCTACAAGAATTCGGATGTCAGGAAGATGTATATCGATTGTTAAGGCACCCCTAGTTAGGAAGACTTTTCGAGTGGAGGGTCCAACTTATTCGCCGATTACTTATGAGTTCATAGCAACATTCGACATCAGGCGTGAGGCCAATGACGCGAGACAATCGATCAAGTTTTCTCTCTTTGGCAACCGTTATCATGTCTCAGTGAATGAACTTGTAGTGGCTCTAGGTTTTCACGACGAGATTGAAGTATCAATGCCTTATTTTAGGGATTTTAAATTTGACTTTGACAATAACAGGGATGGTGTGAATTATTGGAAGGAAATCACAAATGGTCAACCCTACAACTCTTGCAATTTAAAGGCTAAGCACATCTCCAAGAACTATATGAAGGCCATTAGATTGGCACTAGCTGTGAATTTCTCGGGCAGAAAGACGAAGAAAAACAAAGTTTACCGCTAGGATCTATTTTACATGTAGAGCATGGAAAATAGAGTAAATGTCAACATGGGAGCCCAAGTGAAAAAGTGGCTGCAATCCCAAACAAAGCAGAAGGTACAATCTGTGTTTGTAGGTCCTTTGGTGACTAGATTGTGCTAGGGATTGGTGTGACACCCCAACTTTTCACAAGCTGAGATAGCTAAAACTTTAAACATAAAAGCTGCATATCTCAACAACTACTAACACTATAGCGGAAGCGATTTAAAACTTATAGGGTGTCATGCCACATATAGGTAAAACACAGCCTAGATGCACAAGCTATCCAAAAACAAAATAAAACATAAATCCTCAAAACTTCATAGTAACAAACTAGTCAAGGTACATAATCCAAAACAAAGGCACACAGACCCGAAAGGAGTCTAAAACATCATTTAGTCTAAGCAAGCATAACATAGCTCAAGCGCGCTCACGGCTTAGACTACTCCATACCTGGAAAACATTTAGAAAACCATTAGCAAAAGAATGTTAAGCAACCACCACTCACACTCGTGAGAACATACATAATACAATAAGCTTGTAAATAGGTTTACACACCCGTATAGAATATACACACCAACGAACTATTCTTTAGTTAAAACGGAGACTCAACAACAACAAGCTGAATAAGCCATAAACTAAGGACTCTCCAAGTAAAACCAATATCCAATATGAATGTACAAGGCAACAAGTCTATAACGGAACACCAACTGAATCATAACCTCAACAAATTACTCACAAGGAAACCACCAAACCGCAATATATCATGGAATAACGGATAACAACTGAGATACAACTCAACTAAAGAACCATAAGGAACCAAGCAAACACCATACCAAAGATAAGCACCAAACCTTACCCTCCAACCACAATACCATCCCTCATACCAACCACCCAACCAAAGTTAGTACACAGAGGCATAAAGCCCAACCACAGAGGCAAATGATGCCCATTACCACAGAGGCGAAAGCCCAATCACAGAGGCAAATGATGCCCATAACCACAGAGGCGAAAGCCCAATCACAGAGGCAAATGATGCCCATAACCACAGCGAAAGCCCAATCACAGAGGCAAATGATGCCCATAACCACAGAGGCAGCCCAATCACAGAGGCAAATGATGCCCATAACCACAGAGGCGAAAGCCTCACAGAGGCAAATGATGCCCATAACCACAGAGGCGAAAGCCAAATCATAGAGGCAAATGATGCCCATAACCACAGAGGCAAAAGCCCACAATTAGCTACACAGAGGCAAATATTGCCCACAGTTAGCTCACCCTCAACAATCCAAAAGATACTCAGAGATTCGCAACTCCACTTCCAACCTCAGACTCAATCTCCAAGGATTATCCACCAACAGTGTTCATCTCAAATTATGAACACAACATACACTCAGGAAATATAACCAAGGATTCAACCAACCAATAGACCAAGAGAATGAATCAAAAGAAATTGATAAATACTCAAGAACCAAGGTGAAATACTCAACAAAATATCCAAACAAGTTCCAGAATCAGAGATGAATCAACAAGACAACAGATCGCAAAACAAGCTACTGGAAACAGAACCAGGATAGACCTTGCGGAGCACTTTCACGGAAGACCATGTTCCGCGGACCTATTCCACCAACACTAACGGAACGCCCTCACGGAGCTACCCCTTCCGCCGAACTCTTCCTCTAGTTCTAACGGAACACACCAACGGAACACGATGTTCCGCCAAACTCTTCCACTAGTGTTCTTACGGAACATTCCAACGGGACACATTATACCATTGAAACGCACTGCAAGGACGACTCCAACCAACAGAAGCCAAACTTAGAACAAAATACGAAATACTCATTCCAGAATACAAAAGTATGATTAGATTGCCTAGATTACACATCTCAAAAGCCAAATAAACATGGAATCCATCACAATAAATGCTCAATACAAGCTCTTTTATATGGATAGGAAAATCATTAAGAGACTGAAAAAGAATAGGAATGATTAATACAAGCTCTTTTATATGGATAGGAAAATCATTACATACATAGTGTATATATCATATTAGGGTAACTACAATAAATAATGGGCTTTTATAAAGAATGGGTCTTGCATTATTCAATATAATACTAATAAGTATAAAATTGGTCCTTCAAAAAATAAATTGGGCCATTACATAATATATTTACTTATAAGAAATATAAGGATCCAAATTAAAGAAATCCCTTATAGAAATTAAATCAAGAATTGGGCCTTAGAAAAAATAATTAATATTCTGGAAATATATATATATATATATATATATATATATATATATATATATATATATATATATATATATATATAAATTAGAAGAACGAAACCCAAT
Source organism: Ipomoea triloba (assembly GCF_003576645.1). Lineage (NCBI taxonomy): Eukaryota > Viridiplantae > Streptophyta > Magnoliopsida > Solanales > Convolvulaceae > Ipomoea > Ipomoea triloba. Next base: position 16,075,977 of record NC_044917.1, read on the forward strand.
TAGTTTTCAAAAAAAAAAAAAACGAAGCCCAATTAAATCAAATAAATTACACGGTAGAAATAATTACCGGTCTCAAGGCTTGAACGAAAATACGGGGTGTTACACTCTACCCCCTTAAAAGGAGCTTCGTCCTCGAAGCTCAAAGCCAATCGGGAACGGAATCATGTCAACAAAGCGAAGGTTGAAGAGTGCTCAATGATACAAGAAGGATAACGAGCAAATGGGGATTCATGAAGAAGGATTGTATGCCAAAAGATGAGTTCAAAATAGATCAGGGAAAGCCAAGGCAACGAATATGCTGGGTAAGAATTTTATTCATAACTCTAAGACCTCAATCTAATGCCAAGCACTAAACTACCCAATCCTAAGCAAGCGAAGGATAACACACAACCTAAAAAGAATTCTACCTAAAGCTTAAGCTTGCCTACCTTGATCACACAACGCTGGAACCGCTTCCTCATCACATCCTCCATATCCTAGGTCGCTCCTTTGGCCACGTGGTTGGATCACACCGCCTTCATGGACTTCACTGCTTTCCGGTGCGCTTCTCTTGACTGGGTGACAAAATTCTCACCGGCTTCTCCATAAGATAAAGCATCTTCAAAGGTTACGACTTCAAGCTGGATATCACGAAGCGCATCATGCACATATATCTTCAGCAGCAAATGCAAAACGCATCACGCATCTGGTCTAACTTGGTCGGCATATGTCTTCTATCGGTCATGGGCGGCTTTCATTCTTTCTTGAATCAACTCAACTTTTCCGATGACACTTGCAGACGCTACGATCCTAGGGTTCCCCGATTTACAAAATCTTCCCAACTGAACGGGCTGCTACACTTCTTTGCTTTAACCTTTTGACAGCTTAGGCGAACTCCATTTTCTTGAAAGATCCAACTCAGAACCATTCCATAATGCAAATTCGTTTTGGGGACAGAAAATTAAACTAGTACGGTAGTAGATAGAGGAAAATATTTATAGAACGTATGCTCATTTTTGAAAAATTGGACCCAATAAAGAAAAAAAGAGTGAAAGGTTTAAGTTTTAAGATTCAAGGACAACATTGGTTAAGAATGGAATCAAGAGTTATCAAGGTTACAACTTAGGAAATAAGGTTGTCACCTTGCACCAAGTCATTACAAAAGGCAAACAAGAACAACGTTTGAAAAGATAGAAGGGATTTTCCAACCAAAGAAATATCGAGTTCTCTAAAGAAAAGAAAATAACTCAACTTCGAGAGAAGGTAGGGGCAAAGTTTGTGAACAACGAAAGAGTTCTGTAACGATAGGGTGTTCAAAATTCCAAAGAAAAGAAAGGGATTAGATTCCAAGAAGAGTTAGGAATGAGGTCTGGAAAGACAGAAATGATTTTTTTCAACAATAGGGTATGTAATTCTTCAAGGAAGGAAAGGAATTCAGTTTTTGAAAAGAGATAAGAGTGAGATTTAGAATAAATAGGAGAGACGCCTTAATGAAAGAGTATGCAAGTTTCCAAGGAAAGAAAGGAAATTTAGTTTCAAGGGAAGATATCAATGAGGTCTAGAATCAATAGGAGGGATTTCTCAACAGGAGGATAGTTAGAATTTCAAGGAACAAGGAGGAATTCGGCTTTAAGAAGGATAGGAAGTCTCTCAACTCTAAGCGATTTCTTTGGTTTGACGATTCGCTCTTCTACTAGCTAGCTTAGCTACTCTTTATTTCTTTCGTGTCACCGGGGTTCCTTCCTTAAGTCCTTACACAGGATACCACTTTCAAGATGTGCCGAATAGGTCACACGAGGTCCCTACTTCTTAATTCACTTCTTAGTCTCTTCGCACTTCATGAGATCGAACAACTTGATAATGGTGTTTCTTCTTATCTTCGGGGTTGCAGGGGTCCAAGCTTCTTTCCACTTGATTTAGTCCTCTTTGCCTTTAGGGAACTTCTAACTCGTTCCTTCGCTGCCGCTTCAAGGGTAGGTAGAACTACCTTAAGGTCTGCGAATTACGACCTCGAATACTTCTTCAGGCTTCATCATTACCAAGCTTAGCTTGCACGAGATTCTTCATCAACGATCTAAAACCTTCTATTTGGCGTGCTTTAACCTTGTCTTGGCGCGTCAATGTCCACTCTTGCCGTTCCCTCATAACCGAGGGTCTTCGAGCTCCTAACGCTTTCTTCGTCTCTAATCTAGCTTCAGCAGCGTGAACTTGTTCTTCAAGTCTTGAGGTTAGCGAATGACAAGGATGCAGTATTGTGTAGGGGTTGATTCGTCAAAAGATATTTATGATAAAACGGAAAGTCTGTGACTCCCCGAGTGTCGGTCTCGAAGGAGGGACGTGGAGGTGTGTCAAACGTTCGGGAGTTTACTTGATTGGATCATGCATAAGATTCGAGTGTGGTGAAGGGTGGATTTGCAAGTGAGAGTGTAGTTCATTGGTTGGTTTGAGTGCAAGAGAGTAGTAAAGTAAAAGTGATTTTGGGAATATGTAAAAGGGGTAGGGATTGGATAGTGTTCATGAATATTGCATAGTGAGTGTCTAAGGTCATGGATTAGGATTGCTAGGATATTGTCTATTCAAGAGTGTGTTGTCTTAGTCCTTTTCCACCTTGTGTACTAAGGCTTCTTTGACTTAGGAGTGCCTTCAAGCATCCAAATTTCTAAGAGGAATTTTATCAAACACTTGAGCTACACACTATCCTACTATTCTTAAGAAGTCCATAGGAACTTTGATTGTGTAAAGCTTCAAATCCTAACTCTAATCAAAGACATGAAAGAGTCAAGAGCTCAATCTCTCATCTAGATTGGCCAAATCCAAACAAGATCTCATCAAAACAACAATCAAAAGACAAGAATAGATAATCCATCAACACAAACTCATAGATCCAAGATATAGAAATAAGATCATCACAAAAGCAATATTCAATCACACACTCCAAATCCCTAGACTAAATTAGCTACTCATGATATGAAATGCAAGCAAAAGCTAATTTAATCCAAGAACAAGATAGCTAAAATTATAGAAATGAAATACAGATCACCTAGATAGAAGAAGATCTTCAATCCAAGCTTGTTGTCTTCTACAATGGAGATTGATCTAATCTAAAAACTAAGAAAAAATGGAGAAAGTTCTCCAAAGGAAAAACTAAACAAGGGAAAATTAAAATTCTGGAAATTCATCAAAGGGGTTTAAATAGTCTCCGAAATGACAACCCTAGATGAAATTCGCGCATCACGCCTCCACGCCTCTCACACGCGTGTGAGCGTGCGTGGGGAGCTTCTGGAAAGTTTCCACGCTTGCTCACACGCGTGTGGCCTCCCAGTTTGGTCCTCCAGGGCTCCGCTTTTGCCTGGTTTGCTCTTTAAGCTTATCTTTTGGTCCTATTTGCTCCCGGGGCTCCTGTTTTACTTCCTTTGAGCTATAAGTAGCTTCTGTGCATCAGTTAGTGATTTTCAAGCATTTACGCATATGATTTACCAAATAAGGATGCTATAGACGCGATAAAACACCTTAAAATGTGCCTGAAATAAGGGTATCTCGGAGTCTTATCAAATTTTCCACACTTTGTTTCTTGCTTGTCCTCAAGCAAGACATTTTACTCTCTAAGCATATAAGTCTCCGAGATACTCTCCCATGCAAAACAAAGCTTTTGGCAAGTCAAAATAATGGGTGTCTCAGACTGTTGAAACGAGGGATATCATTTGTGTAATCTATAAAGGATTTTGGTCAGATGTCAGCAACTCAAGAAATATTTTCGGGAAATAAAAACCTTTCGTAGATAAACAAGGGATCACACTTCTCGCACCATACGCAAGCATGCATTTCCAATGTTTTGGTTCACCTTCTATTTAAATAGGGCCTCTAGCCGATCTCACTAGTGGGAACGATGTGCACTAGCTAATTAACTTTCCATCCTTATACGCCAAAGCCCAACGTAAATGTAAATGAGGGTAGGGGCATGGACCACTCACCGCTTTTGGCTTAGCGCGGTCCCTCTTTCTTCTCACTTCCTAGGATAACGTCATCGATCCACCCGACTTCACATGGAGATCCATGCTTTTTCGAAGGTCAGTGCAATGGGTACTCGAATCCTAGCAAAGCGGCTCACTTCAGCTCTATTTTCTCAATTCTTGGGATCTTTTTATGTGAACAACCGACTCCAGATAAAGCTTTTTGCTTACCGAAGACTATGGTTTGGACACAACCCAACGAATTGGCTTCCCTCAATTTTAAACTCTTTGGTGATTGGCCTTTTGCCTTTTCGACTTCTCCTCGTGTCAACCCCTCATGCCTTTTTCTATTTAATGTTCAAGGGTTTTGTTTTCTCATTAAGCTCACCATTAGGCTCTCCTTTTGCCCCATGCCCTACCAAGGTTAGTTCAATTCCGGGCCTTACTAGTTTTATCTTTCTCAAATTAAAGAGTGCACACTCCCACTTCGAGAGATCCTTGACTAAGGTCCTACGTAAATAAGAGGTGAACATCATGCAAGCAGGCAAGAATATAAACTTATTTGGCTCTAAACACTCTCATGGGTGCGAAAAGTAACTTCCTCAAAGATATTTCGAGAGTAAAAATTTTTGGGAATCTAGTCAAAATTCTCCCTAGATAACACAAATAATAACTCTCTTTTCAAAACTGCAAATGCACCCGCTTATCATTCCCAAGAGCTTCAACTTCTAATACTAAGCATGTAAGCATGTAAAGCACGAAATGCGTCCTTTCCACACTTTAAAGTAAACATCGTCCTCGATGTTTCTATACGTACAGGGTAAAAGAACTAAACAGGGATTCTAAGGATAGACAAATAAAAATCCCTATCCACACTTTGGAAATTGCTCTGGGATATAGGGTATGCATCAAACGATCCTATTAATCATGGCAAACTGTAATATACTCATACACAAAGCTATAAAGAAAATATTTCCACACTTTAGAGATCAAAACGGGCTTAAAATTAGAAAAGGGATAAGAAGATAAACCAAGTATGCATCCCTCTTTCCACACTTTAGCTTCTAGCATAGACTCGCTCCCGTTATAGATGCTCTATAAGAAATGGAGACATAACATACAAAAAGGGTTTTCGGAGTACTATTCAATTATTATAAGCTGATAGAAATATAAAAGCAATAAAAATAACAAAAACTTAGATAATAAAGCATAAAGATAAGTAGAAATATCTGAATAGAAATGCAGAAAAGTAAAGCAGTTGGAAATGAAATAACATAAAGCGATAAAGATAAATAAAGCAAAGTAAAGAGATAAAAGAAATAAAAGTCGGAACCCCGCGCATAGGGATCCTAATGGTCAGATGGGGCTAGCAACCATAGTAACCAATAGTCAAGAAACTCAGAATCAAGTGTCAATCAGTCAGGACCGAGAAAAATCGAAGGAAGGCATCACTCATCACCGAAGGGATGGAATTGCCTGTCGGATCTAGCTTCAAGAGCGGCAATTCTTCTATCATTTTCCTCCACCGCCTGTCTCATGCGGTTGAGGTCCTCGGTGTGAACATCCTGTCTTGTGGAGATGGATGTAAAGTGGCCTTGCTGCCAAGTATGCTCCTCTCCTCATGGAGCTGTCTATGAAAATTCTGCGACACGGCCCAATCCATAGGAGTAGGGCCTTGCTCCTGTGCAGCTTCCTCCTCCTCATTCTCTTCCTCGTCCTCATCATCATCCTCATCAGAAACCTCTAGATCAGGTGCATCATCACCTCCAAGCCTTAATTTTGCAGCAAAGAACTCACCCACGGAGAAAGAAATAGTACAACCATCGGATCTCTCTCCCATCAACCGGTTCAGTAGGGCCAACCCAATGCACAGTTTAGTAACAAAAGGTCCAATAAACACAGTCTGAACCTTTGGCTTTTGTTGGGTTTGGAGCCATTTCCTAGCCTGAACGCCCATGTTGATACTGACATCATTCTCCATGCACCACATGTAGAATAAGTCCTGCTTGTATACCTTATTTCTATTCGTGGTTCGGCCAGAGATATTTATAGCAAAGGCTAATCTGATAGCCTTCAAAGCATTCCGGGTGATGAGCTTTGCCTTCAAGTTTGAAGAGTTATATGGGGCATTGTTTGTGATGCTTCTCCAGTATCGTCTAGCAACTTCATCTGAATCAAAATCTTCTTTGAAATCTCTGAAATATAGCATGGACACGCTTGTTGCATCATGAAAACCGAGTGTAACACCCAAAGTGTTAACAGACATACTGTAGTGGTTGCCGAAAAGAGTGAATGAAATAGACTCCCTTGCATCGTTGACTTCCCTTCTAATCTCCAGGGTCGCCAAGAACTCATAGGTGACAGGCGCATAGGTGGGTCCTCTCCACTGAAACAGATAACGGAGCTGTGGGTGCCTAAGGAGCATATTCACTTCTTCCAAACAACCAAATTCTCTTAAAACATTATCCTCAAAGTGACGGCCAACAGAAAGCTGCTTCCCTTTATAGTTGTCTACTGTCGCAAGTTGAATGGGTGTCAAGTGTCGTAGTGACCTTGACCCCGGCTCTTGTATAGCCTGTTGAGCAGTAGTGTGCTGCCGTGTCCTTGATCGACTCAATTCTCCTACATCATGCTTTGACTTCTTTGCAATTTATTTCGAGCGTCCCATCCTACAAATTATAGAAATTATCATTCATGGTAATTGGCTTTGAATAAGTCACCATTATATTTGTGTAAAATTCCTTGTCAAGATAATGGATTTCAAACATATAGGGCTAAGAATTTTCGAAAATTTCGCCATAGTTTCCCCTATATTTTGGACAAATCAAGCATAAGAATATCAACAATATCATTCCATTATCACACACATGCATAAATTCATCATAAGATATATCAATTTGATAGTCAAATAAGAAGTCAACTACAAAAGTTAAGAATTTCAAAAAGTCAACTTCATCTTCTTCCCCAAATTCAAAATTAGGGTTTTGAAATTGAAAATTCAATTTGGGCAATGTAGCATGTGAAAAGTCAAATTGATGACATATAATAGTTCTATAACAAGTTTATTCATCAATTCAAGCATCAATTTCATAATTTCAACAAGAAATCTAACAAACCCATTTGTTCATCAATGGTGTTCACACTTGAAGTTCAAGAATATACAACAATCCATCAATGTAACCATTAATAATGAAAGAAAACATCAAAGGATAGTTCTATGAAGCATTATAACCAATTTAATCATTCAAAATCATTCAAAATCATGCAAGGCATTGTAGAATAAATTTCACATTCAAANCGGTGTGAACATCCTGTCTTGTGGAGATGGATGTAAAGTGGCCTTGCTGCCAAGTATGCTCCTCTCCTCATGGAGCTGTCTATGAAAATTCTGCGACACGGCCCAATCCATAGGAGTAGGGCCTTGCTCCTGTGCAGCTTCCTCCTCCTCATTCTCTTCCTCGTCCTCATCATCATCCTCATCAGAAACCTCTAGATCAGGTGCATCATCACCTCCAAGCCTTAATTTTGCAGCAAAGAACTCACCCACGGAGAAAGAAATAGTACAACCATCGGATCTCTCTCCCATCAACCGGTTCAGTAGGGCCAACCCAATGCACAGTTTAGTAACAAAAGGTCCAATAAACACAGTCTGAACCTTTGGCTTTTGTTGGGTTTGGAGCCATTTCCTAGCCTGAACGCCCATGTTGATACTGACATCATTCTCCATGCACCACATGTAGAATAAGTCCTGCTTGTATACCTTATTTCTATTCGTGGTTCGGCCAGAGATATTTATAGCAAAGGCTAATCTGATAGCCTTCAAAGCATTCCGGGTGATGAGCTTTGCCTTCAAGTTTGAAGAGTTATATGGGGCATTGTTTGTGATGCTTCTCCAGTATCGTCTAGCAACTTCATCTGAATCAAAATCTTCTTTGAAATCTCTGAAATATAGCATGGACACGCTTGTTGCATCATGAAAACCGAGTGTAACACCCAAAGTGTTAACAGACATACTGTAGTGGTTGCCGAAAAGAGTGAATGAAATAGACTCCCTTGCATCGTTGACTTCCCTTCTAATCTCCAGGGTCGCCAAGAACTCATAGGTGACAGGCGCATAGGTGGGTCCTCTCCACTGAAACAGATAACGGAGCTGTGGGTGCCTAAGGAGCATATTCACTTCTTCCAAACAACCAAATTCTCTTAAAACATTATCCTCAAAGTGACGGCCAACAGAAAGCTGCTTCCCTTTATAGTTGTCTACTGTCGCAAGTTGAATGGGTGTCAAGTGTCGTAGTGACCTTGACCCCGGCTCTTGTATAGCCTGTTGAGCAGTAGTGTGCTGCCGTGTCCTTGATCGACTCAATTCTCCTACATCATGCTTTGACTTCTTTGCAATTTATTTCGAGCGTCCCATCCTACAAATTATAGAAATTATCATTCATGGTAATTGGCTTTGAATAAGTCACCATTATATTTGTGTAAAATTCCTTGTCAAGATAATGGATTTCAAACATATAGGGCTAAGAATTTTCGAAAATTTCGCCATAGTTTCCCCTATATTTTGGACAAATCAAGCATAAGAATATCAACAATATCATTCCATTATCACACACATGCATAAATTCATCATAAGATATATCAATTTGATAGTCAAATAAGAAGTCAACTACAAAAGTTAAGAATTTCAAAAAGTCAACTTCATCTTCTTCCCCAAATTCAAAATTAGGGTTTTGAAATTGAAAATTCAATTTGGGCAATGTAGCATGTGAAAAGTCAAATTGATGACATATAATAGTTCTATAACAAGTTTATTCATCAATTCAAGCATCAATTTCATAATTTCAACAAGAAATCTAACAAACCCATTTGTTCATCAATGGTGTTCACACTTGAAGTTCAAGAATATACAACAATCCATCAATGTAACCATTAATAATGAAAGAAAACATCAAAGGATAGTTCTATGAAGCATTATAACCAATTTAATCATTCAAAATCATTCAAAATCATGCAAGGCATTGTAGAATATCATTCAAAATCATTCAAAATCATGCAAGGCATTGTAGAATAAATTTCAAAATCATTCAAAATCATGCAAGGCATTGTAGAATAAATTTCAAAATCATTCAAAATCATGCAAGGCATTGTAGAATAAATTTCACATTCAAACTCTATCATGCAAGGCATTGTAGAATAAATTTCACATTCAAACTCTATCAAACTCATGAATATTCAAGGATAAAGAGTAAAAAAGATGAAAGATTACCTTGATGTTGATGTTTTAATCTTCTTTGAATGGTAAAAAGTGAGAAGTATATTCAAACCTTGAGTTTGGTTCTTCCTTGCGTGGAGAGGAGAAGAGAAAAATTGATTTTGGGAGCAAAATAAGGTGGGATGGCCGAACAAGGGTTTTAAACCCGTAGGGGCCTCCACGCCGGTCACACTCGTGTGACCGTGCGTGGGAGCTCTCTGCCTCGCTCCGATGCATGGCAACACGCGTGTGAGCGTGCGTGGGAGGCTACTGCTTCGTTCCCACGCACGGCTACACACGTGTGAGCCTCGTGTAGGTCCACTGCATCGTTTTCTTCTGATTTTTGGCCTTGCCTCTCATACCTATATCCAGTTTAAGCTCTTCCAAAGCAATTTCTAGTCTCGCATCCTACAAATGAGTCCTCAAAACATGGTTCCATATGATTGTAGCAATTTCTTAGAACAAAAACATTAAAAACGAAAGCATAGCAATAATGTAAAGCATTTTAATAAAATCTTGGGTTGCCTCCCAAGTAGCGCCACGGTTTACGTCATTGGCTAGATGCATTATACCTTGGTTTGAATTCAGCCATATTCCTTGGTGGTGGGTCAGAAGCATTTTGGTACCCACGTGTTTTTCCAAGTAAGCTTATCGTTCCTCCGCTTCGGTTTTGGTTTCACCTTTGATTTGACCTTCGCCCTTTCATCGTCATCAGCTCCTTCTTTTACCTTCTCCTTGTCATCATTCGTGGCTTGTCCTTCGAATCTCAGGGTAATTTCTCCTGAACTAACATCTATTCGTGCACGACAAGTAGCCAGAAATGGTCTTCCAAGAATTAAGGATTCATGGGGATCATCATCTCCCATCTTACAGACAATAAAATCTACAGGCACAAGAAATTTTCCTACTCTTACTAGAACATCTTCCGCTAAGCCTTCAGGATACCGTGTGGTTCCGTCAGCTAAACGTAGAGTCAGCCTCGTCGGTTTCAAACGTGGTAATTTCAACTTTTCAAAAAGATTTAAAGACATGACATTGATAGAAGCACCAAGATCAGCATGAGCGTTTCTAGGTTCCATGTTCTGTATATAACAAGGGATTAATAAAGCTCCATGGTCACCCTTCTTTCTTGGGTTTCCCTCAGTCAAACAAGCCAAAGATTCTTGGCTTAAACATGTAAAATTATCACAAATGTCATTCTCAAACAACTCACGGCATTCTTTGCTATTGAAGAATTTTCGAATAAAAGCTTTAAATTTACCTTCTCGAGTTGTTTCCTCTTCTTTTGAGCTTTTGATGTTGTCTCTTGGTAGTTCCTTTTCTTTCGGGCCTTCTTCCGAAGTGGTTTCCTCCTTGCGATCCTTCATTGATATGGTGCATGAACTATTCGCATTTTTTAATTCAAGGTTAAGACTACAAGAGGTAGTCTTGTTTCTTTGGTCGTCTACCTTACATTGGCAAGTTCCACAGATAGCATCCATTGGATCACACTTCTCATGTGTTTCTTCTTTGGCATCAATGGCGTTGACTCTCTCTTTCGGGTTGTTTTCAGTGTTGCTTGGGAGTTGTCCGTAGTGTCGATCTGACATCATCTTAAACATCTGAGAGATTTGATTCTCAATTGTCTTTAGTGTAGCCTTAGACTCTTGGCGAAGACTAGAAATTTCTTGCCTAATCTCTTGAGTAATTTCTTGTTTCAGATTTGCCCGATCATTTTTGAGTTCCATGATCGTCCTTATAAGTCTTTCATCTACCTCACGGATGTCATCCCTTCTCTGTTGAGTAAAATCATGTTGAGAGTCGTATTGTGGCCTGAACTAGGTCATTTGATTTCCATTTCCTTGGTTTTGATTGTACATTAGTCTGTTCTTGTAATTTTGTCCATATGCAGGCTTCTGTCCATAGTTGTATTGTCTTTGCGCTTGATATCCGTCATTGTGGCTATTGTTCCAACCCTCTCCCTGTTTCCAATTGTTGTTTGATCTTTGGTTTTGTCCGTAAGCATTGAAGTTGGAGTTCCTTTGATAATCTACCGCCTCGACTTGTTCAGATGCAGACGTAGAAGTGCAAATATTGGTGTCATGAGGTCCTCCACAGATATTACAATAAAGTGCCAATGCCATGCAAGGCTTGGGTTTTCCTACCATTTTTTCTACCATAGCCTGTAGCTTTTTGATTTCGTGATTCATTGCTTCGATTTTGGCCTCACTTGCCACTCGATTATCAACTTCATAAATTCCTCCATGATCTCCTCTTCGTTCATACCAACAGGATGTGTTTTTAGATTTCTCTCGATTAGTTCCTCAGCCTCTTGCAAAGCTAGGGAGACAAAGGCACCACTGCAGGATGAGTCAAGCGACATTTTTCCTTCATCCGTCAACCCTCCATAGAATGAGCTAATCATATCCCATGGGTGCATCAGATCTTGTGGGCATTGCCTTTTAAGAACTTTAAATCTTCGCCAAGCCTCTCCCAAACTTTCAAGTCTTCCTTGTTTGAATTCTTGTATCTGCCTTCTAATCCTCATAGTTTTTGTAATGGGAAAGAACTCGTTCATGAATTCACGATGCAACTGTTGCCACGTTCTGAAATGATTGTCGTCTTGGCTTTCCAACCATCGTGCTGTCTCTCCTATAACTGAAAATGGGAATAATTTAAGTCGAACTATTTCCTCGCTAACGCCTTCTTGTCTGTACATCCCACATGCTCGTATAAACCTTGTGATGTGTGCGTTGGGATCTTCAGATGGTAATCCCGAGTATTGACTGTTCTGAACCAGTGTGAGAATAGTTGGATGCACGTGAAAGTTGACATTCTCCATTGGAGGTACATAGATCGAGTTGTGCATGTTAAAATCCGGAGTCATGTTGTAACCCCTCGTCTTTTCCGATAAGTTTACGGGTTCGAAAAATATTTTTAGGCTATGACATTTATGAGATGATCTCTCAGTTCTTCAGAAGGATTGCTATAAGTGAGACTAGTTATTAATAAAGCTGCGATCTACGTACCGGTCACGAACCGTAAAATTTTTAAGGACGTATATACAGTTCGAATTTCCCTAGGAAATGGATTATTAAGCATGATACGATTAAGAGTGAACTTCCTACTCAGTTCAGTGGAAATTAGACGAACTGTAAGAGTGAAATTTATTACGAACCTTCGTACCTATATTTCGCGAAATACCGAAAAATTCCCAATTTTAGTGGTTATCGACGGGATTATTTTTAAGATAATTTTGATGTTAGAATTTTCCCGAATTAAGTTATAATCCTCCGAACTTTCATCTGATTTAACCCCAAACTGGCAAGTAAATGGGTATTCTTCAAGAGCCACCATGGGGAGTTGACATGTGGCACTCCTAATTACCACATGGTTAGTTCATTAATGGTGTGTCATAAGAAGTATGGGAATGTTGCACTTGTTTCTTAAACATCAAGCAAAGCTCATCATCATCATCATCATCATCTCTCTCATCTCCCACACACACACACTTTCGAAAATCATAAGGAAAAAGAAGAAGAGAGAAAAGCTTAGTCTTCCACTTTGTGATCAAGAACTCCCTAAGCATCTCTTCAACTCGAGTGCTCTAGTATAGGTAAGACTTTGGTTTTGTTCGGTTAAATCCTTCCTAGAACCTAAGTGTAAACTAAAGGTTCATGAAAATGTTGTTATTATGGTGATTTTGTTTAGGATCTTTGGTGAAAGGTTCGAAGGAGGAAATCATCAACTTCTATGGTTTTAAGATCCTCTAAAGAGGTAAGGAATCCCTTAAGTTGGTTTAGTCACTTGAAGGTGATCAAATGCTAGTAAATTATGTGACTAGGAATTTTATGTGAAAATTATGTGTTAAGTTTATGGATCTACAAGTTGGCACAAAAGTCTATACTTTGATTTTTGGTAAATTTTGGTATGCATGTTCATAGTTAATTTATGCATGTATATGTTGTGTTTATGTCCATATAGGCTTATATTATGCATGTATATGTTGTGTTTATGTCCATATAGGCTTATACTTGTGAAAATATTGAAAAAAAATCAAGAATATAGGCTTATACTTGTGAAAATATTGAAAAAAAATCAAGAAAGTCTCTGGCAGTAACTTCCGAGATTTATTGGGAACATTTGGTAAGGTATTTTGTTTCCATTTTCTTCAGATATGTAGTTCAATAAGTGTATAACCTGCACATAAAATTTCGTAATGATCGGAGTAGTATAAGTATGGTTTTCGAAATCTTTTCCAAAACTGGTCCAGAGAGAAAAATTCTAGACAGCACACTGCCAAGGGCAAAAATGGAATTTTCTGTGTTTATTCCCAGATCAAAATGACCAAAACTATTATGGACATCAAGTACTATAAGTTGGGGTTCGGCCATAAAAATTTCAAGTGAAGAAGAGTTCGGGAACTATTTTTACCGGCTCAATCTTTCGGACTGCGCCAAGCTGAAATTTGCTGAAAAGGAATGGTTAGAAACAAGTTTGACCAAAAATTTGGATGGACGCGGCCTTGGACGCGCGTCCATCTACGCCCAGAGTTACGGCGTCACGGCCGAGAGGCCGGACGCGGGCACGGACGCGCGTCCGCTGCGCGTCCGTGGCGCCTAGTTTTTCGGCGTCATTTGCCGAAGCGTCCGCTGTGCGTCCGCCGCTGCGGATAACCGCGAATTTTCGCGACGCGATTTTGTTTTCGACTCGTTTCCGACTCATTTTTAACCGAACCTTCGCCCGATGTTTTTAATCCTGAGTGTTATGATGTATGGAAGGCCTACGGGCAAACGGGTAAATTTTTGAAAGCTCGAATATTATTTTTGTGTATTACATTTCTTAACTTGGGGAAAAATTACGTTTTAAGAAATAATGTGACTCTCGTTACTTGGATTTTCATGGTAGAAAATCATTGACCAATATGTGAATGTTGGAAACAAAATTGAGCAAGTATGATAATTTTGAGTCGTCATGTGAATATACTGATTAGTGAGATGTCTTTGTATGATTAATTCATACTGCAGAGCGAAGTCTATTCGCTGAGAGAANGTGTTTATGTCCATATAGGCTTATACTTGTGAAAATATTGAAAAAAAATCAAGAAAGTCTCTGGCAGTAACTTCCGAGATTTATTGGGAACATTTGGTAAGGTATTTTGTTTCCATTTTCTTCAGATATGTAGTTCAATAAGTGTATAACCTGCACATAAAATTTCGTAATGATCGGAGTAGTATAAGTATGGTTTTCGAAATCTTTTCCAAAACTGGTCCAGAGAGAAAAATTCTAGACAGCACACTGCCAAGGGCAAAAATGGAATTTTCTGTGTTTATTCCCAGATCAAAATGACCAAAACTATTATGGACATCAAGTACTATAAGTTGGGGTTCGGCCATAAAAATTTCAAGTGAAGAAGAGTTCGGGAACTATTTTTACCGGCTCAATCTTTCGGACTGCGCCAAGCTGAAATTTGCTGAAAAGGAATGGTTAGAAACAAGTTTGACCAAAAATTTGGATGGACGCGGCCTTGGACGCGCGTCCATCTACGCCCAGAGTTACGGCGTCACGGCCGAGAGGCCGGACGCGGGCACGGACGCGCGTCCGCTGCGCGTCCGTGGCGCCTAGTTTTTCGGCGTCATTTGCCGAAGCGTCCGCTGTGCGTCCGCCGCTGCGGATAACCGCGAATTTTCGCGACGCGATTTTGTTTTCGACTCGTTTCCGACTCATTTTTAACCGAACCTTCGCCCGATGTTTTTAATCCTGAGTGTTATGATGTATGGAAGGCCTACGGGCAAACGGGTAAATTTTTGAAAGCTCGAATATTATTTTTGTGTATTACATTTCTTAACTTGGGGAAAAATTACGTTTTAAGAAATAATGTGACTCTCGTTACTTGGATTTTCATGGTAGAAAATCATTGACCAATATGTGAATGTTGGAAACAAAATTGAGCAAGTATGATAATTTTGAGTCGTCATGTGAATATACTGATTAGTGAGATGTCTTTGTATGATTAATTCATACTGCAGAGCGAANATTAGTGAGATGTTTTTGTATGATTAATTCATACTGCAGAGCGAAGTCTATTCGCTGAGAGGAAAAAGGAGTTATGAAATTATTGAGCGTTTTTAATAATTATAAAATCTAGTTACTCCGTAACTAGATCGCAGAATAAAAGGTCGTATGTCCTGATCAGTAAAGCATGTGTTGTGAAACTCCCCTTTGAATTAAAGGATGAATTCTTGGAAATGGTAGTGTTATGTGCTGATGTCACTTATATACTATATGGTGTTGCTTCGTTGTTAATATGATTGCAGGTAGAATGCAACCGTTGGGTAAAGCTTACATTTTCTGAATATTATGTTGTTTTCGAAACCTTTGTTTACTTTCGAGTGATAATGGATTTCCTTACTTAGCCGTCGTGCTAACTACACTTCGATGTGTTTACAGATGTTGTCTAGTATGGGCTCCTGAAGCCCGATGAGTTCTGAATAGGATGGAAGTCGAGGTTGAGGACTACCCTATCCTAGAATAGACACCCTGGAAGAATTATTTCCATACGTACATATTTGTATGTTGACATGGTTATTTGAGGTTGTAAGTTTAGCCTTAGCGTTTGGGTATAGGAGAGATACCTAAGCGTGGCGGTAACACCCAGTTTTCTGCTGGTTAGACGCTTCCGCAATGTATTGTATTATTAAGGATTTTGTAATAAATCCAAGTGGTGAAAATTGGGGTGTTACAAAGTGGTATCAGAGCTTAGGATATGAAATCCTTGTTTGGACAGTAGAGCTTGAGACGCTCTGTTACTAAGTGAAAATCGAGAGCCTAAGGTTATAAGATCTTGGAGATAGATCAGAGCTTTAGGTTGTGAGATCTTTGTCATGGGCAATAGAGTTTGGTAAGCTCTGTTACTTAGTGGAGATCAGAGCTTAGGATTTGAGATCCTTGTTATCGATAATAGAATTGGTGAAGCTCTGTTACAAAGTGGAACCTATCAGAGCTTAAGGTTATAAGTTCTTGGAAACAGAGTTTGGTACGCTCTGTTATAAGTTGGTATTAAGGCGGTTCGAATCTTTGGAGGTTAGATTGGAACCTAGGCTGTGAAATCTGTGTAAGATGTGACATCTTTGTTATAAGCTTAGGATTTGAGGTCATTGTTATCGATGATAGAGTTTGGTACGCTCTGTTACGAGTGAGCTCATGTTCACTAAAATTATTATTTACCCCATATATATGTATATTGATTATGATATGATATGATATCAAAATTATGTGTTTTGCAAAATTTTGCGCATTATGATGTCCATTTGATCACAAGTGCATTGCATAATATGTGTATGATTCTCGAATTATCGAGAATTGATTGTTACGGGTCAAACCCGTGTGTTGTGTAAATGCTTGGCTTGGAATTTTGGTGTTATGTACATATATGTACTAAGAATGATATATTCTTATGGAATGAATTATTGTGGAGAAAAATGTGTTTTGAGAAATTATATATTTTTGAAGAAGATATTTATCATGAGGAAATGATATATTTTGGAAATTATATGTACATATTTAGTCTTGTTGGATAAGAATACTTGTTGCCGAGGGTGAGCCGGAAATCTCACCAACCTTTTTTTTTTTTTTGGAAAATATATGGGAATCTTGGGCTGCGGTCCAGATTATTATGAGCACTAGAGCTGCGGTTCTATTTGCTATTGAGATGAGAATCTAGGGCTGCGGTCCTATTGGTGGACTATTGTGTTTTTATTGGTATCTAATCCTCCTTGACAAATATGTTATTTTGGAAAATGATATCTCCACATGTATTTTGGGAAAATATTTTATGAAGATTATGAGACAAATGATATATATATATATATACGATTTTGGAAGGAATATGATTGTTGAAAACCATAAAAACCCAAGCCCATATTTTACGGGGTGAAATGGAACTTGCTTAGCTTATGCTAATTTTGGGATATACATCCCTTTATCTTTATGTTTAAATGATTTTGTGAAAATGTGAGTACACGTCTTATGAAATTGTTTGATGAGAATACATATTGTTTGATTTTTGTGATTGTTAGTGAAATTGTTAGATTTATAGAGATTATGGTAAGTAATGAAATTATGATGTTGAAGAGATTTGGTGATGGAATTATTGGTATATGGATTATGAAAAGGAAAATATTGGTATGTGGATATTATGAATATGAAAGTTATAGACATCAGATATGACATTGAATAAGTAATTTTGGGTTATAAATATGATGTTTTGAAGGATATGGTTATTTATATATCTTGTCCCGAAGAGTGGTAATACTCGGAGGTTTGGAACTATCCTTTATGACTATTATTATTATGATTACGATGATGAGAGTTGAGATCTCTCTATTTGGTTTTGACCACCGGTTCATGGAATCGTCCAGTTGGTTTGGATTTGATTTTGATTTGGTTTTGGCCACCGGTTCGTGGATTCGTCCGGTTGGTTTGGCATTGGTTTGGAAGTTGAAACTTTCCATTTGTATCCATTCCTCCTTGATATTTTATATAATACCTATTTTTGGATATATGAAAAGTTTAATCAATTATTCGAAGAGTTATCTTTGGTGGTTATTGTGAGAGTTTGGATACTCTCTATTTGGTGGTTATTTTGAGAGATTGAGATTATCTTTTGGATGCTTATTTGAGATAATGGAATTATCTTTTGGATGTCTATTTCGAGATAATGGGACTATCCTTTGGATGTTTTGAGATATTGGAATTACCTACCTGATAATCATTTTGAGGCATTGGAGTTATTCCTTTGGTATTCATTTTGAGAGTTGGAAATCTCTCTATTGGTGGATAAGTTTTGGTTTAAAGGAATTTTGAGTAGTGATGATATTATGATATATATTGAGGAAATTGTTATATGTAAAAGTTAAGATAAGGATATTATTATGATATGTATTGAGGAAATTGTTATATGGAAATGTTGATATAAAGATTGTATATGGTGAATCTGGAGGAAATAGTTGATTATGAAATAGGCAATGACCTTATCTCCTGGAAAATTTATAGATAATTTGGTATGCATCTCTACACATACTTGAATGTGTATGATTTCCTCAAGATATACTTCTATTGGATTAAACGTGATTTATATTGTTGAGATTAAAAATGCCATGTTAAGGGGTTGAAATTTATTATGTGGAAATTTATGTGCTCCAAAGTGATATCAAAAGCTATTCGAACCTTGGGAAGCTTAGGCTATGAGATGTTGGAAATAAGAAGGTATTAGAGCCTAAGTTGATAATTTTGGAGATAACAATTAAGTGATGATCTACTTTGAGTCCATGGATAACAAGAAGGAAGTTTCGGGGACGAAACTATTTTAAGGGGGGAAGACTGTAACCCCTCGTCTTTTCCGATAAGTTTACGGGTTCGAAAAATATTTTTAGGCTATGACATTTATGAGATGATCTCTCGGTTCTTCAGAAGGATTGCTATAAGTGAGACTAGTTATTAATAAAGCTGCGATCTACGTACCGGTCACGAACCGTAAAATTTTTAAGGACGTATATACAGTTCGAATTTCCCTAGGAAATGGATTATTAAGCATGATACGATTAAGAGTGAACTTCCTACTCAGTTCAGTGGAAATTAGACGAACTGTAAGAGTGAAATTTATTACGAACCTTCGTACCTATATTTCGCGAAATACCGAAAAATTCCCAATTTTAGTGGTTATCGACGGGATTATTTTTAAGATAATTTTGATGTTAGAATTTTCCCGAATTAAGTTATAATCCTCCGAACTTTCATCTGATTTAACCCCAAACTGGCAAAGTAAATGTTTATTCTTCAAGAGCCACCATGGGGAGTTGACATGTGGCACTCCTAATTACCACATGGTTAGTTCATTAATGGTGTGTCATAAGAAGTATGGGAATGTTGCACTTGTTTCTTAAACATCAAGCAAAGCTCATCATCATCATCATCATCATCTCTCTCATCTCCCACACACACACACTTTCGAAAATCATAAGGAAAAAGAAGAAGAGAGAAAAGCTTAGTCTTCCACTTTGTGATCAAGAACTCCCTAAGCATCTCTTCAACTCGAGTGCTCTAGTATAGGTAAGACTTTGGTTTTGTTCGGTTAAATCCTTCCTAGAACCTAAGTGTAAACTAAAGGTTCATGAAAATGTTGTTATTATGGTGATTTTGTTTAGGATCTTTGGTGAAAGGTTCGAAGGAGGAAATCATCAACTTCTACGGTTTTAAGATCCTCTAAAGAGGTAAGGAATCCCTTAAGTTGGTTTAGTCACTTGAAGGTGATCAAATGCTAGTAAATTATGTGACTAGGAATTTTATATGAAAATTATGTGTTAAGTTTATGGATCTACAAGTTGGCTCAAAAGTCTATACTTTGATTTTTGGTAAATTTTGGTATGCATGTTCATAGTTAATTTATGCATGTATATGTTGTGTTTATGTCCATATAGGCTTATACTTGTGAAAATATTGAAAAAAAATCAAGATAGTCTCTGGCAGTAACTTCCGAGATTTATTGGGAACATTTGGTAAGGTATTTTGGTTCCATTTTCTTCAGATATGTAGTTCAATAAGTGTAGAACCTGCACATAAAATTTCGTAATGATCGGAGTAGTATAAGTATGGTTTTCGAAATCTTTTCCAAAACTGGTCCAGAGAGAAAAATTCTGGACAGCACACTACCAAGGGCAAAAATTGAATTTTCTGTGTTTATTCCCGGATCAAAATGACCAAAACTTTTTATGGACATCAAGTACTATAAGTTGGGGTTCTGCCATAAAAATTTCAAGTGAAGAAGAGTTCGGGAACTATTTTTACCGGCTCAATCTTTCGGACTGCGCCAAGCTGAAATTTGCTGAAAAGGAATGGTTAGAAACAAGTTTGACCAAAAATTTGGATGGACGCGGCCTTGGACACGCGTCCATCGACGCCCAGAGTTACGGCATCACGGCCGAGAGGCCGGACGCGAGCACGGACGCGCGTCCGCTGCGCGTCCGTGGCGCCCAGTTTTTCGGCGTCATTTGCCGAACCAGCGGACGCAGCTCGGACGCACGCGTCCGCTGTGCGTCCGCCGCTGCGGATAACCGCGAATTTTTGCGACGCGATTTCGTTTCCGACTCGTTTTTAACCGAACCTTCCCCCGATGTTTTTAATCCCGAGTGTTATGATGTTTAGAAGGCCTACGGGCAACCGGGTAAATTTTTGAAAGCTCGAATATTATTTTTGTGTATTACATTTCTTAACTTGGGGAAAAATTACGTTTTAAGAAATAATGTGACTCTCGTTACTTGGATTTTCATGGTGGAAAATCATTGACCAATATGTGAATGTTGGAAACAAAATTGAGCAAGTATGATAATTTTGAGTCGTCATGTGAATATACTGATTAGTGAGATGTCTTTGTATGATTAATTCATACTGCAGAGCGAAGTCTATTCGCCGAGAGAATAGTGAGATGTCTTTGTATGATTGAGTCATACTGCAGAGCGAAGTCTATTCGCTGAGAGAATTAGTGAGATGTTTTTGTATGATTAATTCATACTGCAGAGCGATAGTGAGATGTTTTTGTATGATTAATTCATACTGCAGAGCGAAGTCTATATGTTTTTGTATGATTAATTCATACTGCAGAGCGAAGTCTATTTGTTTTTGTATGATTAATTCATACTGCAGAGCGAAGTCTATTTGCTTTTGTATGATTAATTCATACTGCAGAGCGAAGTCTATTTGCTAAGAGGAAAAAGGAGTTATGAAATTATTGAGTGTTTTTAATAATTATAAAATCTAGTTACTCCGTAACTAGATCGCAGAATAAAAGGTCGTAAGTCCTGATCAGTAAAGCATGTGTTGTGAAACTCCCCTTTGAATTAAAGGATGAATTCTTGGAAATGGTAGTGTTATGTGCTGATGTCACTTATATACTATATGGTAATGCTTCGTTGTTAATATGATTGCAGGTAGAATGCAACCGTTAGGTAAAGCTTACATTTTCTGAATATTATGTTGTTTTCGGAACCTTTGTTTACTTTCGAGTGACAATGGATTTCCTTACTTAGCCGTCGTGCTAACTACACTTCGATGTGTTTACAGATGTTGTCTAGTATGGGCTCCTGAAGCCCGATGAGTTCTGAATAGGATGGAAGTCGAGGTTGAGGACTACCCTATCCTAGAATAGACACCCTGGAAGAATTATTTCCATACGTACATATTTGTATGTTGACATGGTTATTTGAGGTTGTAAGTTTAGCCTTAGCGTTTGGGTATAGGAGAGATACCTAAGCGTGGCGGTAACACCCAGTTTTCTGCTGGTTAGACGCTTCCGCAATGTATTGTATTATTAGGGATTTTGTAATAAATCCAAGTGGTGAAAATTGGGGTGTTACACATGTAATCTGCAATTGATCTTTGTGGTTCTTGAGGGTTTCCATAATATTCCTCTTCACGAATGTTCTCTTGATTATTTATTCTGTTAGCTTGCGGTTCTTCAATGATTGGTTCTTCGTGGTTAATCGGTACTTGTGGATTGATTGGAACTGGGGGTGGATTTGGTACTGCTGTGCCTCTTCCTTGTGGGTTTCTTGTTGCGCCAGATGAAGCCATTAGTGATCCTTGGGTATTTTTCCTTCTAGTTGCTCTATTAATTTCAGGAATGTAGGGTAGTAAACCTTGATTTCCTTTTGCTCTCGTGTGCATTCACCTAGTAAAATTGTCAACGAAACGAAAATTTCCACAATTGACTAGGAGTAGTCAATTGGGTTAGTAGCAAAAACAAGTAATAATAAAACAAGATTAAGTGGAATGGATTAACATTTCTCAAATCTAGCATTCATGCAATCAAAATAAACAAAAACATATGACAACCTATTGCCCTCCCCGGCAGCGGCGCCATTTTGGCATGGATGCAGTATTGTGTAGGGGTTGATTCGTCAAAAGATATTTATGATAAAACGGAAAGTCTGTGACTCCCCGAGTGCCGGTCTCGAAGGAGGGACGTGGAGGTGTGTCAAACGTTCGGGAGTTTACTTGATTGGATCATGCATAAGATTCGAGTGTGGTGAAGGGTGGATTGCAAGTGAGAGTATAGTTTATTGGTTGGTTTGAGTGCAAGAGAGTAGTAAAGTAAAAGTGATTTTGGGAATATGTAAAAGGGGTAGGGATTGGATAGTGTTCATGAATATTGCATAGTGAGTGTCTAAGGTCATGGATTAGGATTGCTAGGATATTGTCTATTCAAGAGTGTGTTGTCTTAGTCCTTTTCCACCTTGTGTACTAAGGCTTCTTTGACTTAGGAGTGCCTTCAAGCATCCAAAGTTCTAAGAGGAATTTTATCAAACACTTGAGCTACACACTATCCTACTATTCTTAAGAAGTCCATAGGAACTTTGATTGTGTAAAGCTTCAAATCCTAACTCTAATCAAAGACATGAAAGAGTCAAGAGCTCAATCTCTCATCTAGATTGGCCAAATCCAAACAAGATCNGAGAGAATAGTGAGATGTCTTTGTATGATTAATTCATACTGCAGAGCGAAGTCTATTCGCCGAGAGAATAGTGAATGTCTTTGTATGATTGAGTCATACTGCAGAGCGAAGTCTATTCGCTGAGAGAATTAGTGAGATGTTTTTGTATGATTAATTCATACTGCAGAGCGAAGTCTATTTGCTAAGAGGAAAAAGGAGTTATGAAATTATTGAGTGTTTTTAATAATTATAAAATCTAGTTACTCCGTAACTAGATCGCAGAATAAAAGGTCGTAAGTCCTGATCAGTAAAGCATGTGTTGTGAAACTCCCCTTTGAATTAAAGGATGAATTCTTGGAAATGGTAGTGTTATGTGCTGATGTCACTTATATACTATATGGTAATGCTTCGTTGTTAATATGATTGCAGGTAGAATGCAACCGTTAGGTAAAGCTTACATTTTCTGAATATTATGTTGTTTTCGGAACCTTTGTTTACTTTCGAGTGACAATGGATTTCCTTACTTAGCCGTCGTGCTAACTACACTTCGATGTGTTTACAGATGTTGTCTAGTATGGGCTCCTGAAGCCCGATGAGTTCTGAATAGGATGGAAGTCGAGGTTGAGGACTACCCTATCCTAGAATAGACACCCTGGAAGAATTATTTCCATACGTACATATTTGTATGTTGACATGGTTATTTGAGGTTGTAAGTTTAGCCTTAGCGTTTGGGTATAGGAGAGATACCTAAGCGTGGCGGTAACACCCAGTTTTCTGCTGGTTAGACGCTTCCGCAATGTATTGTATTATTAGGGATTTTGTAATAAATCCAAGTGGTGAAAATTGGGGTGTTACACATGTAATCTGCAATTGATCTTTGTGGTTCTTGAGGGTTTCCATAATATTCCTCTTCACGAATGTTCTCTTGATTATTTATTCTGTTAGCTTGCGGTTCTTCAATGATTGGTTCTTCGTGGTTAATCGGTACTTGTGGATTGATTGGAACTGGGGGTGGATTTGGTACTGCTGTGCCTCTTCCTTGTGGGTTTCTTGTTGCGCCAGATGAAGCCATTAGTGATCCTTGGGTATTTTTCCTTCTAGTTGCTCTATTAATTTCAGGAATGTAGGGTAGTAAACCTTGATTTCCTTTTGCTCTCGTGTGCATTCACCTAGTAAAATTGTCAACGAAACGAAAATTTCCACAATTGACTAGGAGTAGTCAATTGGGTTAGTAGCAAAAACAAGTAATAATAAAACAAGATTAAGTGGAATGGATTAACATTTCTCAAATCTAGCATTCATGCAATCAAAATAAACAAAAACATATGACAACCTATTGCCCTCCCCGGCAGCGGCGCCATTTTGGCATGGATGCAGTATTGTGTAGGGGTTGATTCGTCAAAAGATATTTATGATAAAACGGAAAGTCTGTGACTCCCCGAGTGCCGGTCTCGAAGGAGGGACGTGGAGGTGTGTCAAACGTTCGGGAGTTTACTTGATTGGATCATGCATAAGATTCGAGTGTGGTGAAGGGTGGATTGCAAGTGAGAGTATAGTTTATTGGTTGGTTTGAGTGCAAGAGAGTAGTAAAGTAAAAGTGATTTTGGGAATATGTAAAAGGGGTAGGGATTGGATAGTGTTCATGAATATTGCATAGTGAGTGTCTAAGGTCATGGATTAGGATTGCTAGGATATTGTCTATTCAAGAGTGTGTTGTCTTAGTCCTTTTCCACCTTGTGTACTAAGGCTTCTTTGACTTAGGAGTGCCTTCAAGCATCCAAAGTTCTAAGAGGAATTTTATCAAACACTTGAGCTACACACTATCCTACTATTCTTAAGAAGTCCATAGGAACTTTGATTGTGTAAAGCTTCAAATCCTAACTCTAATCAAAGACATGAAAGAGTCAAGAGCTCAATCTCTCATCTAGATTGGCCAAATCCAAACAAGATCTCATCAAAACAACAATCAAAAGACAATAATAGATAATCCATCAACACAAACTCATAGATCCAAGATATAGAAATAAGATCATCACAAAAGCAATATTCAATCACACACTCCAAATCCCTAGACTAAATTAGCTACTCATGATATGAAATGCAAGCAAAAGCTAATTTAATCCAAGAACAAGATAGGTAAAATTATAGAAATGAAATAGAGATCACCTAGATAGAAGAAGATCTTCAATCCAAGCTTGTTGTCTTCTACAATGGAGATTGATCTAATCTAAAAACTAAGAAAAAATGGAGAAAGTTCTCCAAAGGAAAAACTAAGAAAAGGGAAAACTAAAATTCTGGAATCCTCCTCTGGAAATTCATCAAAGGGGTTTAAATAGTCTCCGAAATGACAACCCTAGCTGAAATTCGCGCATCACGCCTCCACGCCTCTCACACGCGTGTGAGCGTGCGTGGGGAGCTTCTGGAAAGTTTCCACGCTTGCTCACACGCGTGTGACCTCCCAGTTTGGTCCTCAGGGGCTCCGCTTTTGCCTGGTTTGCTCTTTAAGCTTATCTTTTGGTCCTATTTGCTCCCGGGGCTCCTGTTTTACTTCCTTTGAGCTATAAGTAGCTTCTGTGCATCAGTTAGTGATTTTCAAGCATTTACGCATATGATTTACCAAATAAGGATGTTATAGACGCGATAAAACACCCTAAAATGTGCCTGAAATAAGGGTATCTCGGAGTCTTATCAGCGAAGATCTGGTAGACGATGCTACATACGTGAAGATGCCAATCCCAGGAAACGTAGATTACTGCCGATGACTTCGAGCCGCGAATAGATTAATCTTCTTCAATGAGTCTGTAACACCCCAATTTACACATCTTGGATTTATTACAAAATCCCTAATAATATATCGCGGAAGCTTACATCTAACTAGTAGAAAACTGGGTGTTACCGCCACGCTTAGGTATCTCTCCTATACCCAAACGTTAAGGCTAAACTTACAACATCGACATCCACTTCCATCCTGTTCAGAGCTCATCGGGCTACTGGAGCCCACACTAGACAACATCTGTTAACAGAAAACACATTGAAGTGTAGTTAGCGCGACGGCTAAGTAAGGAAATCCATTGTCACTTAAAAGTAGACAAAGGTTTGAAAACACAAATAATTTGGAAGTTCGTAAAGTTTTTACCCATGATTTGAAAACCTACTTGCAACCAAATGATTCATAGATAGTATAGTAGCGTATATAAGTTAAATCATGTAAAGTTTTCTCAGTTAAATACAATGGCATAACTGCCGCTCAAATTATTTTCATGTCCTTTCAGACAAGTTTGTAAAACTTTCATTTCCAGGAATTTCATCATTTTCAAATAGAACCGCAGCTCTAGTGCTCATAATAATCTGAACCGCAGCCCAGAGTAACAATAATTTTCATAGTAAAAAAAAAATTCACTTAGTTTCCCCTGAGTAAGCACGAGGCTTTCCTTTTTGAACATTTCTCAATTCCCCTTTTCAAAACTTGGGCCGTGGCATTTCCCAGCCTTCCCGTAGGTCTCCTTATCCCAACCACGGGCCATGGCACTCCAGCCCTCCCGTAGGTCCAACCTTATTCCAACCCCGGGCCGTGGCATTTAAGCCTTCCCGAAGGTCCCCACCTTATTCCAGAAACTAAGGGTTTGAAAACATGATCCTTCCTTCAGTTTTTCTTTCTTAAATCATTTCTTTTGGACATATTTCACAATTGAGTCCAATACTTAAAATTGGCTACCTCATTAGCCCCTGAAGGATTTTCAAAATACTTTCAGTGCCCGCAGGCTTTTCAAACATCATTTTCTCATCACTCTCATGTAAAGTACACACTTACAAAAAGTAGTATTTTCCCCAAAAATAAGGTTTTGACAACCTGTTTACCAAAATAGCATACGTTCTGCAACGTAAGTTTTATAAACATTTTTATTTGCCGAAAGGCTTTTCAAGCATAGCTCAAGCACGAGCAAAGATTGGAAGAAAGCATAACTGGACACAAGCTGGTCACTCATCGGATACTTCATCATATACAATACTAGGATATTCTTGGATATACTTCATATTCAAGTCCCATACTTGAAATCTATCCACCTAGTTATACACTTATATATTCTACTAACACTACATATATCCATTCTTAATACTATTATTATAATAGTACGATCCCATAGTCAACCATTTATGAATCAATCGATTCATAGCACCAGTAATATCAACATCCTTAACCTTGTTCCTTATCATGAATTTCAGTCCATCTTACAATCCAATCCTCATCGGTAATCCATAATCATGGTTCCACCATTAACTAATAATAGATGGTTATCCTTGTCATTATCGTCATTAACAACTTTCACCATCATGATCAACACCATTAGATCGTAACTTGAGGTAAAGTCATTACCTAACCATAATCCAAAGTCGTTCAACAACTATTTCCTCAAAATTCACCATATACAATCTTTATCTCAATATTTCCATATAACAATTTCCTTAATAAACATCGTAATATCATCACCACTCAAAATTCCTTTAAACCATAATATCTTTACCAAAGAGATATTTTAAATCCTCAAGTAAACACCAACAATCCCCAAATCAAAAGAATCACTTCCAAGTTCTTAAAATAATAACCAAAGAGAGAATTCCAACCCCTCCAAATAAATTCTAAAGGAGTAATTCCAATCTTTCAACATAACCACCAAATAGAGAGTATTGCCCATAACAAAGATCTCACAATAATCACCAAAGATAATCCTTCAAATAATTAGTCCCACCTTGATAATATATTAATTGCCATTCCGTCTATTCATCCAGTCATTAAACCTTAATAACTATTATCAGTCCTTAATCACTATAATTAGAGCTTAATTACCTCCTGAACTCCACTGTTAATCCATCATTAATTACTAAGTCCTTAATTAAGCTCTAATTACTATCTATAATCATTACAATCATCAGTAATAACCATCCTAACTTTATCACCATTTCATAACCCATGTATCAACATGTTATAACATCATCATCATTCTCATAACCTCTTAGCTTCATTACAACCCCATCATCTAAACATCAATAATAATAATCAAAGCTTATACAATTTGATCTTACTCTCGCACCACGGGACGCCCGGTGGACGCGCGTCCAATGCCGCGTCCACAGCGCAGTATTTCACAATCTGCCAGTTCCATGCAGTACAAACAGCGCAGTCCGAAAGATTGAGCCGGTAAAAATAATTCCCGAACTCTTTTTCACTTGAAATTTTATGGTAGAACCCCAACTCATAGTACTTGATGTCCATAAAAAGTTTTAGTCATTTTGGTTCGTGAATAAACACAGAAAATTCCATTTTTGCCCTTGGCAGTGTGCTGTCCAGAATTTTTTTCTCTGTGGACCAGTTTTGGAAAAAAATTCGAAAACCATACTTATACTACTCCGATCATTATGAAATTTTATATGCAGGTTCTACACTTATAGAACTACATATCTGAAAAAAATAGAATCAAAATACCTTACCAATGTTTCCCAATAAATCTTGGAAATTACTGCCAGAGACTATCTTGATTTTTTTCAATATTTCCACAAGTATAAGCCTATATGGACATAAATATAATATGTACATGCATATACAAGCTATGAACATGTATACAAACATATTCATAAAACTCCTAATCTCATCATTCACTAGCAATTGTCCATTTTCAAGTGACTAAACCGACTTAAGGGATTCCTTACCTCCCAAGTAGCTTTTAAAACCGTAGAAAGTGTTGTGATCCTCCCCTCCAAATTTCCACCGAAGATCCTAAATAATTCTCACCATAACAACAATATTTCCAAGAATTCTTAGCTTACAATAAGTTCTGTGAAAGGATTCTAGTCTTTTAACCGAATAAAATCCAAAGTCTTACCTAGGATGGAAGAACTTGGTGAAGAACTTGGCTATGGAGTTCTTGAACAAAGAATGAAGATGAAGATGAGATCTATTTTCTCTCTCCTTTCCCTTAATATTTTCGGCCAAGATGAAGGAAATGCAAGACTTGGAGCTTAAGCTAATTAAAATCTTATCCATAATCATCTCTTAAAAATAATATTTTAATCATATGGTAAAAATTGTGACACTTGTCACTATTCCCATGGTAAGTTCTTAAAGGATAAGATTTGCTAGACAGTTAGGGATTAAATCAGATGAATGCTCGGTGGAAAATCACTTAATTCGGGAAAATCTTAATACCAAAATTATTCTAAAAATAATCCCGTCATTAACCACCGAAATCGAAAAATTCCCGACATATCGCGAAATTCAACGGTTCGCAGGTTCGTAATAAATTTCCACCCTTATAGTCCATCTAATCCCAACTTAACTAAGTAAGAACTTCATACTTAGTCATATTATGTATAACAGTCCATTTCCTAGGGAAATCTGAGCTGAAAATTCGTCCTTAAAAATTTTACGGTTCGTGACCGGCACGTATAATCGCAGCTTATTTCCTAGACTCATTGGAATAGGCGAGGGATTACAAAGTCGGCCAGATCTTCCGATGGTCTAGACGCATACGATGTCACCCATCGTTTCGCATCAATAGACAACTAACTCCTTATTCTTAGTCTAAAGCAGGCTCTTTAACGAATCTAAAACGAAGCAACTTATCAAAAAGCGATTAAGAACTTACCGGGAAGACGCGCACCCGCAAGGTACAATAGCTACAAAGGCAAGCTACAAACAACAAGGTTAACAAATCACAAATAACTTAAACAAACGAGGCGTGTCCTCACCGCGATTCCTAGAATTCACACATCCTAGGATTCTCAAATACCTTAATTTCTACTGATCAAGTCCTAGAGTCTCAAGAATTCAACCCTAGGATCTCTACTTACACCTCAACACAGGCTTTGATACCAACTGTGACACTCCAACTTTTCACAAGCTGAGATAGCTAAAAGTTTAAACATAAAAGCTACATATCTCAACAACTACTCACACTATAGCGGAAGCGATTTAAAACTTATAGGGTGTCATGCCACATCTAGGTAAAACACAGCCTAGATGCACATGCTATCCAAAAACTGAACAAACATAAATCCTCAAAACATCATAGTAACAAACTAGTCAAGGGACATAATCCAAAACAAAGGCACAATGGCCCGAAAGGAGTCTAAAACATCATCTAGTCTAAGCAAGCATAACATAGCTCCAGCGCGCTCACGGTTTAGACTACTCCATACTTGGAAAACATTTAGAAAACCATTAGCAAAAGAATACTAAGCAACCACCACTCACACTCTGAGAACATACATAATATAATAAGCTTGTAAATAGGTTTACACACCCGAATAGAATATACACACCAACGAACTATTCTTTAGTTAAAACGGAGACTCAACAACAACAAGCTGAATAAGCCATAAACCAATGACTCTCCAAGTAAAACCAATATCCAATATGAATGTACAAGGCAACAAGTCTATAACGGAACACCAACTGAATCATAACCTTAACAGATTACTCACAAGGAAACCACCAAACCGCAATATATCAAGGAATAACGGATAACAACTGAGATACAACTCAACTAAAGAACCATAAGGAACCAAACAAACATCATACCAAAGATAAGCACCAAACCTTACCCTCCAACCACAATACCATCCCTCATACCAACCACCCAACCAAAGTTAGTACACAGAGGCATAAAGCCCAACCACAGAGGCAAATGATGCCCATTACCATAGAGGCGAAAGCCCAATCACAGAGGCAAATGATACTCATAACCACAGAGGCGAAAGCCCAATCACAGAGGTAAATGATGCGCATAACCACAGAGGCGAAAGCCCAATCACAGAGGCAAATGATGCCCATAACCACAGAGGCGAAAGCCCAATCACAGAGGCAAATGATGCCCATAACCACAGAGGCGAAAGCCCAATCACAGAGGCAAATGATGCCCATAACCACAGAGGCGAAAGCCCAATCACAGAGGCAAATGATGCCCATAACCACAGAGGCAAAAGCCCACAATTAGCTACACAGAGGCAAATATTGCCCACAGTTAGCTCAGCCTCAACAATCCAAAAGATACTCAGAGATTCGCAACTCCACATCCAACCTCAGACTCAATCTCCAAGGATTATCCACCAACAGTGTTCATCTCAGATTATGAACACAACATATACTCAGGAAATATAACCAAGGATTCAACCAACCAATAGACCAAGAGATTGAATTAAAAGACATGGATAAATACTCAAGAACCAAGGTGAAATACTCAACAAAATATCCAAACAAGTTCCAGAAGTAGAGATGAATCAACAAGACAACAAATCGCAAAACAAGCTACTGGAAATAGAACCAGGATAGACCTTGCGGAGCACTCTCACGGAACACCATGTTCCGCCGACCTATTCCACCAACACTAATGGAACGCCCTCACGGTGCTACCCCTTCCGCTGAACTCTTCCTCTAGTTCTAACGGAACACACCAACGGAACACCATGTTCCGCTAAACCCTTCCACTAGTGTTCTTACGGAACATTCCAACAGGACACATTATACCATTGAACCGCACCGCAAGGACAACTCCAACGCACAGAATCCAGACTTAGAAGAGAATACGAAATACTCATTCCAGAATACAAAAGTATGATCAGATTGCCCAGATTACACATCTCATAAGCCAAATAAACATGGAATCCATCACAATAAGTGCTCATATTCATCAAGATGCAAAGGATCAAGAACACAAGTTCAATAACCCATCAAAAATAGATCACAAATCATCAAGAACAAAGGCTAAACCAAGAAATTTCCACAGGATTCCAAATCACCAAGTATTATACATAGATCAAGAGTTTAAAATAGGTTTTAGTGAGACATGATGGTTACCTCTTGTAGCACAACTTCAAACCAAGCAAACTCCCACCTCTTCACAAGCCACTCCCTCCCACTTGATCATCTTTTCCCAAAGAAAGATCCCAAAAGAACACCATAAGAACTTATAAAAAGATCATGAAAATGAGATGATACAAGGAATATTCCTAAAGAAAAACACTTACCCAAGCCTTAGAAATCCTAAAGGAACAATCTTTGTCTTGAATCTTGAAGAATAGAAGATAGTGTATATTGTAGGGTTCTTAGGAAATGATAGGGTAGGAAGAGTTATTTTGTAGGAGAATGAAAAAGAGTAGGAATGATTAATACAAGCTCGTTTATATGGATAGGAAAATCATTACATACATAGTGTATATATCATATTAGGGTAACTAGAATAAATAATGGGCTTTTATAAAGAATGGGTCTTGCATTATTCAATATAATACTAGTAAGTATAAAATTGGTCCTTTAAAAAATAAATTGGGCCATTACATGATAATATATTTACTTATAAGAAATATAAGGATCCAAATTAAAGAAATCCCTTATAGAAATTAAATCAAGAATTGGGCCTTAGAATAAATAATTAATTTCGGAGAAAAATATATATCAATTAGAAGAACGAAGCCCAATTAAATCAAATAAATTACACGGTAGAAATAATTACCGGTCTCAAGACTTGAACGAAAATACGGGGTGTTACAATTGGGCCTTAGAAACCATCTTGCAGGAGAAAAGAATGAGGCTTCTATGGTTGCATTTTCGGTAAGAGAGTTCCAAGCTATGTATATCAAGTAGGGAGGAGATGATGCACCTGATGAGGGAGTGAACGGTGGTACTGACGAGGACGATGACGAGGGAGATGATGAGACACAGGCACAGGAGCAAGGCAAGCCCAGTGCACGGCATGAGGGCCCGACCATGATGGATTGGGAGGCTACTCAGACTTTCCACAGGCAGCTCCATGAGGAACAGATGGCATACATGTATGCACAGAGCTCACGATATGAGGAACATTACACCTCATTGTATTCTCACCAGGACAGATAGGAGGAACACTTTCAGTCGCTTTACTCGACCCAAAACGAAAAGATTCTCCGCACAAGGAGAGCAGTCAAAGAGAATGCGCGTTTGATTCAGGAGCTTCAGGCTCAATTCGCGAGACAGTTCCATCCTCCGTTCTTTGGTGATCAACGATGAGCTATCCATTGTCCCGGCATTATATTTGACACATGAGAAGACGAGACCCTTGAAGCATTGTTACTAAGTTTTTGTCCCATCAAAACATTAGGTTCCATATGCGTGGGGTTCCACCATAATTTTTCTTTACTCTACTTTTACATTACTTTTATGCTTATTTTATTTGCTTTCGCGCTTATTTTCTTTATTTTTATGCATTTTCACATTTGGTAGTTTATTTGAATAACTCTTACTATTTGTAGTTATCTCTTAAGTAGTTAATTATATGCGTTTTATGCTTTTATTTATTTTTGATATGAGATATCTTATCAAGTCTATTGAATAGTTCTCTTAATTGTTATTGTATATCTTATTATTATCTTTTGAAAATAGAGCATTGATAACGGAGGCTGACCGATGTTGGAAGCCAAAGTGTGGAAAGAGGGATGCATACTTGGTTTAACCTCTTATCTCTTTTATATTTTATGCCCCGTTTTCAAATTTAAACTGTGGAAAAATGTTTATATAGCTTTGTATGTGTTTTTCTTGAGCTTACCATGTTATTTTATCATTAAAGTTCATTATGGTATACCCTATATCCTAGAGCAAATTCCAAAGTGTGGAAAGAGATATTTTTTTTGCAATGATTATTTAAACCCGTTTTCCTTTACCCTATGATCCAAGGTAACATCGAGGACGATGTTCATTTTAAAGTGTGGAAAGGACGCACTTTGTGCTTAATGTGTATTTGCTTAGAGTTGAAAGTTAGTCTCTTGGGCATGATAAACGGGTGTGTTTGCAAATTGAAGAGTGAGTTATTGTTTGTGATACTGGAGAGAATTTTGACTGGATGCCAAAATTTTTTATTCTTAAAATATCTTTAAGGAAGTTACTTTTTGCACCCATGAGAGTGTTTAGAGCCAAATAAATTTATATTCTTACATGCTTGCATGATGTTCACCTCTTATTTAGGTAGCACCTTAGTCAAGGATCTCTCGAAGTTGGAGTGTGCACTTTTTATTTTGAGAAAGATATTTTTTAGCAAGGCCCGGAATTGAACTAAATTTTGGTAGGGCATGGGTGATAAGCCTCCGAGATACCCTTAAATCGAGTGCATATTAGGGTGTTTTGTCACGCTTATAGTATCATTGCATGATGAATTGTGCTCATAAATGCTTCAAAATCACTAACCAACACACGAAAGCTACTTTTAGCCTAAAGGAGATGAAACAGGAGCCCCGGGAGCAAATAGGAGCAAAAGTTGAGCTTAAAGAGCGAACCAGGCAAGATCGGAGCTCCGAAGGACCCAACAAGATGGCCACACGCGTGTGAGCGTGTGTGGAAATAATCCAGTAGCCTCCCACGCACACTCACACGCGTGTGAGTAGGCGTGGAGACTGCATTGCGCGAATTTTGATTAGGGTTGCTTTTTCGGAGACTATTTAAACCCCTTTTCAGAGGAGGAGGGGAAGGTTCCCAGAAATTTAGTTTTCCTTTCCTTAGTTTTTCCTTTGGAGAACTTTCTCCATTTTTCTTAGTTTTTCATTTCTTAGTTTAGATAAATCTCCATTGTAGAAGACAACAAGTTTGGATTGAAGGATTACTTCACTCTAGGTGATCTCTATTTCATTTCTACTATTTTTTCTTATCTTGTTCTTGGATTGAATTAGCTTTTGTCTTGGATTTCATATCATGAGTGGCTAGTTTAATCTAGGGATTTGGATTGTGTGATTGTATGTTGCTAGTGTGATGCTCTTATATCTATATTTTGGATCTAAATGCTTAGATTGTTGGATTATCTATTCTTGTCTATTGATTGTTGTTTTGATGAGATCTTGTTTGGATTTGGCCAATCTAAATGAGAGATTGAGCTCTTGACTCTTTCATGTCTTTGATTAGAGTTAGGATTTGAAGCTTGACACAATCATAGTTCCTATGGACTTCTTAAGAATAGTAGGATTGTGTGTAGCTTAAGTGTTTGATAAAATTCCTCTTAGAGCTTTGGATGCTTGAAGGCACTCCTTAGTCAAAGAAGCCTTAGTACACAAAGGTTGAAAAGGACTAAGACAACCACACTCTTGAATAGCCAACATCCTAGCATTGTCTATCCTTTACCTTAGTCACACCACAATGCATCATACATGAACACTATCCAATCCCTACCTCTTTTTACATACTTACCAACCCTTTTACTTTATTACTTTCTTGCACTCAAACCAAACCTTATGAACTCCTTTCACTCACAAACCACCATTCACCACACTCGAATCCTATGCACGACTCAATCAAGTAAACTCCCGAACACTTGACACACCTCTATGTCCCTCCTTCGAGACCAACACTCGGGGAGTCACTGACTTTCCGTTTTAACACAAATATCTTTTGACGAATCAACCCCTACACAATACTACTTCTTCAAAAATGGCGCCGTTGTCGGGGACGGCAATAGGTTGTCATATGTTTTTGTTTACTTTGATTGTATGAATGCTAGATTTGAGCATTGTTAATCCATACCACTTTCTTTTGTTTTATTTTTATTTTATCAGTTTTTGCTACTTACCCAATTGACTACTTCTAGTCAATTGTGGAATTTTTGTTTCATTGATAATCTTACTAGGTGAATGCACACGCAAGCAAAAGGAAATCAAGGCTTACTACCCTACATTCCAAAAATCAATATAGCAACTAGAAGGAAAAATACACAAAGATCACAAATGGCTTCATCAAGCGCAACAAGAAATCCACCAGGAAGAGGAACAAATGTATCAAATCCACCCCTAGTTCCAATTGTTCCACAAGCACCAATTAACCATGAAGAACCAATTCTTGAAGAACCACAAGCTAACAAAGCAAATCATCAAGACAATATTCATGAAGAAGAATACTATGGAATCCCTCAAGAACCGCAAAGGTCAATTGCAGATTACATGTGTAACACCCCGGCTCGGCTATACAGTACATCCGGAGTAGTTACCGCCACACCTAGACTAAACCCAGCCAAGACCAGACAGAGTTCACTCTAGGTGCACAGGCTAACAAGAAAACTATTTCACATCATCATCATCATTACCCAACATATCTTCATACATATATATATAGGTGAGCAAAAGGGGTAGCTACACTAACTACCAGAATATATACAAGAGTTTAATTACAACTTACTAGCCAGCTAAGTTCATCATGGCTACAAAAGATACATGTACACAAAAAAAAGGGTTCCTCCCATAACCTTTCTAATCAGTCATCCTCGTCTAAGGGGCGGTACTCCGGTTCGGAGTACGTCCCCCATACAAGATGCCAGTTGCCCGCAACCCAGGTGAGATGATCCAGGAAGTAACTAGGAGTGTACATCATGGACCACTCATCCCAATGTTCCGAAGGAGCGAGATTCCACGGACAAGGATAAAAGACAACAAATTCTAAGGGATCACTCCCTTCCAACACCTCTACCGGAAAAGACCCAAACCTAGACATGGCCCCATCCAGAAAATTTGGCTGGCTACTGCGAACCGGGATACGAGAGGGTGTAGTTGGGTAAGTCGGAGGAGGACTGTACGGTGGGGAAGGAATAGCAGGAACATAAGCCGGAGCTGGAGAGTCAGGAGCGAATCCAGGAGCATACGGGTCGACATCAACTAAGTACTGTACATAATCATCATGATCGTAGATAGGGAACTCCAACTCGGAAGGATCCGAGTCAGGTGGGCTACACGAGCCTACCCTAGACATCTGTTAAGAACACAACGAAGTGTAGTTAGCACGACGGCTAAGTAAGGAAATCCATTTGTCACTTAAAAGTAGACAAAGGTTTGAAAACATAGGTAATCTAAAAGCTTTATAAAGTTTTACCATGATTTGAAAATCTGCCTGTAACGAAACGATTTATAGATAGTATAATAGCGTATAAACGTTAAACGAAACGATTTATAGATAGTATAATAGCGTATAAACGTTAAATCATACGATTTATAGATAGTATAATAGCGTATAAACGTTAAATCATATGATTTATAGATAGTATAATAGCGTATAAACGTTAAATCATATCAAGCTTTTCTCAAATAAGAATGAAGTCATAACTTGCCACTCAAAATAATTTTCATGCCCTTTTCAGACAAGTTTGCAAAATTTCACATTTCCAGGAATTTCATCATTTGCAAATAGAACCGCAGCTCTAATATTTATAATAATCTGAACCGCAGCTCAGAGTAACAACAATTTTCATACTGCATATAGAACCGCAGTTCTATAATAATCTGAACCGCAGCCCAGAATAACAATAATTTTCATACTCAAAAATTTTCCACTTAGTTTCCCCTGAGTAAGCACTTTGAACATTTCTCAATTCTCCTTCTCAAACCTTGGGCAGTGGCATTTCACTGCCTTCCCATCGGTCTCCTTATCCCAACCTAGGGCCATGGCACTCCAGCCCTCCCATAGGTCCAACCTTATTCCAACCCCGGGCCGTTGCGTTTAAGCCTTCCCGAAGGTCCCCACCTTATTCCAGAAACTAAGGGTTTGAAAACATTTTTCTTTTTCTTTCCTGGAATCAAATAGTATTTTCAAAATAATTTATTTCATCCAAATATGGTTGTGACATCCCAAAATTTCGTCACTAGTTTTGTTACAAAAAAAAAAAAATATTTTTTTGTCAAAATTGATTTTGACAGTTTCTGTCCAGAAATTACAGTTTTGCGCAGTCCGAAAGATTGAGCCGGTAAAAATAGTTCCCGAACTCTTTTTCACTTGAAATGTTTATGGTAGAACCCTAACTCATAGTACTTGATGTTCATAAAAATTTTTGGTCACCTAGGTTCACGAATTTACACAGAAAATTCCATTTTTGCCCTTGGCAGTGTGCTGTCCAGCATTTTTCCTTCTCTGGACCAGTTTTGGGAAAAATTCCGAAAACCATACTTATACTACTCCAAAAATTATGAAAGTTTATATGCGGCTTCTAAACTTATAGAACTACATGTATAAAAAAAATTGGACCAAAATAATTTACCGATTTTTCCCAGAAATTCACGGAAGTTACTGACAGAAATCTGTCTTGATTTCCTTTCTCTATTTCCACAAGTATAAGCTTATATAGACATAAATACAACATATACAAGCATATCCAAGCTATGAACTTGTATACGAAAATATTCCCAAAGCTCCAAAAACACCATATTTCAACTAAAATCAATTATCCAAATTCAAGTGACTAATTCCAACTTAAGGGAATTCCTTACCTCACAAGTGTGTAATATCACCGTAAAAGTAGTCTTGAACCTTTATCCCCAAGTTTCACCGAAAAACCCTAGGTAGAATACACCACCATAACAACATATTTAAGAATTCTTTACCTACAATCAAGTTCTAGGGAAGAAATCAAGACTTTTTAACCGAATAAAACCGCAAACTTACCGAATANAGCTTGAAGCGAGGAAGAAGAGGATGAAGAAGATGAAAGCTAACACTCTCTCCCTCTCTTTGTATTTCGGCCAAGGCAAGAACAAAAGGGCAAGGAGAATAAACATGTTTTAGACACTTAGTACTTTGAGGGGAATGTTTGCATGGAAGAATTAAAATAGAATAAAATAATGGTGTATTTTTAAACTTATCAGTTGGGGTCCAAACAGATAAAGTTTTGGTAGAAAATAATTTAAACAGGAATAATTTTGAAACCAAAAATTTATCCCAGACTGAAACTTGAAATTGGGCTAGGTTCGGTACACCGCGGAATTTTAGCGATGTACGTTCAAAATGAATCTTTTTCTGCTATGGGCTGATTTAATTGAATTGGAAATTCAATATTAATAACATGGTGTCTAATAATTCATTTCCTAGGATAATCGGGTCCGAATACTAGTTCCCAAAATTTTACGGTTCGTGACCGGCACGAACGATCGCAACTTAATAACAACTATTCTTCCTAAAAAAAATTCTCTTGAAGCCTCGAGGGACTATTTCATGAATGTCATAGCTTAAGGAAATATTTTTCGAACCTTAGTCTTACGAAAATGCCGAGGGGTTACAACATGACCCCTGATTTTAACATGCGTAATTCGATCTATGCACCGCCGATGGAAAACGTCAACTTTCACGTGCATCCAACTATTCTCACACTGGTTCAGAACAGTCAAAACTCAGGATTACCATCTAAAGATCCCAATGCACACATCACAAGGTTCATACGAGCATGCAGGATGTACTGGCAAGAAGGCGTTAGTGAGGATATAGTTCGACTTAAATTATTCCCATTTTCAGTTATAGGAGAGGTAGCACGATGGTTGGAAAGCCAAGACGACAATCATTTCAGATCATGGCAGCAGTTGCATCGCGAATTCATGAACGAGTTCTTTTCCATCACAAAGACTATGAGGATTCGAAGGCTAATACAGGAATTCAAGCAAGGAAGACTTGAGAGTCTAGGAGAGGCTTGGCGACGATTCAAGGTTCTTAAGAGGCAATGCCCACAATATCTGATGCACTCATGGGACATGATTAGCTCATTCTACGGAGGGCTAACAGATGAAGGAAAGATGTTGCTTGACTCATCCTCCAGCGGTGCCTTTGTCTCCCTAGCTTTGCCAGAAGCTGAAGAACTAATTGAGAGAATATCTAAGAATACATCCTGTTGGTACGACCGACGAGGAGATCACGGGGGCATTTATGAAGTTGATAATCATGTGGCGAGCGAGGCAAAGATAGAGGCAATGAATCACGAAATCAAGAAGCTACAGGCTATGGTAGAAAAAATGGAAGGAAAACCTAAGCCTTGTATGGCTTTGGCTCTTTACTGTAACATTTGTGGAGGACCTCATGATACTAATATTTGCACTTCTCCGTCTGCATCTGAGCAAGTTGAGGCGGTAGATTACCAAAGGA
This sequence comes from Ipomoea triloba, assembly GCF_003576645.1. Classification (NCBI taxonomy): domain Eukaryota; kingdom Viridiplantae; phylum Streptophyta; class Magnoliopsida; order Solanales; family Convolvulaceae; genus Ipomoea; species Ipomoea triloba. The sequence goes on from NC_044917.1 coordinate 16,115,516, forward strand.
ACTCCAACTTCAATGCTTATGGACAGAATCAAAGATCGAACAATAATTGGAAACAGGGAGAGGGTTGGAACAATAGAAACAATGATGGATATCAAGCGAGAGGACAATACAACTATGGAAACAAGCCTACATATGGACAAAATGATAAGAACAGATTGATGTACAATCAAAACCAAGGAATTGGAAATCAAATGACCCAATTCAGGCCACAATACAACTCTCAACTTGACTTTACTCAACAGAGAAGGGATGACATCCGTGAAGTAGATGAAAGACTTACAAGGACGATCATGGAACTCAAGAATGATCGGTCAAATCTAAAACAAGAGATTACTCAAGAGATTAGACAAGAGATTTCTAGTCTTAGACAAGAGTCCAAGGCTACACTAAAGACGATTGAGAATCAAATCTCTCAAATGTTTAAGATTGAGAACAATCCAAAAGAGAGAGTCAATGCTATTGATGCCAAGGAAGAAGAACATGAAAAATGTGACCCGAAGGATGCTATTTGCGGAATATGCCAATGTAAGGTTGAAGACAAGAGAAACGAGACTACCTCTTGTAGTCCCGATCTCAAATTAAAGAATGCGAGCGGTTCATGCACGATCTCAATGAAGGAAAGCAAGGAGATAACCACTTCGGAAGTATGCCCAAAAGAAAAGGAGCTACCATGAGACAAAATCAAAAGTTCAAAAGAGAAAGAAGCGGCTCGAGAAGGTACAATTAATGCTTTTATCCGAAAATTTTTCAATAACAAGGAATGCCGTGAGTTATTTGAGAATGACAATTGTGATAATTTTACTTGCTTAAGCGAAGAATCATCGGCTTGTTTGACTAAGGGTTACCCTAGAAAGAAGGGCGACCCTGGAGCTTTGTTCATTTCTTGTTCTCTACAGGACATGGAACCTCAAAATGCTCTTGCCGATCTTGGAGCTTCTATAAATGTCATGTCCTCAAATCTTTTTAAAAAATTGAACTTACCAAGTTTGAAACTGACGAGGTTGACTCTACGTTTAGCTGACGGAACCACACGGTATCCGGAAGGCTTAGCGGAAGATGTTTTAGTAAGAATAGGAAAATTTCTTGTGCCTGTCGACTCTGTTGTTTGCAAGATGGGTGATAATGAGCCCCATGGATCCTTAATTCTTGGAAGACCATTTTTGGCTACGTGTCGTGCACGCATAGATGTGAGTTCAGGTGAAATAACCCTGAGATTTGATGGACAAGCCACAAATGATGAGAAGGAAAGAATGAAGGAAGAAGATGATAATGTAAGGGCGACGGTCAAAACGAAATCCAAACCGAAATCGAAGTGGAAAAATGATAAGCTTACATGGAAGAATGTGTGGGTACCAAAATGCTTCCTACCCACTACCAAGGAGTATGGTTGATTCTTGACCAAGGTATCATACGTTTAGCCAATGACGTAAACCGTGGCGCTACTTGGGAGGCAACCCAAGGTTCAATAAATTGTTTCTTTTAAGTTTTTTTTTTTATGTTTTTGTTCTAATAATTTGTTACAACTCCAATGGTACCATGTTTTTTAGGACTAACTTGTAGGATTCGAGATTAAAAACTGCTTTGGAAAGGCCTAAATCGGGCATAGGTATGAAGGGAAAGACCAAAACTGGAAGGAAATTGTGCACGGAACTGACACACGGGATCACACGCGTGCAGCCGTGCGTGGGAGCAAAACAGTAAGCCCCCACGCACGCTCACACGCGTGTAGCCATGCGTGGGAGCGAGGCAGTGAGCTCCCACGCACGCTCACACGAGTGTGACCGGTGTAAAAGCTCCCCCACGAGATTTAAACCCCCATTCAGCCTTCCACGCCATTTTTGCTTCTCTACCCAATTTTTCTTCTCTTCTCCACGCAAGGTGCAATCCATACTCAAGGTTTGAACATATATCTTATTTTTACTTCAAGAAGGGTTAAAACATCACCATCAAGGTAAATTCTTAACTTTTAACCATTTATTTTTGGATATCCATGAGTTTGGAAGAGCTTGAATGTGCAAATTTATTCTACATTACCTTGCATGATTTTGAATGATTTGAATGTTTAAATTGGTTTATAATGCTTCATAGAACTATCCTTTGATGTTTTCTTTCATTATTGATGATTGCATTGATGGATTGATATTTATATTTGAGCTTCAAGTGTGAACACCATTGTTGAGCATATGGGTTTGTTAAATTTCATGTTCAAATTATGAAATTGATGCTTGAATTGATGAGTATACTTGTTGTAGAACTATTATATGCCATCAATTTGACTTTTCACATACTACATTGGCCAAATTGAAATTTCAATTTCAAACCATAATTTTAGAATTTGGGGAAGAAGATGAAGTTGACTTTTAGAAATTCTTGACTTTTATAGTTGACTTCTTATTTGACTATCAAATTGAATTATCTTATTATGAAATTATGCATGTGTGTGATAATGGAATGATATTGTTGATACTCTTATGATAGAATTGTTCAAAATATAGGGAAAACTATGGCGAAATTTTTGAAAAATCCTTAGCCTTATATGTTTAAAATTCATTATCTTGACAAGGAATTTTACATGAATCCAATGGTGACTTTTTGAAAGATAATTATTCAAAACCAATTACCATGAATGATAATTTCTAAAATTTTGTAGGATGGGACGAGCTAAAGAGATTGCAAAGAAAACTAAATATGATCACGGTGAATCCAGCAGATCACGAACACGACAGCAAGCTGAAGTTTAACAAGCTCCCCAGGAGCGAGGTGCGAGGTCGCTGAGGCACTTGACACCCCTTCAACTGACCTCGGTGGATAATTACAAGAGCAAACAGCTATCAGTCGGCCGTCACTTTGATGACAATGTTTTAATAGAGTTTGGTTGCTTGGATGAGGTGAATAGACTGATAAGGCACCGACAGCTCCGCCGACTATTCGAGTGGAGAGGACCTACATTTGCGCCAGTCACGTATGAATTCTTGGCGACATTGGAAATCCGAAAAGAAATTAACAATGCAAGAGAGTCTATTTCCTTCAGACTGTTCGGCAACCACTATAGCTTGTCAGTTAACACTTTAGGTGTTACGCTTGGATTCCACACCGACGAGAGCATCTCTATGCCGTATTTCAGGGAATTTAAAGAAGATTTTGATTCAGAAGTTGTTGCTATTCAGTATTGGAAAAGCATCACCAACAATGCCCCTTACAACTCATCAAACCTCAAGGCAAATCTCATCACAAGGAATACTTTAAAGGCTATCAGATTAGCCTTTGCAGTGAATCTCTCCGGCAGAACCACCAACCGCAACAAGGTCTATAAGCAAGATCTCTTTTATATGTGGTGCATGGAGAATGATGTGGGAATCAACATGGGCTTGCAAGCGCGAAAATGGCTCCAAACCCAGCTTAAGCCTAAGGCTCAAATTGTTTTCATTGGACCTTTTGTTACTAGACTATGCCAAGGGTTGGGCCTTACAAACCTTCTTATGGGAGAAAAGGATGAAGGTACCACAATTGCTTTCACTATTGGTGAGTTCTTTGTGTTAGGAACATCATGTAATAGGTTTTGATGATACCAACTGTTAAGTAAGAATCCCCAAGTCTCGATACATAGGCAAAACAATGTAAGTTCGATAAGTAAACTAAGAGCGAAAATACAACCGGGTAATTTGAGCTCAACTCGGGAAATATTTAAGCTTAAGGTAAACTTGTTTGAACAACTTAGAAGTTTTCGTGTTGTAAGCAAACAGATAGATCAGAAGCAGGCACGAGACAACTCTGGAGGAATAAGGGTCTACGAGACATCAACTAAGTCTCGAGACACAAGCCAAGTTCGAGAGGTAAGGACCTCTCGATATACCTATCGAGTTCGAGACGTAAAGAATATTCGAGAGATAGACCTCTCGATACATGGGATTGAAACATCAAGTGGTCGAGACATCTTCTATGGTCTCGATAAACCGGCACTTCTCCAAGAGGCTGAATGTTAGTCAACATGTGCAGATAAAATACTCTAAGTTTGGAGAAGAAGAATATCATGGAGATAAAATATTGAAGAGGTGCTGAGCGGGAGGTTTCAAAATGGACGGAAGTGGATGACACGTCAGACCTCCACCACAAACGGTCAAGAAGTGCACCAATCCTGAAGTGGTCAGATTCCCCAAACAAGGAATGATGGGAACATAAAAAGAGTAACTTTATCCAAAAGAAGCAAGTGAAGCATGAACTCAAGAAAGTGGAATATGGAATATTCACTACAAAACAAAAGGCTCAAGTTACAAGACCACTACTCCATGAAAAATGCTGAAATTGTGCAAAGACCCATGTTCGGCGTGGGAGACCAATTTCAAACGGAATAGTTTTCCCTCCAACGGAACTATTCTTCTACTCTCATATATAAGGACGTAAAGACACAGAAGAAAAAGGGGTTTTGAAAGAGGTCAAGAGGTTAACAAGAGGTGTCTGATAAAAACGTTCCAGTGCAAAGTGCTTAACTTGGAATATCATCCTGATATTCAATACAGCGAGAGAACACATCTTAGTGTTCGAAGAGAGTTACAAAGCTAAACTGTCATACATCCAGAAGGTGACCAAAGCTGCTCTACATCAAAGTTGATTCAACGATAGCTTGTGGTCAGATTGGAGATTGTTACATTCAACTGTGACTATCAACAACGTCTTGCTTTGGATTAAGCAAGGGAGGTGGAGTATCCTGGCTGCTGTCCGAGCGAAAGAAACCTGAGGCTTGACGCGGGCTTGGTGATCAAAGGTCAAGTGCTCGAGAGGTGGAGTAACTGGAAGCGGGGAGAAAAACCTGAGGAGAGGCGGAGTAACCTGGCTGCTGTCCGAGCGAAAGAAACCTGAGGCTTGACGCGGGCTTGGTGATCAAAGGTCAAGTGCTCGAGAGGTGGAGTAACTGGAAGCGGGGAGAAAAACCTGAGGAGAGGCGGAGTAACCTGGCTGCTGTCCGAGCGAAAGAAACCTGAGGCTTGACGCGGGCTTGGTGATCAAAGGTCAAGTGCTCGAGAGGTGGAGTAACTGGAAGCGGGGAGAAAAACCTGAGGAGAGGCGGAGTAACCTGGCTGCTGTCCGAGCGAAAGAAACCTGAGGCTTGACGCGGGCTTGGTGATCAAAGGTCAAGTGCTCGAGAGGTGGAGTAACTGGAAGCGGGGAGAAAAACCTGAGGAGAGGCGGAGTAACCTGGCTGCTGTCCGAGCGAAAGAAACCTGAGGCTTGACGCGGGCTTGGTGATCAAAGGTCAAGTGCTCGAGAGGTGGAGTAACTGGAAGCGGGGAGAAAAACCTGAGGAGAGGCGGAGTAACCTGGCTGCTGTCCGAGCGAAAGAAACCTGAGGCTTGACGCGGGCTTGGTGATCAAAGGTCAAGTGCTCGAGAGGTGGAGTAACTGGAAGCGGGGAGAAAAACCTGAGGCTTGAGGCGGGCTTGGTGATCAAAGCTCAAGCGCTCGTTATTGTACTAGAAAGGGAAGTTTTTAGTGCAATCCTTCCAGGGAGTTTCTGGAAGAAGAGTGGAAGTAGGCGGGTTGGCCGAACCACTTAAAAATCTCTCTTGCATTTACTTTCTGTTTTTATCTCTCGCTAACTTCTCGATTGCACTGCATATAATCACACCTCTCGAACTAACCCAAACTCGTGCTAACCAAAAAGGGGATAATATTTCCACTGCGCATAAAACTTTGTCTTCACCTCGTGAGGTATCGAACCTAAACATCCTAAGTTCAATACACACGAGAGGTCGAAAAGATTTGCAAAATCTTATACAAGTCTATTCACCCCCCCCCCTATACTTGTACCCCATCCCCTTGGGACCAACAATTGGTATCAGAGCAAGTTCTCTGATCGATATAAACCTTTGTTTATATTGCCTAGAGATCCTTCTTTGAAAAATCTTCTTAAATATTTTCAAAGCACGAGATAATTTTTCAATATGGACAGCATGTTGTCGAGACATCTTCTTTTTGATCTTAGCAGGTTTGACGACTGGAAAACACGCATGCTTGCGTACTTATCAGCCCTCCATGATGAGATGGCCGAGGTTATAACTTCTGGACCAGTCAAGATCCTAATGGTTAATACTGCTGCAGTTCAAACCCAAGAAACACCAAAGTACATCCCAAAACCTAGGGAAGAATGGACCAGTGATGATAGGAAGAGAAACAACCTGGACAATATTGCCAAGGATATTCTCTTCAGAGCTATAGACGAAACCATCTTCCCAAAAGTGAGGAAGTGCAAAACGGCAAAAGAGGTATGGGATACTTTGATGTTAATTGGTGAAGGTGACGAATAGGAAAAGGAAAACAAGCTCACCGTGGCCATGAAGAAGTTCGAAGACTTCAAGATGAAGCCAGGAGAGAGCATCGACAGCATGGAGTCTCGGTTCATGAAGCTCACAACCGAGATCAGTGACCTTGAAAAGGAGATCCCACAAAAGGAGCTGAACCTGAAGGTCTTACGTGGCCTCACTAAGGAGTGGGAAGTAAAGGTGATCACGATGAGAGATCACCGAGATCTGAAGGAAACCACAACAGACAAACTCTTCCGGGATCTCAAAGCCTTCGAGTTCGAGATGTTCCCAAGAGATGAGGACATTGTGGATCGACGAAACGTAGCACTTGTTGCTGAGCAACCATCCACATCTTCAAGGTCAGACTCTAATCCTATGAATGTTATGTCTGACGAACAGTTTGCTCTCTTTGTGAGAAAGTTCAGGAAATACATGAAGATGAACCAGGAGAGCAACAAAAGTTCACCTTCCTCCTCAAGAAGGAAAAATGAGAGATATCCATCCAGAAGGACGGAGGAGGAAAATCAGGGTCTATGCTACAACTGTAGAAGACCGGGACATTTCAAGGCCGAATGCCCTTACCCACTAGTAAGCAAGCATCAGGGCCAAGAAGGCAAGGATTCCAAGAGAATAGAGGAATCCATGGAGAAGCCAACACAAGGTGGCTTCAAAGGATCATCAAAGACGTATCAGCGCAGGAAGGCGCTTGTTGCTGAAGAATTCGAGAGGACAATCGAGGAGTCCGAGACGTCGAGCTCCAGCGAAAGCAGCAGCAGCTCAGAGGATGAGAGGGGGCTCATCTGCTTATACACCGAGGAAGAGGAGAATCAATGCCTAATGGCCATTGACAACGAGGTAACCTCTACTCCTACATCTCGCTGCTCTACTTCTACCTCTCGTTGTTCTTCATTTAAAAGCGATGAGGACCCCTTCGAGATGTTGGAATCGCTCAGAAGGAACCTTAACATCGCCAATAGCACTCATGCTAGAGTGATGGATGAAAACAGCAAGCTAACTGCTGAAAGAGATATGCTTAAGAACGTCTCGAAAGAGAATTTGGAGCTGACTCTCAAAGTAAGTGAGTTAGAAGCCAAAGTAATCCTACTATCTGAATAGTGCAAAGCTCGAGAGACGAGAGAGCTTAATCTTCGAAAGGTCATAGCATCATACACTAATTCCTCCAAAGCTATGGAGAAAATGGTGGTTGATCACAGCCCTACAAGTGATAGAACCGGTCTAGGGTTCCATCAAGACCAGCTCTCGAGAGATAAACAGACCAATGGTTTGGGAACTTCAAGAAATGGAGGATCTCAACCCAAACCAAACAAAGGTCATAAAAGACCAACAGAAAAGACCAGAGTAGCTATTCATAAACCGTCCCTATACACCAGCAATGGAAAGTATAGGAAAGCTACGAAGAATGGCCGGGTAAACAATATCGAGAGATCACCTTGGTATCTCTCGCAAGGCCATTCCAAGTACAAAAAGAGCTACACTCCATATAATGCACCTCAAGGCAAATATGGAAGGTCTGAGATCCACATAGTTAGGAACTCACGGATGGAGAAAGGAAGACTCTATCCATCTAGTGAGAATTGGTCATCAAATCACAAGTTCTGGAAGAAACCTCACTTTCAGCAATTTCACATGACCAAACAGCGTATGAAAGGCATGGTGCATAAGCCGGTCGAAAAGTCTCTACCTAAGTTGATTTATGCACCAAAGAGGCCTAAAACCTTTGCTAGCATTCCTTATAATTATCAAACGTACAATGGCTACATTGCGCCTAGGCCTGGAATAATGGGCACAAGGTATAAATGGATGCCTAAACTCACTAACCCACCAGGACCCAAAGTTTGGGTACCTAAACTTGCTTGATTTCCTTGCAGGACACCAGGGACGTGTGGTTCATTGACAGTGGATGTTCGAGACATATGACTGGAAATCTAACACTGCTTGAGAACATCCAACCTATCGAAGGTCCCTTGGTGACATTTGGCGACAACGAGAAGAAGGGACGCACAAAAGCTGTTGGTGAAATTCAAAAGAATGAGCTGGTTATTAAGGGAGTATCCTACGTTGAAGGGCTCAAGTTCAATCTCCTTAGTACAAGCCAGTTCTGTGACAAGGGCTACAAAGTTATCTTCACCAAAAGCAAATGCCAGATTATGAGCGAGGAATCTCTCGAAGTCGTCTTGGAAGCAGCAAGGAAAGGAAACATGTACATAGTGGATTGGAGGTCTGCAAAACCATCCCTATGTATGCTAGCAAGGAGCAAGGAAGATTTATGCTGGGATTGGCATAGTAAGCTTAGTCATCTGAACTTCAAGACTATCAACAAGCTTACTAAGAGGAACTTAGTGGAAGGACTGCCCAAAGTGACGTTTCGAAAGGATAAAATCTGTGAGGCATGTCAACGTTGCAAACAGATCAAATCCTCTTTCAAGAGCAAAGCCGATACATCATCCACTAGACCATTAAGTCTTCTTCACATGGACTTATTTGGCCCAGTGGATCCACCCAGCATAAAGGGAAAGAAGTACACTCTTGTGGTAGTGGATGACTACACAAGATTCACTTGGACCGTGTTCTTAACCAAGAAAAGCGAGACAAAAATTGCCCTACCAAATCTCTTGAAACAAGTTCAAGTTGAAAAGGAAGTCTCGATACTAAAGATCCGGTCAGATCAAGGTGGAGAGTTCGTTAATCAAGTAATCGAGAGCTACTGCAACGAGAACGGAATTCATCATCAACTATCAGCTGCTCGAACACCTCAACAAAACGGGGTTGCTGAAAGAAGGAACAGAACTCTCAAAGAAGCCGCAAGGACCATGCTCTCGCAAGCCAACATATCACAAGGATTTTGGGCAGAAGCAATCAACACAGCGTGCTACACCCAAAATCGGTCCTTGATAGTAAAAGGAGTTGGAAAGACTCCATATGAGTTGTGGAATGGAAGAAAACCGAATGTAAGCCACTTCCACTCATTCGGGTGCAAATGCTATATTCACAACAATGGGAAGACTCAACGAAGAACTTTTGAAGAAAAGGCAGATGATGGAGTATTTCTGGGATACTCATCGACAAGCAAAGCACTCAGAGTCTTCAACAAGCGGAGTTTGGTGGTTGAAGAGTCCATACATGTTACCTTTGATGAAAGGGCATCAACAGATCAACCATCAAAGACAACGGAAGCTGCTGAGGAAGATCAGCCAGAGTCTATCGAGAGATCAAACTTACCTCTCGAAGACAAGCAGTCGATAGTTCGAGACGTAGCAGAACTCCAGTCAGAATCAGATGATGAAGAGTCTACCAAGAAGAAAGCGCCTGACTCAGTTGATCAAAACCAGATCATAGATGTTCAACCCATATCTCAACCTTCAATGGAAGTATCAACTGAGGAGCCGCAACCCAACCTAAGATGGCTGAGAAGTCACCCTGCTGATCAAGTGATCGGAGATGTACGTGACAGAGTTCGAACCAGATCAGCTTACAGAGAAAGCATGTTTGCTTGTTTTCTATCTCAAATAGAGCCTAAGGTGATCGATGAGGCTCTAAGCGACGCAGATTGGGTGCAAGCAATGCAAGAGGAACTTCATCAGTTCGAGAGGAACGACGTTTGGGAACTAGTTCCGAGACCTCATCATCAGAATGTCATTGGTACAAAGTGGGTTTTCAGAAACAAGATGAATGAGGATGGAGTTATTGTTAGGAACAAGGCCAGACTTGTTGCCAAAGGCTACTGTCAGGAGGAAGGAATAGATTTTGATGAAACCTTCGCTCCAGTGGCACGTCTCGAAGCCATACGCATCTTTCTCGCATATGCCGCCTTCAAAGACTTTAAGGTATATCAAATGGATGTCAAGAGCGCTTTTCTGAACGGACTTCTCGAAGAAGAGGTGTACGTTGAACAACCTCCGGGTTTCTTGAAGGACGTAGGAGCTGACAAAGTATACAAGTTGAAGAAGGCACTCTACGGCTTAAAACAAGCTCCAAGAGCTTGGTACGATACCTTATCCTCTTTTCTACTTCAGTGTGGGTTCACCAAAGGCCTAGTGGACAAAACATTGTTTAGGATTAAGGATGGGGATCACATCTTATTGGTGCAAATCTATGTGGACGATATCATTTTTGGTAGCACCAATCCAGACTTGTGCGAGAAGTTCTCCAGTTTGATGAAAGGAAAGTTCGAGATGAGCATGATGGGAGAGCTCAACTACTTCCTTGGACTACAAGTGAGACAGCTTAAGGAAGGTATATTCGTCAACCAGGAGAAATACACCAAGGATCTGCTCAGGAAATACAACATAGAAGGGAAATCCTCAGTCAAAGTACCTATGGGAACCTCTCTACGTATCGATGTCGACAGCGAAGGTCGAGAGGTCGATCAAACCACTTATCGAGGTATCATCGGATCTCTTCTTTATTTAACTGCAAGTAGACCAGACATATCCTTTGCAGTAGGTGTATGTGCTAGATTTCAGGCAAGTCCTAAGGAAAGTCACCTAAATGCATCCAAAAAGATTCTTAGATATCTAAAGGGTACGCAGAGTGTTGGGCTCTGGTATTCGAAAGGTGGATC